>NW_020837952.1:513560-548437 GCF_003676395.1 Aethalodelphis obliquidens | reverse complement strand
GGCACGAACCCGTGTCCCCTGCATCGGCAGGCGGACTCTCAACCACTTCGCCACCAGGGAAGCCCCCAAATGCATCTTTGATTTGAGATCATTAGGAACAACATGTAAACTCACATCTTAAAGAAGATCTCTTATCTCAGAGTGTCTCTGATATTTGATTTTCCTGCCCCACTCTGCTGAAGGAAGACACAGAGAACCCTAGGGGGAAACCTGGGCTGAAGTGACCTTGGAGAGAGATGGTGACTGTGGGATTCCCAGCTGGCCCTGCTGTCAGGGTGTAGGAGGGCCTCGCGGGGCC
This sequence comes from Aethalodelphis obliquidens, assembly GCF_003676395.1. NCBI lineage: Eukaryota > Metazoa > Chordata > Mammalia > Artiodactyla > Delphinidae > Aethalodelphis > Aethalodelphis obliquidens. Next base: position 548,139 of record NW_020837952.1, on the reverse strand, counting down.
TTGCAGAAGCCTGGCTCAAGTAGTTCCTTCTCTTCCCTCATCCTTCCCCAGATACGATGGAGCCAACCGGCTTCTCCAGCCTGGATCTGAGTGAAGAAGACTCTGATGACTCTTCTGTGACCCTGGACCTGTCCCAGCTCTCCATGCTGCCGCACCTGGCTGACCTGGTCAGTTACAGTATCCAGAAGGTCATTGGCTTTGCCAAGATGATCCCAGGGTTCAGGTGAGGAGCTTCTGGGACATCCAGGGAACAGAGTCAGAATCCTAGACTGAGCCTGAAGAAGGCTCGGAAATTACCAATCTACTGCTTCCCAAAGTACAGCCTCAGGCCCTACCCCAGACCTCCTGAGTCAGAATCTCTGGGCAAGGCCCAGGAATCTGTATTTAAGAAGTGCAGCCCATCCAGCATTACTCGGCAGGCCAGCACGGAGAGCCATCCATCCCTTATACTTTCTATGTGATGGAACAGGAACCCAGTGAGGTCCAATGGCCAACACCAGGATTTCTAGTGTTGGAGCCCACGTGTCAGAGCCGGGTTAAGAACTCTTAGTTCACTGCTGTGTCCACTCCAGCTGCCTTGGATCTATTCCTCATATTATCCTTTTCAATTAAACCTACAGTAATCCTGCACACCCAATTCTGAAACCAGGATGAAGTGATAGAGAGGAAAAAGGGTTGGGCTAGTGATGTAATTTAGGAATCCTAGAGGGAGACGCACTTGTACATATAACCTGGGCATCTTTCACCCAATTTACCCTTCACTCAAGGCTGTTTCCTAATCAGACTGAGATCTTTTTTGCCAAAGTAGGTAAGTATAAGGAGTTCTACTGGAGTAAAGACCCTCCCTTATGGATTCATTCATACAAATTTCATTCATTCATTCAAATGTTCTATTGTTTTGGTAATAATGCTATCTATAATACTTATATTTAAATGGTCATACAGTGTTAACTATTCTTAAAAGTACATAAAAGTTGACGCTTTTACTAGATATGTTGGGAGGCAGTTATATCTATATTTGTGTATATCAATAGCTTCATTCTTTCTAAAAGTTCATTTGGAACACTGTCACCAAAGAGGTATACATTGTGGTCAAGAAATAAGTGAATAAACTTCTCTGGTGGTCCAGTGGTTAAGGATCTACCTTCCACTGCAGGCGGAATCCCTGGTGGGGGAACTAAGATCCCGCGTGCCACGTGGCGTGACCAAAAAAAAAGAAAGAAATTAATTAATATCGAGCAATACTCCATCATTTCAAGTAGTAGCAATTGTTGCAGCTCTAGCAGAAGGGGTAGAATGCTTCCTCAATACTGATGCTTGGATTCAGCGCTAGAATACTGGGAGATGGAAAATGACTGGACGTTGGCCAGCTCTGGATGGAAGCTAACACGAGGTGCCGTTTATGGTTTGGTGAATCTCTGGTGCGTAGGGAAGCCATCAGCTACTGTCTAAATTGCTGCATTGCCAGCTAAGTGATGGTAATTCACACAGCTAAACCCAGCGCATCCCAGTTTGTTTCTGTCCTGAGACAACCTGCTCTGTGTTATTTTATGCTTCACACCAATTCAAATAGCAGGGATTCACCAATGTTCTTTCCTGGAATTAATGTGAAAATTATAAAGGAGAGAAACCATCAAATGGTGTTGAGACACTCTTACTGTATTGCACGTTTTGGTTACATCAAAAAGAATAAAGGCCACTCTGCAGGCAGAACGGGTGTCACCTGTGAGGTCAGCATCGCACTGGGCCTGGGATTTACCCTCCAGAGTCTTTCCTTGGAACTGATGGCAACATTGCGCTTAGTACAAGTTCCAGCTCCCTCCCCCACTCTTCTCTTTACTGTTTGCAAACTGCATGTGTTCCCAAAGTCTTGTTTTGTGCAAACAGCTAGAGAAAAAACACTTCAAGGTGTTGACGGATACACTGTGGCGGGTGGCTCTCGTCCTAATTCCAGGAGGAGCAGCCCTCACCTACGCAGTCCCCAAACCTTGCCCAGTGGGGAGCTGGACCAGAGGGCACCCGAAGCCCTGTCCAGATGCTAAGGTTTGGTGGCTAGGATTGCCCACGGGGGAAAACCGTCCTAAAAAGAAAGTGACCCATTTAACCGGATTACCCCAACGCAGCCCCCTCCACTAAGTGACCTGAGCCCCCGTTTTTCTCTTGGCCCCCATCCCTTCCCTTCGCCACATATACCCTCGCACAAAATAGCACCACCTGCCCCTCAATTCCTCTCCCCAAGGATGAGCTGAAGTCTACCCCCTTCCTTCCCTTTCAAGCCTCATTCTCCAGAGTTCCCTGGTCTAGCCCTGCAGTCCTGGCCGAAGTGAGGTATATATGAGCAGGTATTGGAGCCGCCCAGCTATGGAGGCAAAATCAATTAAATCGATCCTAAACACACTCGGGTTAACTTTTCTGGCTTCAGCATGTCTTGAGAAGACCCAAAGTGGGATGTTTTCCAACAGAAATGGAGCAGGCTTCAGCAAGAGCTCTGTGGGGCCTTTTACGTGGATGCCCCCTGGGAATGGGTGGAGCTGATGCTGCACCTGACGGGGGCCAGAGCCCAGGCTTCCACAGGACCCAGGCGGGGCCAGCCCAACAGTTCTCTGGTTCTGCCGGTTCCTGCACCTAGAGGTTCTGTTTTTCCAAGAAGTGAGAGAACAGTGGCTGCGTCCCTGGTGGCTTTGATCTTGCTGCCTGGAGGCGGGGGTGGAGGGTGTGGGGAGGGCAGGATGAGACGTCTGTGTGGGTGAGTGGAGGGGAGAGTACAGGACAAGATTCCAGTGTGGGCGGGACTGGATGGGCTGTGCTGGGTGTGGACTGCCCTGTGGTGTGGCCTTGGCCCTGCCCCTGGCTCCCACCTCTTCTCCCTCAGCCTCTCGGTCTGCACCCCACAAATCCCCCTCCTTCAGCCCTGCAAAAGAAATGCATGGAGGAAGTGGTGTCAGGGGCAGAGACTCCATGGCCAGGCACCGTCTTGGATCCGAGAACCAAGGACCACAGGTTTCACTGCCCAGAGGGGCGCATGAGGGACCAGGCCCCAGCCCCAGAGGGCTAAATGCCTTCAACCTCACTGCCATTTCCATCCCCAGGGGCTCCTTCCTGGGTCACAGGCCTGGGGTCATAGTGCTTCCCTCCTCCTATGCCCTTTCCTCTATATTCACTTATTCATCTGTCCAACAATCAGCTTGCTTATTACATAAACTGTGAGGGATAAAAGGTGACTAGGACACAGTCCCTGGCCTCCAGAGGTACAGCGTCTGATGGAAGAGATAGACATGTGAATAGCCATAGTGAAGAGATAAGGGCGCCAAGAGGTACCGAGGGAAGGCAGATGGGGAGAGGCTGGACCCTGCCTAGCAGGGTGGGGAAGACGAGACATCCCCAGAGCACCTCACAGGTGCCCAGAAGTGGCCACAGGTGTGGAAACTGATCAGGGTGTAAATATTACTCAGGTCCAGGGAGGAGGCCCAGAGCCGGAGCTGGTGCCCATCACAGCAGGAACGAGGTCTCTTACTGAGTTCCCCTTTATCTCCACCGCTACCACCACCCACTACCATTTCCAGTTCTGGCTGTGAGCTGCACTTAGAAAGTCCCTGTATTTCCAGGCTGTGGGTGGTAATTTGAGGTCATTCTAGGTTTGCTTTCATAGAAGTAGTATGTCTGGATCACAGCAGGCAGTGATCCCGCTGAAATCTCTCTAGCCAGGCACCCATAGGATGTTTGTTCACTTCTGGCCATCCATTTTGAGTGGGCCATTGAACAAAAGGTTATATACAAAGATGTTCCTCATGGAATTCCTTATAACAGCAAAACTTAGAAGCAACCAAAGTGCCCAAAAATAGGTGGGTGGGAGACTGTATTTTCCAGAGATTTGATAATGAACTTGTTTTACTCGTATAATCAATTAAAACCCAAATGAGGGTGGTGTTAGTTTTTATTCTTTCAGTGTGGATTGAGCACCCAGAAAAAGGTGACAGGTTGATGAGACATCTAGATGCCATGGCATCAGGGCTGTTTATTCCAGAGAAAAGGCAAGGAGGGACATGGTGGCTTTCCTTAAATGGTTAAAGGGATGTCCCACGGCTGATGGAGAAGTCTGGTTCTGTGTTCCTTGAGAGGACAGAACTACAAGCAATGGATGAGTGTGTGATCACGTGGCTTAGAGCCCAAGAGAAGAGGCTATTAACCCAAAAACCAAGCACCTCATGGCTGTATCCAGAGGCCAGAAGCTCCCTGGCACTGGGGGAGTCCTGCAGAGGCTGTGTGAGAGCCGTCTATCAGAAACACTGAGGAAGGAATTGGACCACATAGCCTCTAAGTGGGGCCTTCCAACCCTAGCACTTTGTGATTTTCCTTCAGTGCAGGCCCTTTGGCGGTCATCTAATCATGCAAGCCCTTTTACGCCTCCTCATACATCACCTGTTGATACAGGACTCTCATCAGTTAATATCCGTTTCCCACCTTTTTACTCTCCAAAGTGCAGCCACAGGGGATGACAGCCCATCGACAGGATATCCAGGAGGAAATCCACAGAAAGAGAAAGGGAGGAAAAAGAGGAAGCAATTTGATCTGTGGGTCCTGCCTTTTCCTTGTCATTGTTCAGACAAGCCCAGCTCGTGACTCAGAACAGTGGAACTATTCATGAGCCTCTTGACTCATCAATACGTAGCTGTTGACCCTCTCTTCATGCTCAGGGCTCAATGAACGGTGCGAGGGCAACAGTAAAGTCATTAAGAGCTGGTGCTGGCCCTCAGGTAGCTTACGATGAAGAGCCAGAGACAAGTATCTAAAGGACAGAGGCAAAGAAGGGGAAAGGGCAAACTAGGATTACAGGCAACGTGCAGCAGGTCAGAAAGGAATGGCTCTAATTCTATGAAGAGAATCGAAGGGTGGAGGGATCCAATGGAGACCTCACTGGATTCAGGACCAGAAAGGTGGGGTGGAGCAGAAGATGGGCGCTCTAAGCTGGAGCTGTCCCACGTTCAAAGGCATGGTGGCATGAGAATGCCTAGCATCTGAATGTGGAGTAGCCCGATGTTGTTAGAATGGAGGGTTGGTGGAGTCTGTGATGGGAACGGGGGCTGGAAAGACAGGTTGTAGCCAAGTGACGGCGTATGGGCTTGATCCTGGGGCATTTGATAGTCAGTGGGGATTTCTGAGCGCAGGAGTGACACGTCCCTGTAGCAGTAGTAAGAAAGGTGAACGAGAGACTTGACTCCAGGAGTCCAGTAAGAGGCAACTGAAAAAGATGCTGGACCTCTGAATCAGAGCAGCCCAGTGGGAGTGGGAGTCCAGAGATGTCCTGGAGACAGAGTTGACTTCACTACCGGAAGGACTGAAGGGCAGGAAGAGGGAGAGGGAAAGAAAGCATGGGAGCCACTGGGGATGGCTCTGGCCATGCTTTTGCAGACGACCATATTCATGCCATAGCCCTGGGAGCTTCTCCAGGCTCTATCTTCCTAACCCTAGAAGAGCCATGGCTGCTCCAACCTTGGAGACCCTGGAAAGTCACTGGGTTTTCCGTGTCTTAGTAGCTGAGCTCCATCAGTTGGCATTTGGTCACAGCTTTGAGTTGTTCTCAAGTCGTTCTCCCTCAAGAAACAGCCTTGTTCTTTCCAACCAGGCTGCAAGCTCCTCGAGGGAGGACCCAGGGCACATGCTGGTCACCTGGCAGGTGTATACCTGTCAAAGCACTGCACTGGTTCACATGAACCAGTAACCTGACCTCCCCCCCGCCGCCCCCTCCCTGGCAGAGACCTCACCCCTGAGGACCAGATCGTGCTGCTGAAGTCGAGTGCCATTGAGGTCATCATGCTGCGCTCCAACCAGTCCTTCACCATGGACGACATGTCCTGGACCTGCGGCAGCCCGGACTACAAGTACCAAGTCAGTGATGTAACCAAAGGTGCGGCTGGGCTCTGCCTCCTCCTGCCCCGGCTCCACCCCTCCCGGGGTCATGGGCCCCACCAGGCACATCAGAGGGAGTGCGGCAGCACCAGGGAGAGAAGGGTGAGGGTCAGGCCGGAGGCGGGGTGGGGTGGGTGCCCACAGCAGCTGGCCGTTCTCTCTCATAGCCGGACACAGCCTGGAGCTGATCGAGCCCCTCATCAAGTTCCAGGTGGGGCTGAAGAAGCTGAACTTGCATGAGGAGGAACACGTGCTGCTCATGGCCATCTGCATTGTCTCCCCAGGTACCTAGCAGTGTGGGGAGCAGGAAGGAGGAAGTCCCGCTGGGGGCCAGCAGGGAGGATTGGAGGGAGAAGTGAGCACAAGGAGAGACCAACAGGGAACCACCCACTTTGCAGGGTCCGCCCAGCCGGTGTGCTGTGTGTATGTTGACGGTTCCCTCACTACCCTTGGCCTTGCCCTAGCAAGACCATTGGTGATTCATGGGTGGAATTCTGAGGAACCAAATAGATGGGGCGTCTCAGGCTACAGACAGTACTCAAGCTCTGCTCTTGTGTGAACTGGACTGACCTCTGCTGATACTTGAGGTCCCCTGGGGATGGGGCACAAAAGCCTGGGGCCTGATAGGAGGTTCTGCTGGCCTGACAGACAGTTTAGCTGCCTGATTTTGGAGGCAGGGTGCTGTGATCCTTGAGCTCTTCTTCCTGTTTGGGGTGGGAGGAGGGAGAGAAGCCGAGGAGGGAGGTCTTGTGGTTCTGGGGATGCTGGATTCCTGATGAGGCCTCCACTGGGACTGTGTTCAGAGAACAAGCCAGTGGCCTTTCTCCAGGGATGCTTTCCTGGGCTGGGGGCCCAAGGAAAGGACATGGGCGCCCCTCCTCCTGGCCAGTGAGCATTCACTCATTCATTTGTTCATGCATTCACTCAGCAATGATTTACTGGGCTTCGGGCAGGAACCAGGCACTATGCTGGGCATAGGGACTCAGCGGCAACCAGGACACAGACTTCTCTCCCAGGAAGTGTAGAAAGAGACATGAAACAAACACTTTATTTTAAAAATAAAGAAGTACACGCTACATGATGCTACAGAGGGTATAGCAGAAAGTGGGAACCTGATGTCATCTGGGGCATGGAGGTACGGGGTCATCAGGGATCGCCTTCTTGAGGAACGTCCTTTAAGCTGTTACCTGAAGGGTCAGCAGAGTCAGGCAAAGGTAAGGGAGCCGAGTTCTGGGCAGAAGGAAGACAAATGTGAAGGCTGGAGTGCAGAGAGCATGGCTCATCGGGGTCCTGATGAAAGATGGAGCACAGAGACAGAAGGAGAGAGAATAGGTGGGGACAGGCCCAGATGGCCCGCAGACGGACCTGAGACTTGATCCTAAATGCCACGGGAAGTGGCCGAGGGGCTGGGGAGGACTGTGGTGTCACAGGTCAGCAGCCGTCCAGGAGTGACCTGGGAGGATGCTGAGGCTGGGGGTCTGTCTGTGTGGGCGGGGGGGAGGCCGAACGGTGAGGCAGCTGTGGCTCAGAGCTCCTCGCCCGCCCCTCTGCCCACAGACCGTCCCGGGGTGCAGGACGCTGCGCTGGTCGAGGCCATCCAGGACCGCCTGTCCAACACGCTGCAGACCTACATCCGCTGCTGCCACCCACCCCCAGGCAGCCACCTGCTCTACGCCAAGATGATCCAGAAGCTAGCGGACCTGCGTAGCCTGAACGAGGAACACTCCAAGCAGTATCGCTGCCTCTCCTTCCAGCCCGAGTGCAGCATGAAGCTCACGCCCCTCGTGCTCGAGGTGTTTGGCAGCGAGATCTCCTGAGGAGGGCAGCCTGCCCTGGCGCCTGGGCGGGGCTGCCTCTCTGGGGCCGGAGGCTGCCCAGCTCTCCCCACTCCTGGAGTTCAGCCCCTCCTCTCCCACTTCCCCTCCCTGCCCAGCCCATCCTCCCTGCTGCCCAACCTAACACCAGGTCCCCCTTACCTGCAGGCCACGGGCTGCCCCCAGTGCCTCGAGACCTCAGTCATGAGGAATTGCTCTTTATTTGACAAAGAATCTTGAATGGGGGCAGAGGGCAGAGGCTGAAGGTGGGCCCGTGCCAGGGGATACCCCCTCCCACACTACAGAAGTGGCGGCTGGCTGGTGCCGAGGGAACAGGCAGGCGGGAGAGACGCAGCCATTCCTCAGGGACAGAGATACCCTCACCTCTACCCAGCTCCAGGCCCACACGCCCAGAGCCTGGTGGGATCACCCTTCCTTCGCCCCACCCACGATAAACACTGACTCGTGACCCACACCTCATCCTGCTGCCGCTCTGTCCTGGGCAGTGTGCCGCGATGGGGCCTTCTCCCTCTGCCTTCCTACCCTGGCCTGCCCAGGACACTCACTGCCAAGGAAGACCAAAACCAAGGTGACTAAGGTCACAGCCTCCCCTCATCCACCTCTGCTGGCCAAAGGACATTTGCCTAACCCCACGGTGCCCACCTTCTTCCCATCGCCATGGTAACATTCTCCTCCGGAAGTAGCTGTGATAAGATGGGCTTTCTCCCCATGGCGGGGGCCACTGGCCCAGAACCCGTGTGCTGAGAGGCCAAGGAGGAAAGAGAGCAGGGCCCAGGCAGTGAGGGGACAGGCAAACCCAGCCTGAACGTAAGAGTAGCCGATGGAGGCCACACCCGTCCTGCCGCCAAGCCCACAGCTCCTCAGCCTGGAGCTGAGGGCTTGGCCGAGGCGGGGGCTCTCCCTCCAGCAATCCACATGGCAGGACTGAATGGCCCCCAGGCTTCAGAGGATCGTGGGCACCATCCTCATCCTCACCCTGCCAGTGCCTTACCTCCCACCCCAGAGAGAGAACCGGCCGCAGGCTCCAGGGGCCTCGCGCAGCGGCCGAGGGCGCTGAAGGGGCCTGATCCTGGGATGGCCAAGGTTGGTGACCCAGAGGCCATCCCACTGTCTGAGCCCCCCAGCAGCCTGGAGAAGCAGGTGCTGCTCTGCTTACCAGCGGGGCCTCATCTTTCCCACCTGGCAGGGTGGGATGGGGGAGAGGAATTTCCAGACCCCCAAAAGCCCAAGCCCTCCCTGCCCACCTAGTTCTGCTTCTAACACTGCTGTCCCCCGAAGGCAGTGCTTCAGCACCCCGGGTGGGGGGACAGCGGGTTGGCCTGGTGGCTGGTCAGTGAGGGCACTTGGGGGGAGTCGGGCGGGGTACTTCCTTATTCCCACCCCCCACCCTGACGTCAAAAGGGACCTGTGAGGCAGGGCGGGGTAGGGGCACCGAACCTCAAACTCCCCGTATGCAGAGCAGCTCAGCAGGTGGGCACTCACAGCCCGTGTACCCGGTTGGGCTTCTCTGGGGCATGGGTGACAGGCATGCTGGAGCAGAGCAGAGAGGGCTCCTCCAGGATCGACAGAGGGTCCTTCAGATCATACTCGAGTTTGGGGAGTTCAGCCGCGCTTGCTTTCTCGGCCAGGAGGAGGTGGTGTCCGCAGGATGCCCCTCTGCCTGCGTCCGCTGTTCCCTGAAGACCCCGGCAGCAAACCAGCTTACCTCCACGACAGCCGCCAGTGTCTGCTGGCCAGTGTTTCTTCATCTGACAGCCACCGTCCCTATTGCGGAACCGTCCTTAGACTCAGTGTGATGTCTGTTAGATGGGGGTTGTCTTCAGACTCCATCTGGTACCACATTCTAATATAGCGGGTAGTAGGCGCCACTGATGAAGCGATATTTATGGGTGATGACGTGCGTTGTGAAAATTCTACACGTTAATTACTGTTGTTGTTATTTTACAAATTAGGGAGAGGCCCCTGGGATTTGATTTTAGCTGCAGAACACATTGGTCCAGTTGTCAAGTCAGTGGTAGAAAGGGCTTGAAAATCTCTGACCCAGTTCAATCCCCTTGTTAAAGAAAACTGACGCTGAGAAGGTGCGACTCACCCAAGCTCGTGTAACTAGTTCAAAGCAGCCCCAGGACTGGACCCGGACTTTGGACTTAGGGTCCAGTGCTGTTTTCACTACATCACGCTTGAGCTCAGACTCCATGTCCCATGCCCCTTGTGGCTGACCTCATCCCTGGGGGAAGCCCTGGGTTTTAGACAGAGCATGTCCAGATCCCAGATCCCTGCCTTGCTTCCCTGGGTTGTCACCCCACTGACCCATCAGGAGGAGGAGAAGGGACACCTCAGCCTGTGTCTCAATGTGAATCACACCCCGGCCCCAGTGTGGCCTTGGCCGGATGGGGTCTCTGCCGCAGCTCGGTGCAATGCTGTTGCCTTATCAATAAAGTGCATCTGTCTTTGTACTGTCTTCACCCTCCCGGCGCTCCCCTGGACCTGCCTTCCCCAGGGAACATGACAGGATCCCCTGAGAACGCCAGTTCCTCAGCCCTGGGGCCCGTGACAGCTCAGTCTAGTCCCAGAGGGAAGTCCAGCAGCTGGGAAGATGAGAAGAAGTGAGGCTCCCTGGGGCTGAGTTGGGAGACAATGTTATCATCTTTTCTGTTTTAGAATGAGAGAATGTGAAGGTAGACATTCATACATCTCAACCTTTTTAACCTATATTATTGGAAAGCTAGGAAAGTCTGCACCAAAAATACCCAATAAACGAGATTCTGGGAGATAGGAAAACCCTTCTCTGGCCGACTGGAAGGAGTGGGAGAATCTGGATGAGGCCAACAGGGAAGCTTGGAACGTACAATAGATCTGTATAAATCTGGGAATAAAGCAGCAAAGAAAGCTTTGAAGAGGGCCTCCTGCGTGACTTCCAAAGAGAAAAAAAAGTTTGCCAGAAATGTGTCAAAGAAACCAATGAAGAAAGCTCTGCTATGGTAATAAAGATGGTGCATACTTACACGGCACTGACCTGGTGGCAAGTACTGCTGTAAATAAACGCTTTATGCAAACCAGCTTGCTTTATCCTTATAAGGACCCTAGGGAAGATGGACGACTGTTACTCTCATTTCGCAGAGGGGATAATTTGCCCAAAGCCACAGTGGTGGCAAGTGAGAGATAGGGTTTGAACCCTTGGCGGCAGGCTCCAGAAGCCATTAATTACCTGCTACACTGTACTGCTTCGTATTGAGCTGAATGGGCTGACAAATGACAGCTAGTCATGCCAGCTCTCTATTCAAGTGGATGTAAGGGAGATTCCCATTCCTAAAGTAGGCCTTGGGAGAGAGAAATTGGAGATGCTGGATCCAACAGGGCTGTACTCTCAGGAAGCATTCAGTCACATGTGTTGGGTCCATTTCTGTGTGGCCCTTACCTGAGAACCTCAAGAATAGGAAACCAGGCAGCTGTTGACAAAAACGTGCCTTGTATTTGAAATGCTGTGCCAGTGACTTGGCAAACTTCAAGTGACTCCTGTGAATATATAGGACTCCCAAAGGGCCCCGAGGAACCAATGTACCCCCTCCATTTCCAAAAACAAGGGGGGTTTATGATAAAGGGCAGCTTTCGTTAAACACACAAGCAAAAATAACTAACCAAAGACACACGTGGTCATCTGCAGGGAAAATCACGCAAGGGAAACATAACCAATGTATTTATTTACAATAAGTTGGCCTAGGGACCTGTGGATGTGATTTAATTTTTCAGAAGCATCTGAAAAGATTTCAAACCAAATGTGTCAGTGGGGGAGGGGAGGGGAATAGAAGAATTGGCGGTGGGGCTTGAGGGCCGTTTTGTCAAGAAAAGTGAATGGACTTAGGGAAAGGAAACCAGCAGCTGCATAAACGGACACAGGCTCTGGCAGGGGAAGCGTGAAGACATGTCCTTAGAAACTGTTAGGACTCTTATTTAGCATTTTGATAGATGGTGCAGAGGAACACAAAATCTCCACGGCCGTGTGTTACAATCAACTTTTCCAGGTAAACAGAGAGGAATGCACCCACTTAGGAGAAAGTGATTTTAAGTTTTCACATTCCAAGTCTGGGGGCTACATCTGTGCTGTTCGGTAAGGTAGCTGCATGTGACTATTTACATTAAAATTCAACAAAAGTAAACATTAAGCTCTTCATCTGCACTCGCCACATTTTCAGCACTCGATAGCCCCAGGGCTATGGGAATGGACGGTGCAGATACCGAACATTTCCCTCATTGCAGAAAGTTCTATTGGACGGTGTTGGTCTACACAATGCATTCTTATCTGGTCCTATGTTTGGATGGTATGTTGCTGTTGAGCTGTTGGGCAGATGGCCACCAAGCGTTCGACACCATATAGAGGGTATTCAGGGAACATCCTCCCTTTACATCAAGCAATGCTGCAGCGGGACTGCTGTGAACACGTCTGCTCCTCGAAAGGACATAAAGAAGAAACATCTCACACATCGTGAGGTTGATAGGCTCAGAGCTTCAGGTGGCATAAATACGTCAGCGCTGTTCCAGGAAATACTGATTCCTTCAGTCCTGGGGACAAGCAGACAGGGCCTGCCTGGAGCGACCAGATCCCTCAGGTCAGGGTCTCTAGCTTCTACCGGGGCTCCCTGGAAGCTGTCTATGCACCTTGCGTCTGTCTGCCTGCCCCACGGCCCTGCAGGGGACAAGGGTGATGAGTGACATCTGGCACTCCTAGTACGGCCAAAGGGCTGCCTCTTCATGCCAACGAGCATCACTGCGGGCAAGAAGCCTGTGAGGTTCCTGAAGGGGGTCTGTGCTCCAACTGACCAAGAAGCACAGCAGGAGGTGGGGCAGAGGCTGGGGGTGGTGATGGGGGGTTGTCACTGCTCCAGACAGCTGCTTGGAATCTCTGCACTCAGACATGCGGTATATGGTATATGAGATAGTGTTGCAGGTCAGGTTCTGGGGAAGCCAACTCTGAAATGTAGATGGGAGTGCAGGAAGTTTACTGGGGAGAGGTCTCAAGCTTGGGTGGCAGGGAAGAAAGTGGGATTGGGTAGAGGGAGCAGGGCTGCCCAGCAATCTCAGTGGAGATCTCAACCAGCCCTTACGGGGAGCTCTGAAACTGGGATGGTCCTTTGGATTGCCCCAAGTTGAGGTGAGGGAGCGGGCTTTTGCATTCGTACATCACCCCGTCCCTGGAGGCAGGCTGTCCCCAGGAAAAGAGTTACGTCTTTTCAGCCAAGGGCAGGTAGGACTGGGGGTTGTTTCTTCACATTTTGTACAACCTGACGCCTTGGGGAGGGACCAGAATGCTGCCAGGCCCTTCTTTTTGGCTCTAGGGAGGGGGAGTAGCCATAGTTCCTGGAGCTCTCTCCAGAGGGGTCGGGGTGGGGTTGGGGGGCGTTCCCAGTCTCTCCCCAGCTCTGGTGTGTTTTTTTTTCCTCCCGAAGTCATGTTGAGCTTCACCACTAGGTGGTGCTACTGCCCTATAGGGACAGGTTTGGGCCGCTCGCCGGGCCGCTCTCCCCCACTCCCTCCTCCCTCTACATCCTGCTCCTGCTTTTATAACTCTGTGAAGGTGCCCGGCCTGCTGTGCCTGGGGCCTCTGAGCACCTTCCCTGCTGGTCCCACGTTCCCTCTGAGGTCCAGCTTGGTTGTGCAGTGCTTGTAGTGTCTCCAAGCACAAGTGTCTCCAAGTGTCACACTGAGCCCAGTGCTGTGGACACAGCGAAGAATAGGACAGTCGCTGCCCCCCAAAAAGGTACAGTCCGGGGGGAGAAGACAGACCTGAAAACAGGCCATCACCAAGCAGCAAAAGCAGAAGCTGAACACTTAATGGCATAAACTGCTGGGTCCCTGTCCTGGCTCTCCCACTTGCTACCTTGTGTGACCTTGGGCAAGTGACTTAATACTTTTGAGCCTCAGAATCTTCATCTATACAATGGCAACAATAATAGTACCTACTCCTAGGTTCGTTGTTGTGATACAACCTGTGTAAATCACTTTTCACAGTACCTGTGCTGCCAGCATGACTATTAGTTTGCAGAGTGAAAGGATGGTCAAATAAGTTTTCATTGCAAGTTAACATTGCTCCAGTCCTCTGACCACTGGTCCTTGCTAGGCTCTCTGGACTGGTTCCAGGGGGATCTCTTTGACCCCCCATGCAGATCTCAGCCTCTGGAGCTATGAGCCCCTGCTCCGTGAATATCTACAGGGGCTGGGGGAAGGCGTCATTGCTCCATGTGGCCACCAGGAGGCAGGTGTGCGACTTCATAAGCTAAATAGGCCCGAATTGAAACAGCCCGGCTGGAGAGAAAAGTGTGGGAAGGAGATGGGAAGGTAGAGACAGAAACACGGGGAACTCTAGTTAATACTCTCTCCGGCTTCTTTCAATTATGGTCTTTCTTTGGCAGCTTCACTGCCTCAATGACCACCACCACCGACTTCCCTGCACACACGTTACTGACCCATAACTAACGTCAGTATTCGCTGGACGGAAGTGGTTCCTGTCCAGAGAGGGGGAAATCAAGATAAGCCTCAAGAATCAGGTTTGCCCCATGTATTTTTTGTGTCACAGTTTCTATGCGTTTACCCTGGCGTTCTCTGGACCCATGTTCCCTTGGCGAGGTGCACAGCCAACATGATGCCGCCTGTCTGCCGCTCCAGGAAAACGTGTCATTGTCCAGACTGTGGGACTCGAGCCACGGCCACGTCCAACCACTTGCAGCTCTGACCGTGCACTCGGCAGGCTGCTTCTACACCAGCCCTTCTCAAACGTTGTGTTCTTTGGACCCCTATTTGGACTATTAAAAATAAAGATCCCCCCAACCAAAGAGCTTTTGTTTATGTGGGTTATATCCATCAATATTAACCAGATTAGGAACTTAAATTGAGAAGAATTTTAAATACTCATTAAATCTTAAAAAAAACTATAATGAATCTAAGTTAACATAAATAATACAATTTTTATTAAAGGTAACAAAACAAATTTAGTGACAAGAAGGTATTGTTTGACAGTTTTGCAAATCTCTTTGATGTCTGGCTTCATAGAAGGCAGCTAGATTCTCAAAACTGGTTCTGCGTTCCATCTGTTAGGGTATCACACACGATGGAAACCTTGGGAGACTCCTCTGTACACAGGTGAGAGAATGAGAGTTAAAAAGGCAAATGATGATGGGGCTTCCCTGGTGGCGCAGTGGTTGGGAGTCTGCCTACCAATGCAGGGGACGTGGGTTCGCGCCCTGGTCTGGGGAGATCCCACATGCTGCGGAGCAACTGGGCCCGTGAGCCACAATTACTGAGCCTGCGCGTCTTTAGCCTGTGCTCCGCAACAAGAGAGGCCGCGATAGTGAGTGGCCCCCGCTCGCCGCAACTAGGGAAAGCCCTCGCACAGAAACGAAGACCCAACACAGCCAAAAATCAATTAATTAATTAATTTAAAAAGGCAAATGATGTCGTAGTATTATGAAAGTAGCTTTGACCTTGCAAAGCCCCTGAGTGGGGCTCAGGGATCCACAGGGGTCCCCAGCCTACACTCTGGGACCCACAATGCACACTTTTCTAGGCCTTGTTTCTTCAGCCAGACATGCCCCACCCTGTTCTCCATCCCCCAGTTTTCTCAACTCAGCAAACCCCTGCTGATCCTTCAATTTCCAGCTCAGGTTCATCTCTTGCACAGATTCTTCCCTGAACTTCACAATGCTGTACCCTCCCTTGCCCCATCTGGGTAGAATGGTGCGCCCACTCTATGGTAGAATGAAGTGTACATTGTTGTGTGTTTTAAATTTCTGGTTTGCCTTCGGGGCTCCCTACCAGACTGGAACAAAGGAGGGATTCCATAAATGTAGCTGAATAAATACATGTATGAACGAATGAGGATGAGGCAATGTGCCGCCCACTTCTGTCAGCATCTAAAAGATCTGATCTTCACAATAGATGTCAAATTAAAAAAAAAATTCTGCTTGGGTTCCTGCTGGAAGATGAAATGCAAACAGACTTATGCAAATTTCAGCACCTTCCCCTGAACTTTGGAAACTGAGAAGTTAAGTCCCTGTGGC
The DNA here is from genome assembly GCF_003676395.1 of Aethalodelphis obliquidens. Lineage (NCBI taxonomy): Eukaryota > Metazoa > Chordata > Mammalia > Artiodactyla > Delphinidae > Aethalodelphis > Aethalodelphis obliquidens. The sequence continues at coordinate 532,346 of NW_020837952.1, read as the reverse complement.
TTCAGAACCCACATGCTAACTACCTCTCCCTACAGCACCTGCCGTATCTCCCTCATTCTGCATGTGGAGGGTTGGGTTTTTGGTCCAAAATGCAGAATTTAGCATTTAGCGCTATTCATATCTATCTGATTTGATTTCGCCCACATTTTAGCCTGCTCAAATCTTTAGCATCTTCATTTTGTCATCCAACATTCTGACCATCCCTCCTGGCCTTGCATCTTCCAAAACTTTGCTCCGCAGACCATGTACAGAGCTGGCTAAGACAGAGGCAAGACGATGCCTTCTTGCAGGTTGACACTAGCGCACTGACCAGACTTGGGATCAGGGTCCCTACCAGAGGGACTTGACTTGGGTTCAGTTGTTCAAGACCTCACTGGGAGAAAGGGAAGGGGTGGGTAATGAGATTGAGTCTTGGGGAGGTGAGTGGATGCCTTGCAAACACCCAGGCATCTACGGGAATTTGGGAAACTTGGCAATGCTCCCACAACCCTTCCCTCTCCAGGACTCAACAGTCTTACCCCAAGTCTGAACAGATTCTTATAGAATTAGACCAGATCTGAGCCAAGGCTCAGGGATCCAGGGATACCTGATATAGGGGATGCAGGAAGGGGTGGATCAAGTATCAAATTCCAAGCTGGATTGTTCTGCAAATACTGTCTGAGCTGGACTCGGGGAAGAAAGACACAGTCTCCTCCATAGATTCTGGTTGCTGAGAGGGGAAGGTGGCGAGCAGAACTCTCCGGAGGCATCCGTACCTCCTCGGTGAGAAATGGAGAAGTCACGTGCAGCCCAGCCTGGCAGCCCTTATTTAGCTCAGCGGGGTCTCCCCATTGTCCCCTCCACTTGCACTCAGACTCCCACAGGGCATCTGGAAAGGCCCTTGCCACCCTGACCCAACCCCATCTAATTACAAATCCTGTGAACATCTGTGGCAGCCAGCGTGGGGCAAGGGCAAGGTGAGGTGAAGTGAGTGCAGGGGCCCCAAGAGTGTCTGCACCTGGCTCCTGTTTCGCTGTTTGTCTCCCAGGAGGGCCAGGTAGAACAAGCAGCCCATCACGAAAGGCTCAGCCACCGGGGCCGGCCCAGCCTGGGTGCGGAGGGCCATAAGCAACCGGGTTCAGAGTGTGAGGGAAACCCCTCCCCGCTGCCCCCTTTGTTGCCCCCAGCCCCACAGATTTAAATGTCTTCCCCTCTCCCACCCTGGAGCCCTAGAAGAGCAGCAGGGAGGAGACAGTGAAACAGCCCTGGGTGATAAAGTGGGGATGGGGAGAAGTGATAAAGGGGATGGGAAAGAAGCCAGCCCCACTTCCTCTCCGATAGGGACCCCGCCCCGAGGGGCTCCCGCCTTCTGCTGTGTTCACAGGAAGGCCTTGAGGTGGCGGAGGAGTGGATGGGAGGGGAGCAAAGGGAACATTGTCAGTGGGCAGGATGCCAGTAGACCTGGGAGAGGACCGTTCAGTTGGTTGTTGGTTCCTTCGCATGCAGCCCACTGCGGGCCTGCAGGGGCTGGGCTGTGGGCACGGAGGCAGAGGGAGCCCAGGTGCTCCCTCACACAGCGCCCTGCCCACGTTGCACCACTCCCAGCCTTGAGGGAAGCAGCCACGGGGGTGAAGGATGAATCCTGATCCCACCTGTCACTAGCTGTGTAACTTGGCGGCAATGACGTGAGCCCTCTGGGCCTCGGTTTCCCCACCTACGAACAGGGTCTTTGTGCAGCGAATGGGAGGAAGCTTGCAGGCCCTCCTCTAGGGGAGCAGGTGAGAATAGCAGAAGCTGCAACGAGGGGGGAGCAGGATTTGAACTACCTGCCGGACTGCTGGCAGCTGGACTTGCTCTGTCTCTGCTACAGAGCAAAGATGCTAGTTGCGCTCACTTGGAAGGTGTTGCGACAAGTAAAGAAGTGAACACACAGCATTTAGACTCGGGTCTGGTTGCAGTAAGTGCTTGGCGACTCTCAGTCTTGGTTATTAAAACTTTCATCACTCTCTCAGGGATCCTCTCCTCTCCTAAGTCATCGTCCTTCCAACATACACACATCCCGAGTCAGGACTAGAGGAGGTGGAAGCTGGGACTCACAGGTGGGCTCCTCTTGTGAAAGACCCAGCCCTGCTCAAGCCACCCAAGGAGGGGGAGGGCCAGGCCCACGGCACCCCGTTCCAGGCCAGGGCTCTGCTCCCTCCCATTATCTCCTCCTGCAAAGCCGCCTCCACCCATCAACCCCCAACAGAGATTACAGACCCTCAACTGTCTCCAACTGCCCTGATTCACGATGAGGCTGGGCCCTTGCCACGCCACACACACCCCATCCCCCCGGCTACCCCACCTCTGTCCCGAGGTGGAGGGGAGGCTGCCTGCTTCTCAGGGAGCTGGGGGAGGAAGGGGGGGATGGCCAGGAGGACATGGCCCCCACCCCGGGGCTGCCTCTGGAGCTCGAGAGGAAAGGGGGAGAGATCTCAAAGGCCCCCAGGCTTCCTCTGTCTGTCTTATTTCGCCCTCTCTGCGTCTCCAGGCCGCGTCTGCAGTTTCTGCCTCCCTCTCTCTCTCTCTCTCTTTCTCAGGCTGCTCTTCCCCCCACGCCCAGAGCACACCTGGTTCCTCACATCAGATAACCCAACCACAGCAGCCCCTCCTCGCCCCCTGCCCTCTTCCTCCCCCGCCTCCTCCACCTTGTGGCTCCCTGACTCACCTAGATTTCCCTGGGGAGGGCTGGGGAGGGGGTCCCCAAAGCCGTAAAGCCTTACTGTTTAATGAGGGTGTGAGAAGACTACTCTTCCTTTTCCTGCCCCCCAACACACACACACGCATGCACACACATATGCACGCACGTGCACACACGCGCACAGATATGCACGCACACGTGCACGCACGCGCACAGATATGCACGCACGCACATGCACGCACACTGGAAACTATACCCCCGTGCCCTGTTGGAAACAGAATGAAGGGGAGGGAGGGACCTAGGGGCCAACCTTGAAGTACGAGGAAAATCCAGCCTGAGGACATAGGGGGCGGGGGTCGCAGAAAGGGGTTCCCTAGCTCCCCGCTTCTAGGCCAAGAGAAGCTTCTTCCCTTTTCCTGCTTGTGTGAGCTCATCTGGAGTCTCCGCAGGGCCTGCCTCAGGCCAGGGTCCCAGCTGGGGAAGTGGGTAGACACAGTCTGGGCCGTTCACAGTCCCAGCCCCTGCCTCCTACTCCCCAGAAAAGGCCGGGTAGGGAGGGGCTAGGGGTGGGGACCCCCGTGGAGGAAGAGGTGCTGAGAGTGCGGGGTGCTGGGCTTGGGGGAGAATTGGTCAAGATATTGTGGGAGGGGGCGGAGTGGGACACAGGAGGGAATGGGACAGGACCTGCCGGGTGCCTGGGAGCTGAGGCTGGACGTTTTAATGCCTCTTGACAACAGATGAATCATAGGCAAATTATGTGGAAATAATGGCATAAATAAAGATGTGTTATTTCAAGGCCCCAATGTGCGTTGCTGGAAGAGAGCTGAGGGGGGCGGGACAGGAGGCTGCCCAGGCCGGATGGTGCCTGTAGTTGGGGGCCCAGGTAGAGTTCCCGTGGGGGGCAGTGGAGGTGATGGCCCACTCACGTCTCTCGTCACCTTCGGGGCGATATGAAACAGCAGGTGGCCAACCACAGCCTGCCAAACCCTCCCCCAGGGCAGAGTGGCCCTCACATACCCTAAGCTCCCTGGTGATCCCCCCAACCTTCCCCTAACCTCCCTGGGGCCACTGCTACCCACACACATTTTTCCCTGTCCCAGTGCCTGCTCTTGACTCCTGTCCTCTTGGGACTGTCCCTCCAGGCCCAGCACAGGGTCTTGCCCCGAGCAGGGACACAGGAGCCAACCAAGCTCCAGGGGCCTTCAGTGGACAGAGCACCCCCGGAACCCAGACTGGGAATCTGGGCCTCTTCCATCTGGTGGGTGCTGAGCTAATACCCGCAGTGACCTAACGGCTGGCACAGAGTCTAGTAAATATACCTGCTAGAGGAATGAAGTCAAGATCTCCATCAGGTCATCAGGGCACTCCCTGCAGCCCAATCTAGGCTTCTGGTCAACCCTCATCCCCATTCTCCGTAGCTCTTCACAATGTTGACAGTTATTAAACGACTAGAGAAACGTGTGCTTTCACACCACCCAACACAGTCACTACCTGTTACTCGTATTTCCTCTCAATCTTTTCCTCTGTGCTTCCGTCGGGTTTCTTTGCCATCACCGGGCATGTAGAAGTCTGTATTCTCTTGCCATGCTATGTCACATTCAAAACATCTTTTTAACTGTTTCGTAATTTTCTATGGAGTGGAAATATAATTTGCTTCGCAATTTTCCAGTTGTAGGTGTTAAAGTTGGTTCTCATTTTCCACATGGTAAAGAATGTGGTGATGAGGGCTATTATGCACATATTCCACTCGCCCCACCCTGAATTTTGGTTATAGAAATCGAGTTTAGGGTACTTTGGGTGGGGTCATTGAGCCAAAGGGTAAAAACATCTTCTAGCTCTTACTATATATTGCCAAATTGATATCAAAAGAAGTTACACCACCAACAACGACATGTACATTTCACCACATTCTCACTAATGGTTGAAAACGGTGCTTGCCCTCATCTTGTTTTAATTGGCGTTACTTAGATGGTGATCAGGTTGAATGTTCCCCTACCTTTGCTTACTGGCTGTGTTTCCTCTTTCCCCGAAGAGTCGTTTCTGTGCTTTGAGCTTGAGCCCACCCCTGTTTCAGTGTTTATTACCAATTTGTGTGAGGCGAGCTCTCTCTATAAGGATTTTAAAGCACCGTCCATTGCCATCGAGTGCAGATCTCTCCTTCGTGATGTTCTCCCCACTTTGGATTGTGACATGGCGCTTCCTCTTGCTTCATTTAAATCTCTGACTGCTCCCTCTCCGCTCTCACCGAGGATCTCTGGTCTTTAGTTGTCCTTCCCTCCTCTTCTGAGCTCCGGAGAGCAACTGTCCACTCAACTTCCCCCTGACCATCCCACCAGCACCTCAGTCCATGTGTCCACAGCTTGACTGTTTTTTTCCTCCAAGTTTGCTTCTCCCCCCATATTCCCTAACTCTGCTGCCCGAGGACCTTTGGGTGATGTGTCCAGAAGGAGACAGAGGAACGCAGAAGCTAGTGTATCTGAAGGGTTAATGAGATTCTGTCAACCTTTGGCTTAAGAGGACCAGGGCTGGGAAGAGAAGGAGGCGGCCAGTTGTCTAGGGAGATGTCACTCTGTGACTCAGTCTCCTTGCTTGTCTGTATACTGGGATTGGTTCCAGGTCTAGAGACAGATGCTTGAAAGCCAAAGTGGGTGGCCTTCCTCCTAGAGCAAATTAACCCTTGGCATTGACCTCACTGGCCTCGTCCTCCACTTCCCAAGCCTCTTCCCCGGCAAGGGACTAGAAGGGCTGAAGAGGAGGTTAAGCTACTGTTGTCTAAACCTCTGCTGTTCGATACAGTAAGCCACTAGGCACAGGTGCTATCAAGCACCTGAAACATGGCTACAATGTACTACAAGTGTAAGATACACACTGGATTTCCAAGAGGTAGTATGAAAAAAGAATGTAAAATGTCTCATTAACAATTTTTTATTTCGATTGCAGGCTGGAAACATGTTTTTACATATATTAGGTTAAATAAATATACTATGAAAATGAACTTCACTGATGTATTTTTACTTTTATTTTTTAAGAAAATTTAAAGTTACACACATGGTTCCCATTCCGTTTCTATTGGGCGGTGCACGTCTAGCCCCTCCTAGCGGGCAAAATGCGGGGCTCCAGGCTGAGCGGCTCCAATGAGGGCTCATGACGGATACAGATACAGACCCACTGGAGATGTGGACCAGCCGAAGGTCGAATCAGATGTAACCAACCAGGCAGTGGCCAGTCTCCCCCAGGCAAGGCAAAGCAAAGCAACATTTCCGGGACAACAACTTACATCCTGGACTTCATGAGGCCCCCTTAGCTGGCTCTCGGCTCTACAGAGCTTGTTCCCGTGGACAAGTTAGTCCAGGAACAGTAGTCCCCCAGAGCTTTGGATCTCCCCACCTCAATAGTTCATGGGGAAGTTCTCCATCATTCCATCTCCATCATTCCCTGGGCCCCTCTCCAGAAGCTGGAAGCATCCTTCCTTTTGTCTAGAGCCCTGCCTCCCGCCCACTCGGGCTTCGGCTCAGCCCACCTGTGGGCTGGGAGGGGGTGAGAGAGGATGGTGGGCCTCTAGATACACCGGCTGGGCCACAGACATATTTTATGCTCCATTTCTAATGTCTGTCCTTCCTGTTGTCCCACTGATAGAAAAACAGAAAGGGAACAGGAGGCGGCTGGGTTGGCAGGCACAACTCACTGGGCTGCCCTGCTCTGTCCCATCCTCCCTTGCCCGGGCCCCAGCTGAGCCATAGGAGGGCACCAGGGGCTGGGGCCACAGTCTGCATGGGTGTGCCCCTCCTCTCCCCCAAGCCTAGAAGACTCCACCTCTCCCAGGTCCTGGCTGGGATCCGAAGGCCCCAGGCAAGTGGGGGAAGGGGAGCCACTCCTACTTTCCCAGCAGCTGCTGCTGCCTCTTCCTGTTTTGCTAAAACTTTGGCTCTGGACCCGAGGGGTTGGGGGAAGTCGCCAGCCGCTCCCGCCCCCCAAAGGTCAACCTCATCCCCCTGGTCCTCTTAGCTAGTTATTTATAGCCCCCCAGGCCCTGACTAAGGAGCTAGATCTCTCCTCCGTCAAATGTCAACAGCTGTGGCCATTGCCCCAGGGATGCAGCCAGATGTGCAGATCACTCCAGATGTGCAGTGCCAGGATTTGGGAGAGCAGGCGAGGCCCCTTCTTCCGTTGGTGTGGGCATTCCCTGCAGCCTGGTTCAGGGTCCCCTCCTCAACACTGCGTCAACAACACCTGAGTATGGGGACGGGGTTGTGGGTGGGGGGTTGGTCGGCGAAGATCCCACATATTTTCTCCAGTCCCATAGCCCGGCTCCCAGAGGGGACAGCTAGGGCTATAGACCTGCTTGGATTTCTTTGAGTGAATTAGGTCAGTACTCATTTTGAGACTGAATTTGTAGGGGAAAACTGCGGTTTAGTGGGACAGGACGCTATCTTCTACTACTAACGTCAGCATCGGGCTCCGTCCCTGACAGCCCAGTGGACGGGAGGCTCCACACCGAGCACTTCACGTCCTGATCAGTCCTCACAACAACCCTAATATGGCAGGTACTTCGTATCCCAGTTTGCGGATGAGGAAACCGAGAAATTCCAGCCCAAGCAGCCCGACTCTAGAGTCTCAATCTTAACCACAGTACAACACAGCCTCCCTCAGCCAGTCCTCCTTTAAATGATTCCTTGAAAGCTCTGTGCAGAGAAGACTGGAGCCCAGCTTCAGGGTCTGCCCAGGGGGAGAGCGGCTGTCTCTCTGCCTCCCGTCCCCTCCTACCTCTGCCGCTCAGGCCAAGCCAGAATGAGGGATGCGAGGATGGAGCGGAGACTACTACAATCACTGCCGTTCCAGGCACAGAGGGGGCCAGGTCAGAGCAGGACCACTGCCCTCGCCCACAAGGACCCGATGGCCCGTCAGGTCCCTTCCAGTGTGGTGCGTCCATGACTCTGTGAACCCAACAACTCTTGCAGCATCAGTGGTGGAGCCCCTCCTCTGACAGTTTTCTCCACTCCAGGCTCTTTTCTTTGGCTGTATCCTGCTCTCCAGGAGACGATGAATTCCCCAGGGATAGGGACTGCAGTTCCCTTTGCCTCTGTGCCCAAGAACCTGGCTTGGGCAGAGGAGATGCTCAATAAATAAGACATTATACTCAATGAAAATGAGTACAGTGGTGGTTGTATGTGGGTGGGCACTTCAAGGTTGCAGCAAGCATGCTCCCACTCCTGTCTCTGCATAGCTACCCTCACCCCATTCTACCCTCCCCTCAGCTCATAGCTCCTTTCCTACACACAGGGGCTACTAGTCCAAATCCACCCTAAAAGACACTCCTGGGGAAGAGAGGTGAGTGTTCTTAGGCCAGGACCTCCTCAAGGTCTTTCCGGGAGATTCCAGGGCCAGAGGTAAGTGTCTCCAAAGAGGAACCATTAAGGTTGGTAACAAGGTAAGATCCTGCCCTCCATCCAATACAGCCACAGGGCCTATGGAGGGCCCTGCTGGGGGCACGTAGCAAGGCTGAACTCCCGAGCCCACCGGTGGGTGGACAGCAGCCTCCCTACAGGGGCCACTGGAGCGAGTAATTGTGAGCTGGCTACAGAAAGGCATTTTGCAACTCAGACGAATTTCTTCTCGTTCACGATTAGGGTATGGCCCAGTGGCTGCCTCCCTGACCATAATCTCTGCTGGCACAGGCATCTCGGGGCTGGGCAGTGCAGGCTGGGGAAGGAGCGCTGACCTAGAAGCTGGGATGCCTGAGTTCTCTGCCTTCTCCCCGCCACGGATTAACCATCACATCTCCGGCAGGGAGACTGGGTCCTTGGTTCCCTCATCTCTAAAGGCGTGGTTTGATTAGATCAGAACGTCCCAAAGCTAACCACATCTTAGAATTACCTGGGGATCTGCAGATTACTAGGTACCCTCTGCCACCCCAAAGAGACTGACGCAGACTGTGAGAGAGCCCCAGAATCTGTTTTTCACAGGTTCTTCCACGTGACTTTGATCTAATGTCAGGTTTGGGGGATCCTACACACTAGATAATCTTATAAATCACTAGCAGCTCTTAGAAAAATGGAATGGCCATAACAAGAGGTTTTGGTGCTGCGGGGTTTTATCAGAGGGCAAGTGATGAGTGGTTTATTTCATCATTACCGTCCATTACTATTTTTTTCCCAGTTTTATTGAGATATAATTGACATACAGCATTGTATAAGGTGTACACATGATGATCTGATTCGCATACATCATAAAATGATTATCACAAGTTCAGTGAACATGCATCATCTCATATAGACACAAGATTAAAGAAATAGAAAAAAAAGGTTTTTTCCTGTGATGAGAACTCAGGATTTACTCTCTTAATAATTTTCATAGATATAAAGCATATATAAAGCAGTATCAATTATATTTATCATGTCGCACATTATCATTATATCCCTGGTACTTATTTATCTTATTACTGGAAGTTTGTAACTTTCGACTACCTTCCTCCAATTCCCCCTCCCTCCAACCCTCCGCCCCTCACACCCACCCCCTGCCTCTGGTGACCACAGATCTGATCTCTTTTTCTAGGAGCTTGTTTGTGTGTTTGTTTTGAAGTATAATTTACCTACAACACTATGTTAGTTCCTGTTACCCAACGCGGTGTTTCAATATCTCAATTTTCAATATTCCGACCGTCATCATCACTATTGCTGTTATTATTTTGCCGCTGGCATTATTGTTATGGAGGGACGTGGCACTGCCCCCATCTGCCTGTTTCTGTCACTAACAGGGCTCTGGCTTGGAGGGGCCCTTGCTTACCTCCAGGCTAGAGTGGAGCTGGGAGAGAGGGGAAGGGAGGAATGGGCCGTCCCTGTAGGTGGGGCCTCTTGGCCAGGGGATCTTTCTGTCTCTCTCTCCTGGGTGGAGTTTGGCTGGATGGGCTTTGGCACCCGCCTCTGGAGCTGGGAGAGGATCTTCCCATCCATGTTCCTCCCCCACTTTCAGTCTCAGTGGCCTCAGCCCTGGGGACTGCCCCTTTCTCCTCCTCCTGTCCCCATTTCCTCCCCAGGCTCCCTCAGTCCTCACCAACCCCATTCCTAAACCTCACTAATCTGCTTGTCACCCTCTGCTTCCTTGCCTCGCCCTTGCACATGCCATTCTCTCTACCTGGAATGTCACCCCCTCTCCCCACACCGATTCACATTTCTGGGCTTTTTGAAAACCCAGCCAAAACTCACCAACTTCATTTCGGCTGTGATCTGCTCAGGTCTTTCCTCTTTGTCATGTACTCATTTGCACTCGAAATAACACGATCAGAAAACTGCTTTTAGACTCAGAAAAATAAGTAGGGATGGTCTAAACCAGCTCTCTCATTTGATAGATGAGAGACCAACCTGAGGCCCAGAGAGGTCTTAACTTGGCCAAGATCACACAGTAGTGAGAGTTTTTGAAATAGTTGGCTTCACAAGAGGCTTTCAAGTATTTTATGTGTTTTGTTTTATTTCCTCAATACAATGTGATCAATATGAGGGCAGAGGCTGTGTTTTTGTTTTCATTTTTGCTTTTGTTTTTTATCTCCACTGTGGTGTGTGTGTGTGTGTGGGGGCAATTGTAATAGTTCTAAAACTCAAAGTGGTACAAACTTTTGCATATATTATTCATATGATCTCAGACCAGCCCTGTGAGGTAGGTAACCAAAGCCTTGCTATTTACAGAGCAGGAAACTGAGACTTAGAAACGTTTGACCCAGGAAGTTAATGGCAGAACTCAAGTTCCCTGCCTCCTCGTCCCAGCCCAGGGCCCTGACACCCACGATGCTCTCCTGAGGTTCCTGGCCGGGACCTGGGGTAGCCAAGGGGGTGGCCTCTGCCGTCTTCCTCTTTCACTGTGCATTCTTCACCTTGGGGCTGAGGAGACCTTGCCTTTGGCTTTCTGCCGCTCCCCATACGGTCCCACTGCTTTCTCCTTGTGTCCCCCCGTGGCATGGTTGGCACACAGACACATACACATATATACTCAGAACTGCAGGTGTCTAGGGCAACAGACCACAGGGGAAACCACATCACCTTTGTTGACACTGGAGGGAGGTAGGGGGACAGGGAAGGAACTTGCTTAGTTCTCTCCACCTGCCTCTGCCCCCACAGTCATCTCACCTCCCAGCTCAGGCTATCTGAACTTGTAGCCATGCCCCAGCCTCTTCCTGATTTATCTATCCAATTCTGGCCCAGGAGGATATATGGCCTCTTCTGTCAGATCCTAAAATCCTGGATGGGATCTGCCTAGCTGTACCCCAAAGCCACAGCCCTCAATCCTAACCAGAATACTTACATAGCTCCTCTGATCCCTACTGGGCAATGTAGCAGACAAAGGTGGGAACCGGGGATGAGAGGACAAGGCTGGGGTCAGTGAGGAAGGTAACTTGACATCTAGAATGTCACTCCTAGATGAGCGGGACCTCTAGTAACCAGGCTGCACTGGAGCGGGAGACCTGACTGCAGCTTCTGCACTGTTTTGACCTGCTAGAAGAAACTGCACAGGCTCTGAATCAGGCATATTTGGGATTAAGTCACTTACCGGTTCTATGGCCTTGGGCAAATCATTTTGTCTTTCTGAGCTTTAGTTTGCTAACTAAAACAAAGGGGATGATAATGAGATATACGTGAAAGGGCCTTGAACAGCACATGATACAAAAAAGATGCTCAGTAAATCCTAATTACCCTCCCTCCCTCCCTCCCTTCCTTCCTTCCTTCCTTCCACTTGTTACATCTGATCCCATGAAACCCTCTATGGAGTGGGGGATCTACTGCCCCTATTTATGTGGAAGTCCAAATCCTGCGCATTGGCACCTGATTCTAGGTTCAGAAACTGGAATGCAACGCCGAACCCACCCAAGGAAGTGCTGTCCCTCTGAGATCTCACCCAGGCCAGGGATCAACACCTTCTGATTGGCCTTGTGGAGAGTGTGGGGGAAGTGCGGGTTAGGCGAGGGGTTGTGGCTTCAGCTACCACATCTAGAAAACTGGGTCAGGAGTGGTCTCAGAGGCCTGAGGTTCAGACCAGAAGACTTTGGATGGAGCTTTGAACCCTGGCACGAGGAGGGCACCCAATAACACTCGTTGAGTAAGTGAATGGCCTCATCACTTACTAGCTGTGTATCTTTGGTCAGGTTTCTCCACTGTTGTGAGCCTTACTTTAATCACAAGCATAACAAGGATAACTGTGAAGAATAAATGGTCTAATGCTTGCCAGGGGGATGGCATAGGGCTGCTCCCTGGGAAATAGTCAGTAAAAGGTAGCTAAGGAAGGGGAGGAGAGAAGAAGGAGAAAGAGAATGTCAAGTAGACCCAGAGCCCCAAAGAAAGCAGAAGGCGGGTGCCCTCACGCTCTGTACTGGCCAGAGACTCAAGGAAGATGCCAGGAAGCCAAGGCAGGTCCTATGGGACTAATGTCTTCTGCCAGGTGCTTAGTTGAGCAGTCTGTGAGAGGTCTGCACTCAAGAACCTTAAAAAAAAAAAAAAAAAAAAAAAAAAAAAGGGCTTCCCTGGTGGCGCAGTGATTGAGAGTCCGCCTGCCAATGCAGGGGACACAGGTTCGTGCCCCAGTCCGGGAAGATCCCACATGCCGCGGAGCGGCTGGGCCCGTGAGCCATGGCCGCTGAGCCTGCGCGTCTGGAGCCTGTGCTCCGCAACGGGAGAGGCCACAGCAGTGAGAGGCCCGTGTACCGCAAAAAAAGAAAAAGAAAAACAACAACAACAACAAAAAACCTCCCCATGGTAACCAGGGTAGAGGAGAGAGAGGTAGCCTGCACTCTTCTGCCTCATGTCTCTTTCCTGGAGGCTCTCTAACACATCCCAGAAAGGGACGTGTGATTTAGAAACTGGCTTAAGACTTGTCCTCTGGGTGGGGATGGGGGGATGGTAAGTAAAGGGGCAAGAGAAGGAGGGGCACAGTCCAGCTTCCTGGTTGGAGGACTCACCTGCTGTCTTTCTCTCTGCCTAGACTTCGGGGGCAGGGAGCTCTGGTGTGTGTAGAAAGCCATGTGCTGGGTAATGTGGGGACACGCAGAGGCAGGAGGAGATACCCTTTGTGCTCAAACCTCCTGGAACTCAGTGATTAGGTCAAAAAGAAAAAGAAAACTCACAAACAAATCCATGAATGATGCACATGATAGACATGAGCAAACAAGGGCCTGATTTCAGTCCAGAAATAACTACGGGAGTCCTGGGGGGGGTGTCAGGAGGGGGCATTGTGAGGCTAAAGGAGAAAAAAAGCAGGGGAGAGGCTGCGAGTCTGAAGCAACCAAGCCATTTTCCTGGAGGCTGTGGGCAAGGAGAGGGATTCAATTAGGAAGTGGGGGGGGGGCGGTGCTGGGAAAAACACACCTGAGGTGGAAGAACATGTGTCTTTCAGAGTCAGTATGGGGAGTCATAGGGAAAAAAGGTATATTGGGAGTGTCCAGCTGGGGGATGGTCCTTGAAGGCCATGAACATCTGTTCCAATTTAACAAATAACTCAGAGGGAGTCTGAATTCTGTGCAAGGTACTCAGCAAGACACTACAAGGAATGCACCCATGACTAAGGCCATAGCTGGGCTCAGGGGATGTCCACTCTTGAACGTTCTTGGGAAGGAGGAGAGAGTTGAGACAAGTATACAGTGGGTGACGGTCAAAGTACAGGGAAAGATTGACAAGGTGCTGGAGTGGGGTCCTTCGAGGGAAGGAAAGAATCTCTCTGGCTATGGGAATCAGGGAAAGGTTCCTGGAGAAGGTGATATAGACGTTGAGGATTGGACAGATTTCAACAGGAGGAGGAAGGGGCTGGGAGGGAATGCGCTGAGCCAAAGTAGGGGAGTGGGAAAGCATGAGGACACGATGGGGAGCAGCCAGTAGCCCAGTATGGCTGAAATAATAACAGTAATCATAGCAACTAACATCAGTGAGCACTAAGTACCAGGAGGTACTGAGCAGAACAGCAGAAGGGGTGGGAAGAGAGAGAGAGATGCGTGTAGTGCGGCGCCATGCTGTAGGAGACTTTGGATGCCAGGAAAGGGGTCTGTGAGGATAAGTGAACAAGCGCAGAGGGGTTGGACCTGCCTGCTGAGTGAGCGCTGGGACCAGGAAAAGGTCTGAAGTAGGAAGCGGGAGCAACAGGTGGTGAGGCCGGAGCCGGTCTGGCGGGAGCAAGGAGTCTATGGTCATATTGGACCTTGGCACGGCCAAGCCCCCCTAGGCCACTGGGACTCTTGCTTCTAATTTGTCATGGCTCCGCCGCTGGCTCAGCCTCAATTTCTTCTTCTTCTTCTGTAGAATCCGGGACTCTGGCTTTGCAGGACCGAGGGAGGCAGGATGGGGACGGAGGGAAGCTGCGCTCTTGCCTTCTAGCAGCGACGCCCCCAGCGCAGGAGAGCCCAGCGTTTCCGTTGCAGACCTCTCCCCTTCCCGGGAGCCGCTGTGCCTCCGACCCAGCAGATTGCCAAAGGCGACAGGGCTCATAGACTAGGCCGGGAAGCACAATGGCGAGGTCCTCAGCCCCTGACCCCTGACTCTGACCTTCTGGTCCCGCTAAAAGGGAGGGGGGGCAGGGAGGGCTGCTGCGTAAAGCCAGCCCGGAGCTGAGTTTATTAGCTGAGGGAGGGCTGGAGGCGGCTGCATTCCGACTCACAGACTGGAACATTTCTGTGATCCGCTGTAATGCACTGGGAGACACTGGGCACATTGCTGAAGTTTGACTCATAGGGACCGGGAGGGGGAAAGTAGGGGGGAGGGTGGTGGGGGGAGAGGAATGGGAGGAAGAGAGGAAGAGGAGAGGAGGGAAGGAAATCCCTTGAGAAATTTCTTTAAAAAAAGAGAACTTTCAAAATCCGCACCACCCCCACCCCCTTTTTCTTTTAATAGGAACAGGCTGGACCCTTCGATTCCCCTCAGCTGGCGAGGTCGGGGCGGGGGTGGGGGGGAGGAGGTGGCAGAGGGGGAGGGCTGGGCAGTGATTCAAATCAGATCCTGGAACTTTCCTCAGGCAAGTCGTGCTTGGGGCGGGGGGCGGGGGTGTCTGTCTGGGACTCCTCGCCGGGACCGGGGGCTCCACGCGTGTCCCGCCGTCCCCCTGTGTAACTGTTGGCTGGTGGGCCGTACGTATGTGTGCTTGTGAGCGCGGGGGGTCCTCCCCTGCAGAGTGTCTGTGTGAACGAGTCTGCCCCGGGTAAACATGGATGTGTGCTCGCGTACGTGGTGTCTGCGAGGGTGCGTGCGCTCAGGTATCTGAGTTTCCGGGAATTGTGCGCGGGTCGCTGCGCCGCGCGGCGGCCGGGGCTGGGCGGCAGCGCGGCATCCGCGGGCGGGTCGGGGCCGCGTCCCACGTTCCGGGTTCGGCGCTGCCTCCCCGCGAGCCGGCCGCGCGGGGTGTCCGCCGCCCGCCAGCCCGGGCGCCGCGCCGTGTCTGCGAGGTGGTGTGTCCCCGGGCCGCGAGCGCCGGCCCCCTCCCTCCCCTCCCCCTTGGCCCGCTCTCAGACTCAGATAAAGCATTTCCTTCCATTGTCATCCTACCCGGCCGGCCGGGCTGCCAGGGCCCTCCCCCTCCCGGCCCCCTCCCTTCCTCTCGCCGTCTCACAGTCGCTCCGCAGCCTCCGGCGACCGGGGGGATGTGAGGCCGGCGCCCCAGCCCCCCGCCCCGCCATGAGCCCCCCGCTCTGAGGGCCCCGGCCCCTGGATGCACAGCCCCGGCGCTGGTGAGTACTGGGCTGTCGCCCCCCGCCCGCCCCGCCCTGCGCGCGGCACCCAGCGCCGCCCGCCCGGGCTCGGGCTCCGGCTCGGGCTCCGGCTCGGGCTCCGGGCGGCCCCGCGGGCCCGGCCCGGCGTGCGCCCCCCCCCGCCCGTGCCCGCCCCGCCCGTCTCCGCGGGGCTCTGGCAGGCTCCCGGCCCGGGCTGGTTCCGGGGCCGGAGGATTCGGGCCTCCAGCGGGGCGCCCACATCCGCCAGCCGCGGGGCAGCGACAGGCCCGAGGGAGGGAGTTGGAGGCCCCGGGCCGCCGGTGCGCGGGCCCGGCGTCCCATCACCCCCGTTTGCGGGGAGAACGGACCGGGGGACCCGGGAGTGAGGGACGGCTGCCGCGGCCCCGGGAGGGGGCGGTGCTCCGGAGCGGAAGGTTGGGAAGCGCAGGGCAAAGGGCAGGACCCATTGAGTTGGGGCCGGGCTCTTAGCCCCGGACATCAGCGCCCCCATCCCGCGAATCCCGGCCGGACCGTACTCCGACCCCTCCGCTGGGGAGAGTGTGATCCCTGGGAGGGAGGGTCTCTGACAGCGAGATTTCTCTCAGCACCGCCCCCGCCCCCCACCTTTGCTCACCCATCAGGGTGAAGAGACACCTGTGCCCGAGTGAGCTGCGGAGGTGCTGGAGGGGCGCGGGAAGATGGTGACCGCAGGCTGTGTAGTGAGTGGTGGGGGACAGGATGTGTGCCCCCCAAGCCTGCGGTCTGTTGGTCCTGGGGAGTAAGAGCAGGCGGCAAATCTGGCAGCTGGGCTGGGCCCTGACGCCCAGAGTTTCTAGGCCTGTGGGCTGAGAGAGAGAGAAAGAGAGAGAGACCGACCTCTGGGGCTTGCAGGCCGCCCAGCTCCCCCTACCCCCATTTCCTTCCCTCCCGCTGCCCAGGCTACCCATTCGGATCTGACCTTGCCAGCCACTGGTGCTCCTCCCACCAAGTCCAGGCCATTCCCCGTCCCTGCTGGCTGTCCTGCATACCCCAGAGGCCTCCCCCTGCATCTGGACACTGGCTGTCTTGCTGCTGCCCATCCCTCCCCACACCCTCATTCAACATCTGCTTGAGGCCCAGCTCTGCCTGCCAGTTTCAGCGGCCCTGCTGGGGACTCAACATCTGGATTCATCAGCCTGTTCCCTGGACTTGCACCTGGATCCACGGGAACCTTCCTAAGACCCCTGCCCAGCCACTGGGCTGAAAGCAAAGAGAATGTGACTCAGTTTCCTACCTCCCAATGGGCCACCTCGGTGGCCCATTTCTCCCCCATAGCACCCCACAGGCCAGGTCCTCCAAGGGGTTTAGCCTGCCACACACTCCTGTCCTCATACCAGCCCTCTCGGAAGCTCCTTTTCCAGCCTCTACTACACATCTCTTAGCTCCTCCTTGCTCAGCATCTCAGCCTCCCTACTCTGCTCTCTGTTCCCTCTACCCACCTGAATTAATAAGTAAGTTTCCTCCTCTGTGGAGTCACTTCTGGGGAAACTAAGGCACAAAGCAGTCTTGCTGTGTTCTTCCCAGTGAACCTGGACTGGAACCAGGTCCTGGACCTGCTGGGACTCCTCCCCTGCCTTTAGTCCCCTGATGGTTCTCATCCCTGGCTTGGCCAGGCTCACAGCTGCTTCTTGGTATAACATCCGGAATGGCCCCGGGAAGTGTTCTCCCGAGGTCTCTGTGTTCCTTAACTTGAGCCCAGGGATGGGTGTCTCTCTGGCCACCAAGTCTTAAGCTGTGATCCTGAGGCTGAGAAGGTTGCATTCAGGTCTTGCACTGACTATTCCAAGAATCTAAACTGGTCGCTCCGCTTTTATGCTGGAGCTCAGTTTCCCCATCAGTAAAATGACCACAGAGGAGGAGATGGATCGGTGGGGGCTCTTATGCCGACCACTTCCTTCAGGAACAATGGACCCCAGCTTTCATCCTGGTCTGGGAATGAGAGTTGGAACTTTCTCTTCGTCCGTCCTCTCCTCAATTCGGATATGAAGCCCTTGGAAGTGAGAAACGCATGTGTGATGGGCGTACGAGCGGGGACCCTCCTGTAGCTGCAGGCGTCCTTGCCCAAGGCCAAAGCCTGCGTAACCCCTGGCATCTCTTTGTTTTCCTTCTCCTGACCTTTCATTTTAAGAGCTAGTAATTTTGAAGTTGGCAGGGGTCTGAGAGAAGATGAGCTAATGCAAGGCCCAGGGTCACCCAGCCAGGGAATGGCAGGCTGAGCAGGGCTGGGACCAGACCTTCTAACTCTGCCCATGCCCATTCTCCTGGCCTTCTTCTCCCCTGGCCTGGCTCAGGTCCTGCCCATGCCCCCTTCACGCCTCGGCCCTGACCTGTCCTCAGTCGGCGTTGAGACTGGGGCCTGTAGTGGGGTGTGGGGTATTGCTGGAAACAGGGCCGGGGTAAGGCGTGGGAGCTGGCCTCTGTCCTCCCCAAGGCTCTGGGACTGTGCGTTTATGTGTTGGATTTGTTCACTAGATGGGGCACTTCCTCTGGGGCAGGAAGCTTTGATTTCCTGTGGTGGGGATGCTGGTAGGATTAGAAGCGGGGGACTCAGCTCTGGGCCATCCCTGATGTTGTTGTTTGGAACCAAAAGGGGCAGAGTTTCTGCATAAGGCTGCTTTCCCTCACCCAGGGGAGGCAGGAAGGAGAGCATTGGTGAGGAGGCCTAGGCTAAGGCCAGAGGAGGAGGCCAAGAAGGCAATGAGATGGGGGGTGGGCAACACAGCAGGAAGCCTGGTCAGCAGGTGACCCTACCGGGTATTGTGTTTCCCTGTGATATTTCCCCCTGTTTCTGTGGCAACCTTCCCTGGGGGACCCAGGCTTTCGAGCTGCAGGAAAATGCCCCCAGACAGCCCTTTCCTTAGAGGTCTGAGTATTAGGAGGAGTCCCTCAATCTGGCCACCTCCTTTGCCATTTTGGCGCCTAGGCCCAGGGCTTGGGAATCTAGGCAAGTGGGTTGAGCGAGCACTGGGGGTCGGGGTGGGGGGCTGGGCTGGGTGGAGGCCCTTTTGCACCTCCCCGGGGGGACGGGAAAGAGAGGGCCTGCTGGACTTTGGGGAGGGCTCTGTGCCTCCCCTCATCCCATCTCCCCACTGTCCTCCAGCAGCTCTCCCCCTTCGAAGGGGGAGCTGGACAGCATGCTGCCTGGGGCAAGGGGTCGGGGGTGGCAGAGGCGGGAGGGATGTTTTCATCAGCAGAGCATAGCTCCTTTGGTCCTGGACCAGTTCCCAGAGGCAAAATAAATTCAGGATAGTGTCTGTTTAGTGTGGGTCAGCATGTGATGGGTGTGTGTGCACACTGGGTATGTGGTGGTGGGCCTGCACGTGTGCCCCTGGGCTGTGTATGTAGAGGTGGCGATCCACGTGGTGGCTCTCTGTTGGGTGTCTGGGGAACACGCACACGTGTAGTGCAGATGTGTGTC
>NW_020837952.1:316035-513460 GCF_003676395.1 Aethalodelphis obliquidens | reverse complement strand
TTTGCGGTACGCGGGCCTCTCACTGCCGTGGCCTCTCCCGTTGCGGAGCACAGGCTCCGGATGCGCAGGCTCAGCGGCCATGGCTCACGGGCCCAGCCGCTCCGCGGCATGTGGGATCTTCCCGGACCGGGGCACGAACCCGCGTCCCCTGCATCGGCAGGCGGACTCTCAACCGCTGCGCCACCAGGGGAGCCCAGGAGTGGCTTTTTTAATGGAAGTCCAGGTATCTGCTGGAAAGCATTTTCGTCCCTCCTCAAATGCCGGTTCCCAGAGCATTTGCTTTAGGGTCACCTGGGAATGTATTAAAAATAAAGATCTTCAGGCCCCATTTCAGGTAGACTCAGAGTCCGCAGGGGTTGGGCCTAGGAATCTGGAGTTTGACATGCGCTTCAGTGAGCCGGTGCAAAGCCGTGTTTGAGGACTGCCAATCTCTTCATATTTTCTTTTGAGGAAACTGCGACCCACAGAAGGTATGTGGTTTGTCCAAGGACACAGGGATATTAAGAGGAAGAACCAGGACAAAATTCAAGCCTTTCAAGACCAATCCAGGACCCACCCACGCGTCCCCTGCGGTGTACACGTCCACACTCAGCGTGATGCCGTGGACCACATGGGACTGGTGCGGATGCTTACTGGGCCTTGACCTTTTCCCTGGGGTCCCGGGCTTCCCGACCTTGCTCTTCCTGTTATATCCTGCTTCCTCCTCCCTGGGGAAATCCTGGAACTGTTGCTCGTCAGTCCTAAAAGTGAGGTTGGCAACCAGAAGGCCCCCTTTACTGAGCCAGGCATTCAGCTGTTTAGTTACTCACTGGATGCTTACTGAGCCTTGCTGGGTGCCAGGTCCCAGGCACAGATACACAGTGAACACAGAGGCAGGGCATCTGCCCTCAGGGAACTTCCACTCTAGTGGAGGAGACAGTAAGACAAGTAGGCAAGTAAAGAAATGAGTATATACACCTAGTTACCCATTGCGCTAAACCCTAAGAAGGAAATGAACCAGGTGCAGCGATAGAGAATAACAAGGTGGCACTAACTTAGACAGGGCGGCCAGGGGAGGCCTGCTTGAGAAGTGACATCGATGCCTGCTCTCACCCCCCCAGACTAGAAGTGAGCCCTCAGAGCTTCTGAGCCATTCTTGGCAACCGCCTGGGTCCAGGTGAGAGACCTGGGCTGAGTGCTGGCAGGGGACTGGAGCGCAATCTCTAGCCTTTTGCCTGGCAGGGAACAGCAGGGTCTCGGCTGCTCGAGCCATCCCCAGAGGCTGGCAGAAGGGGCGAGGAGGAGGGAGAGCTGGACAGGGCTGGACCCAGCCTGCTTCGGCGCCTGGGGGAGCAGCCTCTTCCCCGTCGTGGGGCCGAGTCCAGGGCCCTGTCGACATGTCAGGGGTTGGGAAGGCGGCAGCCTCTCTCAAGTGCCAGCCCATTCCTGACCCTCCTGCCTCACCTTCCTCCCACCTCGTTCCCTTCCTCCCACCTCGTTCCCTTCCTCCCATCTCCCCACCCTACAACTCCAGTGCCAAGTCCCTCCTCTCTTGGTCTAGCCTGGCTGCCTCTGTGGCCACTGGGATTTATTTACCTGGCTCAGGAATCACCGGGGGTGGGGTGGGGGGGTCAAGGCTTAGAGAGGAGCTGGGCCCTGGAAGAGAGGACACACCAGAAAGAAGGGCTGGGGCAGGGGCCAGCGAGGACAGG
Organism: Aethalodelphis obliquidens; assembly: GCF_003676395.1. Lineage (NCBI taxonomy): Eukaryota > Metazoa > Chordata > Mammalia > Artiodactyla > Delphinidae > Aethalodelphis > Aethalodelphis obliquidens. The sequence continues at coordinate 511,769 of NW_020837952.1, read as the reverse complement.
GCAAAGGGAGGGCCGAGGCTGGCCGAGCCGGGGGCCGGGGCAGGAGAGAGGGAGCAGAGGAGATCTTTGGCTGGGCGCTCCAGAGCTGCTCCTGGGCCCTTGGAATCTGCTCCTCAAACTGGGTGAGCCTCTGAGCGGGGGGCTTGGGAGGTGTTGGGTGGGGGCAGCAGATGACAGCTAGAAGGCAGTGCCCCCCCTGGTCCCCCGGCAGCCCCACCTCTTCACCCCCGTCTCAGGAGGTTCACTTTCACATCAGCAAGCAGCCTTGAGACCCTCTCACCTCCAGGCTCTTCTCGTGGTAGCTCTTTGGGGCCCCAGAGCTGGCGGCTGCAGGATGGTCGGGCCCTTTGCTCAGAGAGCTGAATATCAGAGGGGCCCTCACGTGAGAGAAGAGGCCCCGTCTGGCCTCCCACCCTCCAACCCGCTGCCTGGAGTCTTTCAACCCTGGCCTCCTTTAGGCTGCTGGGTGCAGTCACCCCCTGGACTCCTGTGTCTCCCAGGCCTTCTGCCCAGGATGGGGAGGGGACATCCCATGAGGAGGGCCCTGGGCTAAACTCTCCGTCCCCACCCCTTCACCAGCCACTTCCTTTTTTCCCCATGTTGCCTGCAGGGATTGGAAACCCTGGTGGGCAGAGACCCTGGGCTTTCAGGGCGAGCCTGGTGCCCTGGAGGGAATGAGGGGGACCCCATCTCTCTTCGGGAGTCCAGCTCAGCTCTCTTGCGCCCCGAGGAGGCCAGCTCTGGCTCCTGCAGCGGCCCCCCCCCCCCCCCCCCCCAGCCCTGGAAGTCCCATTCCTCCCTCCCCCGCTGCCAGGATGACAGGGAGAAGCGGGGCAGGCGGGGAGCCACAGGTTCGGAAAGCGTCGGGGTGGGGGAATTCGGCGACGGGCCGTAACTGTCTTGTTTTGCTCGCCCCACAAACCTGCACGGGCATCCGCTGCGCCCTCCTGGGCGTTCAGGTTGTGGAACTGCTCTCAGAATGACGGGCTGGTAGCACCCGGTTGGGGCAGGGGGTGGGGGTGGGGTGAAGGGGGGAGCCCCAGGCCAGGGGGAGCTGGAGGGTTAAAAATAGCAACAGCCGGGTTTCGGTTAGCAAATGTGGAGGCGGGGAGCTGGAGGCGGGGCAGGCGGCAGGCCGTGTTTGCCCGCAGCTCAGGGCTGTGTTTCCCCTGGGTCCCAGGAGTGAGTCACGGTGGAGTCGGTGGAGTCGCTGATGAGGTGCTGGCACAGCACCCCACCCCCACCGGGCGAGGGGCTGGGCGCAGGCTTCATCTCCGGGGTGCTAGAGGCTGTGCATCTCCCTTCCAGGCCTTCAGAGCCATCTTGAGAGTTGGGCCAAGGAGATTGTGTGATAGAGGGGAAGAAGCTTGCCGTTCTCATACCAAAGACCTGGGTTTGAATCCCAGCTGAATGGCTCTGGGACCTCGTGCGAGGCTGCCACGGGCTCTGAGACTTGATTTCCTGGTCTTTCGTGTGGGGATTTGCTCACATGCGCGTGTTAACTCCCGGTGGATTCTAATGCACCCTACAGATGTGAACGGTCACCCTCGACTCTCCTGTGCCCATTGCAGAGCTTGGCAGAAGGGCCTTCCGAGTGAGGACACAGAGGGAGGAATGTGGCAGTGTCCCCGTTTCTCCTGCAAACCACTGAGTGTAACCTTGGGCGCATGGCTCTCTGTGCCTCAGTTTCTCCATCTCTGTAATATGAAAATAATCATAGTTTCAAGCTCCTGGAGTTGTTCTCAAGATTAAAGTAAGTAAGGTTAGCACCGTGTCTGGTATGAAGTCAGTACACACAGAATATTATCACTGTTATTGATGTTATTGTTCATATTTTTGAAGGTCAGGGATAGGGAATGTTAAAGACATGAAGAACAGAAACTGGGCTCGGCCCCAGTTCACAGGAAAAACCAGGCCAAATTCACTGTTCCAGATTCCTCCACCCATAAGGGCCTGGAACGGCAGGAGTCTATAGCCAGAAGTCGCAGGGTGGACCCCTTCTCTCTTTCACTCCCCCACCCCTGGCCTCTCCCAGTGAGGCAGGATGCGGGGGAACCTGAGGGCCTCGCTGCCAGCTGGCCCCGGGGAGGGTCTGGGATGGGACTGGCCCTGATGGCCCTGCTGTGGAGTAAGTACCTTGCCAGCATCTGTTGGGGTGACCTTTCTTTTAGCCCCCTCCTTGGCAGCTTTTAAGAGGAGCGTGAGGCAGAGGAGGGATGAGAAGGTCAGTGATGTCAGCAGTCTGTATTCCCAGCACAGTGGCCCTGGAAGAGGCAGCAGGCATTTCTTTCAGGAAATGATCATTATTCAGCCTACAGGCATCCATTAAGTCAGTCCTGACTTTGTGCCCAGGCCTGTGCTAGGCCCTCTGTGTGATTCGGGAGAAGCGGAGGATGCTGAGCTGTAGATAATGCGGAACTCCAGAGGATATGGGGTCCAAGAATATAATACGTGGAATCAGTGAAAGCCCTACGTCCCAGTTCTCACGGGAACCAGAGGTCGCATCCTGACTTTGCCGCCCGTTGGCAGTGCCGTCTTGATATCGTGTGGGTGCACATACACACATCAGTTCTGTTTTATTATTCCAGAGGCAGTTCCTGTGCATCGTAGGCAATCAGACAACACAGAGGAGCAAAAATGAAAGAATAAGAAACATCCCAATCCCAGCAGTGGGAGATCACTGCCAGGGTACCTCAGTGTACACCTTCCCATCTCCTGACATGCCTTTATACACGGTGCTTCTTACCAAAACGAGACCATACCACGTATGCCATTCTTTTCAGTCAGTGATCTCCACCTTCCAGTGCAGTAAATTTTCATCTCATCGCATTCGCAGTTGGCTAGAAATTGTCCTTCACAGCTGGTTTGTCCAAATCTGTACCCAGGACTGTGCATCTGGCTTTTGAATTCCCTGAAAGCTGTGTTAAGCACCCTGGCTGGATCTGTGGTCTGGAAAAACCCCAGCTGAGTGAGTCTCAAGGGCAGCCCTGGCCACAAAAGGGAATCGTGTCACCTGGAGAATCTGCCCGACAGAGTTCTGCCATCTTCCAAAAATAACAGGCAAAATGAGTGGGATTCTGGGGCATCACGGGGATGGGGATCTGGTATTCACTGTCATGAATATTAATGTGGCATCCCTGTGAGTGCCAGCATTCATAGCTTGTTGCTATTCACGGACTCATATCCGTGATGCCCCAGGCCATGGAGCAGGCCGGGGTCTCGCTGTGGCCTCTCTCCCTGCCCCAGGTCCAAGGGTGCTGATGGCTGTTTGGTGTTGTTCCTAGTTCCCGGGAGCCTGCCCTGAAGATGGGTGCTCCCTTTTGCACTTGTGGGCACCTCCATCCTTGCCCGTGGCCTGCCCGGGTGTGTGAGGCCTGGGCAAGAGAGGGAGAGAGAAAAAGAGAGAGAGAGAGAGAAAGCGCGCACCCATCCCCTCCCTGGGGGATTCGGTTCACTCCCAAGTAGCCGCTGGGGGATGGGGGTGGGGGTCTTGCTCTGGTTACGCAACGTGCATTTTAGACAGGGCTTGACAGTTTCCAGAGGGCTTTCACACAGCAGTGATGCTCCCTGGCACCTGGGGGTTTGCTTGTTTAGTTATACCCTGCTGGGGGCAGCTTACAGGAAATGATAAAATGGTAATATGTACATTTAAAAAGCAGGGAAAACGTAAGATGAAAAAGGGAGTGAGGATGGGGTCGTAAGATGAAAAAGGAAGTGAGGATGGGGTCGCGGAGTGCCTCCTGGACATGAAGAAGCATGTGAGGGACATGGGCAGAGATGATTCAGTTTTTATTTTTGTTGTTGTTTGCTGGATGGAGTACCGGCACTGTGAGAACATGTGAGTCACGCCCAGGCCTTCAGATGTTGGGACCGCACTATGTCCTGTGTGACCCCTTGGTGGCCTTACCTCACCTTGGTGGGTGGGACTAGTTGTAAACACCAGTGTAGTGATTATAGCTTAGGTTCTGGAGTCCCAGAAGCCCCACTTACCACCTGTGTGACCTCGGCAAGTTTCTTAACCTCTCTGAGCCTCAGTTTCCTTCCTTTGTAACGTGAGGATGGTAGCAGTATCGACCTCATGGGGTGGTTGTGAGGACCAAAGGAGATAGTACAAGTCAGACACTCAGCACAGTAACCAGCACCCAGTAAGCATTCAGCACGTGGTTGTTGATCATACTAATATTACTAGTTACTGCTAATAATAAAATAATAATGATGGACATTAATATCATAGCTTAAGCTTTTCCCTGGCAGTCTCGGGAGTGGGCTGAGTGGCCTCGTGGGTGGCACAGGTGAGGGGAGCCAGGAAGGCACATCTGGGAGAGGCAGAACCGGCGGGAGGCAGAGGTGGGGTGCACAGGGAAGCAGGGTCTCCAGAAGCTGCTGAGGGATCAGTGAGGGCGAGGGCATGCACAGGAGACCTCAGAGGGGAGAAAGGAGCGGTTCCGAGACAGCCCCGGGGCGGTGACTGTGCTTCCTGTTGGGGCAAGCGCTGGCCCTTGAGAAAGACTGGCTGGGGCTGGCGGGCGGCTAAGAGGGAGCAGCTGGTCTAAGTGGGGCACCAGGGGGTGGGGGAGGGGGAGAGACAAAGGCAGAAGCTGATAGAAACTCGACTCTTCTCCCCGTGTTACAGATGGGGGCCCCATCTTGACTGCTCGGGCTGTTTTGCTTATGATAGGAAAGATGGTGGTTAGACATCATGCTGAACTTCCTGTTTCAGGGATTGGTGCTCCGGGAACAGGGGAGTGAGGGTAAGTGGGAACTGGGGTTTTTGAGGCCTTTCGGGACCTGGGAAACCCTAGGGCAGGCTGGACCAGGGGTCTGGGCGTGGGACTGGAGGAACCTGCCTGCTCAGGGGTGTTGCACACCCTGGGCCCCTGAGCAAGTGGCTCTGCCCTCCCTTTCCCACCTTCACAGAGGGCAGCCAGGGAAGGCTGAGTGGTGGTCCGAGAGGCCCCGGGAGCGGGGGCGGGCCGGGCTTGGAGGGACTTCTGGTTTTCTTTGCCAGAGGGCAGGGAGGCTCTCCAGGGAGCGCCAGTCCCAGGAACTGCCAGCCCAGCTCCCCCTGCCATCTGTGAGGAGAGGCCACAAAATGGAATGGACTTGGGGCAGGGACAAGGAGCCAGGGAGGACGCTTTCCCACCCCCAGGGAGCGCAAGCTGCCGCTGCCATGGTTACGTCTGCTTCCTGTTTGATTCATCTCAAACAGCAGAAAGGGGGGTGCCGGCTCCCAGCTCGGGCCGCCGCTGCCGCTGCGTGGGGCTGTTTACAACTGCCCCATGTGGGATTCCCAGAAAGAGACTCCAAACCGGACATCCTGCGGCTGCAAAATACCCAGGTGTCAAGAGCTAAAAATAGCTGCCCCAGGGCCCCAGGCGCGGGGAAAGGGCCATGCTGGCTGCGGAGGCGGAGGGCCGGCCTTGCGGCCCTCACGTCCAGCCTCCCGCCTGGCGCACAGCTGCTGAGCCTGCAGAGCGGCGGCCCCCTGCCTCGGCCTGACTGGAGGCCTTTGTCTGGGCAGGTCCACATCCCAGGCCGCTCACCTGGGAGCCGAGCCTCTGCCCGCCCCGCCCGCCCTCCCAGCGGAGCGCGCTTTGAGAAAGCCTCAGAGGGACTCGGGAGCAACTAAAGAAGGGACAGGGCAGGGCACCCGACCGCCTGGAAGATGAATCCGGTGCTCTTCCAAGGTCGCCGGCTCCTGTCCCCACGTACAGTACGAAATCATTTCTTAGAATCTGCAGAGTCAACAGTTGCTATCTATAAGTGATTTGGGGGGGCTTGTCTTCACGGGGGCCCAAAGGTGGAACAGGCAGCTTCTGCCCTCTAACCTGCAGCAGGGCTGGAGTTGGCCGCTGGTTCGGGTCTCTGGGGGGCTATGGGATTTTTGGATCTTTCCCTGTGCCCTGCCGGGTCCTGCATTTGCTGTCCACCCGCTGGCCTGTGGCAGTGGAAGTGCTGGGGAGCAGCAGTGGAGAGCATTGCTTGAGAACATGGATTCTGGAGCCCAGTTGCCTGGCTCGAGTCCCAGCTCAGCCACTCCCATGTTCTGTGCCTTCAGACAAGTTATTTAATACTGCTGGGCCTCAGTTGACTAGTCTATATAATGGGGATAAAAACAGTAACCACCTCATAGGTTTGTCATGAGGGTTAGGCGAATTAGCAAACGTAGGCCACCTAGAACAACTCCCGGCACATAGTAAAGTGTTAGTTTACAAAAGTTCAGAGGGCGGAGAAAGAGAAGAGCCTGTGGTTGGGAGAGTCGGGATAAGAGATGGGACCGGGACTACATCTGGGAGACAGTGGACTGTGGCAGACGAGGGGAGGACACAGGTGGTATCAGACACCGAAATGCTTGTGCCAGAGGGAGGCTGCAGACTAGCCTGGGAGCAAGCAGTGTGAATCCCGACCACTGTGGGAGCACCCGCCATGTGCTCCCTGCTTCACACACAGCACTGCTCATCTCACACGGCCTCTTCCCCGTCCATATTCTTTATCCTCTTATTTCAGAGGCATAGCCAAGGCTTGCCCAGGCTGCGACGTGTCCCTGGCTCTCCCTGCCGGTCACTGAGGGAGTCAGAGTTTGAACCCAGGTCCATCTGACCTCAAAGCCAATGTCCTCTGTTCTGTGGACCCTCGCTTCTGTCACTTCATGGGGCAGGAGTTTCCAGCCAGCGTGCAGCCCACTGGGCTCTGGATAGATCTGAGTAATAAGCAGCTTGGTGCCAAGATACTGAGCAATAGAATTAATAACCAGCAGAGAATTTCTGGAAGGGGAACACAAGAAACTGTTAAAGGGGTTGAGTCTAGGGAAGGTCTAGGGAGTTGGATGAGTGAGAAACTTCTGGTTTCATGCTTTCAGGGGCTCTTTGAATTACTGTCGTGTCTGCAAGTAGTGTACTTTTCAATTAAAAAAACAACACCTGTGGGCTGTACCTTAAACTCCTTAAAGTGAGAGCCAGGTTTTATTCACTTTTCCATCCCTTCAAGACCTGGACCAGGGATTCCCTGGTGGCGCAGTGGTTGAGAGTCCGCCTGCCGATGCAGGGGACACGGGTTCGTGCCCCGGTCCGGGAAGATCCCACATGCCGCGGAGCGGCTGGGCCCGTGAGCCATGGCCGCTGAGCCTGCGCGTCCGGAGCCTGTGCTCCGCAACGGGAGAGGCCACAACAGTGAAAGGCCTGTGTACCGCACAAAAAAAAAAAAAAAGACCTGGACCAGTGACCTCACACAAAGGTACTTAGTACCTGCTTTTGGGATCCACTTCTTGGGTTTCCCCCTGCACTGGTCTGGTCTGGCCTGGCTGTACCACTGACCTGCTGGGTGACCATGACATAGCCCCTTGCCCTCTTTCTTTTCCTCTCTGGGAAGTGAGAGTGTTGACCCGCACAATCTCTAAAGCCCCATCAGGTCCTAATGTACACTGCACAGTCCTCACTCAGAGTCAGAGAGTCAGGCAACCATGATGTTCTCTCTTCTGTTTATTTATTCTTGGACCTTCCTGAAGCCATTTCACCCCCAGCTTTGTCTTCTTTGCCAGCCCCCCGCGAAGTCAAACTTCGTCTGCCCATATCAGGGGAAGCAGACCCGAGCTGAGGAGGGCAGTGGGGTGGTGGAGGGAGTCCGCCCTGGACCCAGGGCTTGGTCTCTTGCTCCTGCCTATTTTCCTCTGCCTGCAGGGCCTGGGTCTGCCTGCTTCTCCTTTTTCAGCTCCTCAGGAGACCAGGGAGGGGGACACAGCCTCGACAAAGACATCAGAGGCGTCAGGAGGGGGCTTGTGGGTGGCGTTGCTCCTGGGGAAGCCCTCCCCTGATGCAGGGCTGGCAGCACCGGGAGAGCAGGCGGTCAGGCCAGGCTCGGGTTTCCAGTCGCATCTGCTGGGCAGGTGAGGGCCTGGGGCAACAAGGGAGGAGTGGGAGGCCAGCTGGTGCTTAGGGGACAGAAGAGTGGCATTTGTGTCTGCCCTGGAGGTTGCTGAGGGCCGGGGTGGACCCATTCGGGTGGGATTTCTGGGTAAGATCAGGTGTCTGGTTGGGGAAGGTGACTTGATAGGAACCGCAGCACGAGGTAAACCGCCTCTTCAGCCTGACCAGAGTTGCTTCCAAAGAAGGTAGAAATAGGGGGGTGGCCAGGATTCCAGAAATGAGAGCTCTCCACCCAGGTCCGGAGCTGTGTGGAGAAGGGTCCAGCCCTACGCAGTGTTTTCTGTCCCTCGGGTCCATTCACTCCTGATTTTATTTCAGTCTGACCCCAAATTAATGGTAACAGCGCTCTGAGAGGGGCTGATGAGAAAAGGGGTCCCCAGATTCATCCCCAAGCCTGGGATGCAGCCACTGACTGGGTGCCTTTAGATACTCTCCTCTCTCTGGTACACAGGAGAGCTGTCCCCCAGATCTTATCTCTGTTGCTCTGGGCTCTTCTGAATCCAAAGGCTCTCAGTACAAACCTAGGGGGTTGGAGGAGAAGCAGAACTTTTTCGAGGCATTGCTTTTAGAAGCTGCCCCGTGGGCAACACACACACACACACACACACACACACACACACACACACACACAGCTTTTCTGAACAGAGTTTATATCATCATAGATCATCATCACAGAACATCCCTTTTGGGCCCCGTAACAAACATGACAGAGTTCAGGGCCACAGGGTGCACGGTGTCCGGAACCCATGGTTACCAGGGGAGCTGGGCACAGAGAAGCTGGCTGTGCTCCCACGCGTGAGTGTTGCTGGCCAGCCCTCAGGCAGGGACCGAGGGAGCTAGGGGAGAATTCCCAGGAGGTAGGGACTGGAGGCCAAGGACTCCAGGCCAGACACAGTCTCCGGGACTGCACCCGGAAGTCCAGTTCAGAAACCTCTCTTGGAGGACCAGGTCCCGCAGAAGAAAGGGGAGGTCCTAAGAGAGTCCAGGGTAGGGGGCTACCACATCCTGGGGAGGGGAGGCTGCCTCTCACAAACCCTGAGAAATACGCATGCCGTGTGCTAGGCAGGGGGCCAGGGGAGTGTCATTGTGTTCAAGTCGCCAGTTCCTAACAGAGCATGCCAGGTGCCCAGCAAGGTGTTAGGAGCAGATGGGCATGGCTTAGCCGTGACACCGCAGAGACCTGGATGAATGGAGTGTCGAGGTGGTGGGCACAGAGTGGGTGCTGTGGATGGTAAGGGGGCTGTGGTCAGGGTGAGCCTCATGAGGAGATGGCCTCGTGCTGGACTTCAAAGAACGGGCGGCATTTGAACAGGTGGAGCAGCATTTCCCTACCAAATGTCGTCATCCGAAGCGCAGGCCACTAGTGTCTGAGGGCAGTTGGTGGGAGTCTCTCTGTGCCCAGAGTTGCCGCCTCCCCCAGAGGCTCCCGCCTGCAGGGAATTCTCCTTTTCCAGCTTCTGGAAGAGGACTGGGGCTGCCCCTTAGGCAGTAGTGCAGCGCCCATCAGTTGTCCTTCAGAAGATGCCCCTTCTGCCCGAGGAGGGCTTCTACCACATCCGCCTCCAGGAGGCCTCCAGGCTCCAGGTTCCATCCCCTTGGCCCTGAGCTGGGACAGCAGGAGGGAAAGGTGGCCTCAGGACTCAGCTCTGTCTTTCCCCGCCCCCCAGCCAGTCCCTGAGATCCCCGGACCTCTCGGCTGCCGACAGCACCGGCCCTACCGTGGGGTTCCATGGGTTCTGAACGGAATGGAGGGCCCTGGGCTGAGCCTAGGAGCCTGGGAGAGGTGACCATTTCCAGAAGGAAAGACTTCTTTTTGAGGTCATCCACGAAAAAGGCTGAGTGGTTCTCTTCTCGGGGGGCACAGAGGCTGCAGGACCCAGGATGGGGCAGGAGGAGGAAAGGGGTTCCTACCGTGGGGCCCTCGAGCTATGCATTCCAGACCTGCCACTTCACAGCTCCCACCAGATCTGACTTGACCTCCAGGCCACGACCTGGTCCCTCCCACACTGTGGAAGCCTCAGAGGGGGCCCCAGTTCCCCTTCCAGGCCTGCTCTCCCTTTCTCCCCGTCTCCCTCCTGGCATCCTTAGTGCAGTCTTAGCAGCCGTGCTCTCCCACCTCACCTCCCAGCCCTCTTCTCCCCCTTCGGGCTAGGGGAGCCTGGTTTGGCTGCCCAAGGAAGATTGTATCTGAGCACATCAGGGAGGGCTGAGGGCACCGTTGCGTAAACCAGGGCCTCCTGAGTTTCTTGCTGTGGACTGAGCTCTGGCGGAGCAAGATACCTGAGCCGCTTGAAAGATCAGATGAGGAAGATGGAACTGGGGATCGCTCTCAGGCGGCACGGGAGTCCGAGGAAAGGAATGGGGTGGGGTCTTGTCTTTTCCCTTAGCTTCTGGTGGAGGTGCCCTTGGGCTGGAGTGGGGCCTCCTGGACCAGCAGGCGGCCTGCCTGGCTTGGCCCTCTCTCTTCCTCCTCCCCTGCCCCTCCCGGCAGCCGCCTCACTCCATCTCTCTTCTCTCTACAGATGGGACCCAGGTGAGCCCGGGTGCCCACTGCCCCAGTCCCCCTGGCACAGGTAAGAGTGGGCCTGAGGGAGAGTGTGGTGGGGAGTGGAAGATGCACTGGAAAGGACAGAAGCGGGGCGAGGAGCTCAGGGGTGGTTCAGAACGGTGGCTGGCTGATTGGCCAGAGAGTTGGGAGGTTGGGGTTCTGGGGGAGGGGGCGAAGTTGGGGTTTTGTGGGGAAGGGGTAAGAGGGGGGATAAGAGAGGCAACTCTGGATCCAGGTTGGCCCCAGAGCTGGGAAGCACAACAGGAAAAGGAAAGGCAGGATGCTCTCCTTGTCCATGCTGGTGCAGTGAAACAGGAAGGCAAGTAGGAAGCTAATACTTATGCTCGGACCCCTGCCTCGGGGGCTCTGGGCAAGGCGGCGCGTTCTCATTTGTAGGCTCTGCAGTCCTCACACCAGCCCTGCGGGGTGGGAAGATACCTCGTGCTCTCGGGCGGGAGGGAGAGGACCCCTCTCCGTGGGTCTCTCACCATTCCTTGCCCCCGCTGCTGTTAGGCCGTGCTGGGCGAGGAGGGTTTAGGACGTGCCCATGGGGCGGGGGCGGGGGCTGGACCGGACGAGGGCCTGTTGGGTGCAAGGTGCACACCTGACACCCAAACTACGGCAGGGAGAAAGGAAGGCTGCTATCCTCTTTGATTCAGTCCTAGCCATCAAAAGCTTACAGGCAGGTGGGGAGACAAGATATACAAGTAAAAAGGGAAATAATAGTCGAATGCGATATGTGACCAGTTCCAAAGGAGGGGGCAGCTGATTAAGGAGTTTGTCCATCCATTCAAGAAACAGTAAGTTCACCACCTACTGTTATTTAGTTCTTCTAGTGGTGTAATTTTCTAAAAATTTAAAGACAGAAATTGGAAAAAGAAACATTAATGAACCCCACCTCTGTTCCAGGGCACCGAGGATATAGAGATTTATTCATCGAATCAAACAGTATTTATTGGGTGCCTGTCGCTTGCTAGGTACTGTTCTAGGTGATGGGATAGTGAGCAGTAGGCAAAACCAAGTCCCTGCCCTTGGAGCTTAATTCAGATTTGGTACCTGCCTGGGCGGTGCTTTCAGGGCACAGAGCAGCCAGTGTGATGGAAATCCAGAAGAGGGCTTGACCCAGCAGGGCACTGGGCTGGGTCCAGGAAAGAGGGAAGACTCCAGCTGGGCTTGGAAGTCAGGGTAGGATCTGGAAAAGTAGACTCGAAGGAGGAGGACGGCACCAGCAGGGGGACGTTGTGAGCTAAAGCTCAGAGGTATGTGGGCTGTGACTGGACGGGAGCAGACAGCTGAGGCGGAGGGTCCGTGTGCAGATGTGGGAGGCAAAGCTGACAGAAGCCGGCTTAGCATCAGACCGTGGAGACCCCCAAATGCTGAGTCACCCTGAGAGGCGTTGCCAGGGCTGCAGGCAGAGCCCCTCCCATGTTCCCAGCAGCCTTCTGCTTTGGAGGCCAAGGCACTGCTGGGAGAGAGGGAGGGGGCCGCTCCCAGTCTGTATGGCTGAAGTCTGGGTGGCCTGCCCTGGGTGCCCTGAGGGCCCCCTTGCATCACCAGGGGAGTCACCCCGGAAAGCCAGGACACCTGACGTGGGAAGACTGAGACCTTTCCTGGGGCGGGAGTGCAGTGGCATCAGAGGCCCAGATGGAACCAGAATGAGAATTTGGGGTCCCTGGGTGGACACATGAACAAGAGGTGGGAACATCAAAGCAGTGCATTGCCTGCTTTTGGCCATATCGGGTGCCCAGACACCTGCTCCGGTCTCTTGACATCCAGAGAGTCGTGAGGGCATCTCCCTCCTCTGCTCCTCTCTTGTGTCCATCTCACGGTCAGAGAATGTGAGAACAGACACCGCTTAGTGACCACCTACTGCAAGCCCCTCTGCCTTTGCCCAGTGAGAGACCCCTCTGCGGGTGGGGCAGGGGAGGTGACTTCCTGGAAGTCAATGGGAAGACGGAGACGGAGCACTGGCCTCAGCAGGACGGAGCCCGAGCTCACTGTGCCCCGAGCTGGGTGGCCTTGGCCAGGTCCCTTCACCTGCGCCTCAGTTTCCTCACGTGGGAATAGTAATAACTACCCCCCAGGGCCTACAGGGGTGATGAGGTAGAAGGGTTTGCAGCGATTGTGCACGTGTGCTGTGGATGTTAAGATAATGGTTGAGTTGGGCCCAGATGCCGCATTTCCTGACTCCCCAGCTGGTCTTTGCCACAGTCCTCCTCAGTCCTTCCAGTCCTTCCAGTCCTCCCGGCTCAGGCCCAGAGGACGGCCTGTGGCTGCCCCCGTCGGGGAGGCCCAGCGTTGGATGAGCTGAAGGAGGCCTCTCCGGAAAGGCTTCCCCGCTTGTGTGCCCTGTCTGAGGGCACCTGCTCCCAGCCCCACCTGCTTCCCCTTCTCCAGGATAACTGTCCACCTCTGAGCACCTCAGAGTGTCTCTGGCTGCTGAGCCCAGCCTGGCCCAGCAGGCGGTGCTGGTGCAGGACCTGGTCTGGTGGCTGGTTATAAATAGCCCCTGCATCCACAGCCTTGGCAGGGTGCTCCTGGCATGGGTGCAGGGGACACTCGAGAAGAGGCAGCTGAGGCTGCCGAGGCCCAGAGCTGGCGTGAGGGTACCTGGGCGCAGGCTCCACGGGCATGTGGGCTGTGCAGGCCCAGGGCGCAGGCCAGGGCTGGCTGTGGCTTTGAGGCACCTCCCCTTTATCCTGTGGCCTAGGATAGAGTAGGGAGGATGGCAACTGAGAGGGCCTGGGATGCCCTTTGGGGTTGGAGGCTGAACAAAGGGGACTGCCTGTCTGATCGCCGTGTCCGAGCGCAGCTCATCAGAGGGCAGCTGGGCCCAATCCTCCTTCCAGGGTGGGAAGAAGGGAAGGAGAGGCCAGGGCCCAGAATGTATCACTAAAGGGCCCTCAGCCCCCAATCCTGGCCTGGAGAGGCAGCGTATTTCGTGGAAAACTCTGTGCTTGGAGTCAGAAAGCTCGATCCACACGGCACCAGCGATAGACTGTGTAGCTATATGATCTCCTTTCTCATGGGTGAAACAGGCTTGAAAATAACTACCGTGCGGGACTGTGGGGAGGGTGCAGTGCGGAAGAGGTCCCCGGAGGGTGTGTTACCATCGTCAAGTGAATCTGAAGGAGGCTGATGAGGTAACCGTGCACCTGCAGAGCCTTCCGGCCGACCCTGCCCTCTCTGTGTGCTCAGGCTGCCCCAGGCCCTGCGCAGACACGCCAGGCCCTCAGCCCCAGCCCATGGACCTGCGGGTGGGCCAGCGGCCCCCGGTGGAGCCCCCGCCGGAGCCCACGCTGCTGGCCCTGCAGCACCCCCAGCGCCTGCACCACCACCTCTTCCTGGCTGGCCTGCAGACCCAGCGCTCGGCGGAGACCATGAGGGTAAAGATAGAGCTCCCCACGCACGCAGCGGCCTCGAGCTCAGACCCGGCACCCCTCCCTCCCTTCAGCCTCCCCAGACCCTCGCCTCCGTCTCCAACTCCTCGCCCCTCCCTGGGCGGCCGGCCCTCCCCACAGCTCTCAATGGACACGCCGTTGCCCGAGTTGCAGGTGGGGCAGCAGGAGCAGGAGCTGCGGCAGCTTCTCAATAAGGACAAGAGCAAGCGCAGTAAGCATGGAGGCCTCCCCAGCCGGTGTCCACGGCCTCCTTCGTGGGCACGGGACGGGGGAGTGCCGGCCTGGGTCCCCCTCTGCTTGCTGGGCGCTGCCGGCGAATGTGGGTGGGGGTGAAGGCGGACCCGTAGGCTTCACGGAAGAGGTGGGGCCTCAGGCTTGGCTCTTGCCTGAGGGGTCCCTGGGATGCCTCGTCCTGGGGGCGTGGTCAGGGCAACGGGCAGAGAATGTTCCAGGGAGGCCACCAGTCCACCCACCCCCAGCCCACTGATGATTTCTGCCCCTGCAGGTGCCGTAGCCAGCAGTGTGGTCAAGCAGAAGCTGGCAGAGGTGATTCTGAAGAAACAGCAGGCAGCCTTAGAGAGGACGGTCCATCCCAATAGCCCCAGCGTTCCCTACAGGTAACTTCCTCTCCCACCTGCCCCCTCGTGTCCCTGCCGCGCCCCTCCTCCCTGGATGTCAACCTGTGAGCACACGTACACTCGTACACTCGCCCCCTCTTCCTCCTAGCTGCCCATCACCTGACCCTCACCCCTCACTTCTAATTCTAAGGCCTCCCCCGAACCCCTCTCCCAACTGATACCTGCTCTCTTGTCCTTTAATTATCGCTCCTCCCCCGCCTGTCGCACACACTCTCACACACACACCACGCTAGCTTTCTTTTCTCTTTATATCTTCCTGTAATCACAAAAACATCCTGATTCCTAGAACAGGACCCTCCCATTGTGTCTGGCCCTTATCCAAGCCCCGGACCCTGGCTCCCATGCCTAGGTCCGAGGGCGGCATCACCAGTGGGCTGCAGGTAGGATGGGTGGCCCAATGCTGCCACCTGGAGATGGCCGGTATTTCCTGCCGGCGAGGCACTTCCTGACCCTGCGGGCTGCTGCCTTCCTTAGCAGGTCCCAAAGGGTGGAATGAGATGGCTGTCAGGCCTCTGGGCATGCCTGCCCCTCTGAAGCAGCCTTGGCACTCACCCCACAGAACTCTTGAGCCCTTGGAGACGGAAGGAGCTGCCCGTTCCATGCTCAGCAGCTTCCTGCCTCCTGTACCCAGCCTGCCCAGCGACCCCCCAGAACACTTCCCTCTGCGTAAGACAGGTGCGTGGGACAGGCCGGCAGGGACCTCCAGGGGAAAGGAAGGACCTTGGATGAGGGTCAGGGAGGGGGGCCTGGCTGGGCGGGGGACAGTCTGCACCCGGTGGCTTTCTCTCTGGCACTGCCTCCTCTGGCCTCTCTCAGAGAGGACTGGGAGGGAGGGCGTAGGCCAGAGACAGGGCTGGGGGGGGTGTGGGGGGGTGTGGGCCTAGTAACGCCGGTGTTCCCACAGTCTCTGAGCCCAACCTGAAGCTGCGCTACAAGCCCAAAAAGTCCCTGGAGCGGAGGAAGAACCCGCTGCTGCGGAAGGAGAGCGCCCCGCCCAGCCTCCGGCGGCGGCCGGCAGAGACCCTCGGCGGTGAGGCCCGGCGCGGTGGGCGGGTGGCAGGCCCGGTCCCTTTGGGTCAGGCCCCACCCAGACAAGGGATGCCCGCCTCAGGGCTGCCATGGGTATCTGTCGGGGGGTGTCCTACACACTCGCCAGGGCGCAAGTTGGGGCTGAACCCCCCGACCCTTGCTCTGTTGGCTAAGCTGCCGCCTGACCAGAAGAAGGGGCACGCTAAACAAATAAGTGTCCAAACGCACTGGAGACTGGTGGCGGCCTCCCTTCTGCCCGCCCTGCTGGGAAGAAAGCAGGAAGCAGAGCCCGCCCACTGGGGAAGGGGCTTGTTCCCGGCCCCGCCTCCTGGCCCCGCCTCCTGGCCCCTGACTGCGTGTCCCCCTCTCCCCAACCCTCAGACTCCTCCCCCAGTAGTAGCAGCACGCCGGCGTCAGGGTGCAGCTCCCCCAATGACAGCGAGCACGGCCCCAACCCGGTTCTGGGCTCCGAGGTAAGGCCTTGCCGGCTGGGCTCTCCGGGGCAGTTCTGAGGCTCCTCTCTGCAGGCGGCCCGACCAGGCTGGGGCCGCAGGGTCTGGGCAGCCCCCGCCGGAGCCTCCTGGGGGTTCTGGGGAAGGCGTGCCCGGGGTGGAGGTCTGGGACCGGTGACCCCTGCCCTGCTCCCATGGCAGGCGCTCTTGGGCCAGCGGCTGCGGCTGCAGGAGACCTCTCTGGCTCCGTTCGCCTTGCTGCCCACAATCACGCTGGGGCTGCCCGCCCCTGCCAGGGTGAGTGGCTGAGGCGCCCTCCCCCACCCCAAGCGCCCGAGATCTCTCTCTTCCTTCTCCTACACCCCACCTGATGGCCTTCACCGTCTCCCTGCTGGGATCTTCTCCCCTGTGATGCTCCCCACCTCTCCTCCAGGCTGATGGTGACCGCAGGACCCATGCGACTCTGGGCCCTCGGGCACCAGTCCTGGCGAGTCCCCATGCTCCCCTCTTCCTGCCCCATGGCCTGGAGCCCGAGGCTGGAGGCCCCCTGCCCTCTCGCCTGCAGCCCATTCTCCTCCTGGATCCTTCGGTCTCTCACGCCCCCCTGCTGACTGGTGAGTCCCAGCTTCTACAGGAGAGGGGCTGGATCCCTGCACCCCGCTGAAGGCCAAGCGTGGGCAGGGTCCCTTCCTCCTGGCTCGCCCCCTCCCCGCCCCACCCTTGCTTCCTTCTGCTCCTCCCTGTGGTTCCCACCTTATGCCCCCCACCCCGTTCTTTCCAGTGCCCGGGCTTGGGCCCCTGCCCTTCCACTTTGCCCAGTCCTTACTGACCACCGAGCGGCCCTCCGGGTCAGGCCTCCACCGGCCGCTGAGCCGGACCCGCTCAGAGCCCCTGCCCCCAAGCGCCACTGCCCCCCCACTGCTGGGCCCCCTGCAGCCCCGCCTGGAGCGGCTCAAACCTCATGTCCAGCTGATCAAGGTGAGTGGAACTGGGTAGGGGAGGTGGTGAGGGGTTGCTAAACTGGGACCCTGGGGGCTGAAAGAAGGGAGGCTTAGGAGGGGCAGAGATCTGGAGGGTCGGAAGGGGGACGTGTGGCTCCTGGGGGCCCAGCGTGTTTCTCAGCTAGCATCTCCCTTCCCCAGAGGCCAGCCAAGCCGAGTGAGAAGCCCCGACTGCAGCAGATACCCTCGGCGGAGGACCTCGAGACAGATGGCGGGGGCGTGGGGCCGCTGGGGGATGACGGCCTGGAGCACAGGGAGGCCAGCCATGGGCAGCATGAGGCCCGAGGCCCTGTTCCTCTCCAGCAGCACCAGCAGGTATGGTAGTGCCCAGGTGCCTCTCGGTGGAAGGCAGAGTCAGGAGACTCTGGGGCCTGGTAAAGATGGAAGGGAGGGAGATGGAATATCAGCGCAGGGGACAGCTCTGGGACCCACAGTTCCTCTGCCAATTCCACAGCAAGTTACAGACAGACAGACAGACACACGCACACACACACGTGCCGCACCCTCCAGCGGCCTTCCCATCTCAGGGTGAAGCCGTGTCCCTCGTCCAGCAGCGAGACTGGCCTTTCACAGAGCCCCACACATTCCTGCCCTAGGACTTCTCCCCTGTGAGCGCTTGTACTGTTTCCAGGAAGGTGCTAGGGCAGGAGGTGTGGCAGAGATGGGCTCAGCCCTTCAACTGTGCAAGTCAAGCCGTGGGGTATTGGTTTGCTGGAGCTGTTGTAACAAGTGCTGCAAATTGGGTGGCTTAAACAACAGGGCTTATTTTCCCACACTTCTGGAGGCTAGAGGTCTGAAATCAAGGTGTTGGCAGGGTTGTGCCCTCTGAGGGCTGTGAGGGAAGGAGCCGTCCCAGGCCTCTCTCCTTGGCTTGTAGACGGCCGCCTTCTCCCTGGGTCTGCACATCGTCTTTCTTCTTGTCCACGTCGGTGTCCCAATTTCCCCTTTTCATAAGGACCAGAGTCATGTTGGAGCTGGCCCTAATGATCTCATTTTTAACTTGAGTACCTCTGTAAAGACCCTGTCTCCAAATCAGGTCGCATTCTGAGGGACTGGGGGTTAGGATTTCCATCCTAAATATGAGGTGGGAGGGGACACAACTCAGCCCGTAACACGTGGTAGCAGGCCACACATGTGTAGGCTCACTCAGGTCCCTGTGTTCTTGGGTGGTTGGCAGTCCTTGGAGACAAGGAGATCCTGGTCAGAGCCAGCCTGAGGCCCCTCACCTAGGTTCTCACCTTGGAGTCTCGAGGGCCCAGGGAGCTCTGGTGGAATAGGGTGGTCAGTCTGGGGTGCAGACCTTTCGGGGGGTTGGTGGGGGCAGGGAGCTCAGTGACTCAAAGGCCAGAGCCCAGCTGGGAGGCAGGGCCAGAGGCTTCTGCAGAAAAGGGGCCTGCCTGGAGGTTTCCAAGGCTGTGGGCAGAGGTGGATGGAGCAGGGTACTGAGAACCTGGAGACTGAGACCCCTGTGTCCCTCAGGTGTACCTCTGGGAGCAGCAGCGACTGGCTGGGCGGCTCCCCCGGGGAGCCACTGGGGACTCCGTGCTGCCTCCCCTGGCCCAGGGTGGTCACCGGCCTCTGTCCAGGGCTCAGTCTTCCCCAGCCGCGCCTGCCTCCCTGCCAACCCCAGAGCCCACCAGCCAGGCCCGTGTCCTGCCCAGCTCAGAGACCCCTGCCCGGACCCTGCCCTTCACCACAGGTAAGGCCCGGATTGGAGGGCAGGAGGAAGTGGCTGGGTGCACACGGAGCCTCGGGGCAGAGGACCATGTCTGTGTCATGGTTCACTCAGGACATTTCTCGAGGCCACAGAACACTTTCTTAGTCTTATGAGATCCCCCCAGCGTCCCGTGGAGCAACTGGTGGTTCTCATTTTACAACTGAGGAGACCCAGGCTCAGGAAATCGAAGGGGACAGCAAGCTGGCAGTCAGGCCAAGCTAAGAATTCAGGTCTCCTGACGACTAGTCCGGGCCTTCAAAAACGATATTTATTATTGTTGCTCTGCTTGTGAAAATAACTCGAGCATTTTAGAAATTTTGAAGAATACAGAAAAGCCTAAGAATGGAACAAAAATCACCAGCTGGTATCCCGCCACCCAGAGGCAACCCCTTGTAAATGCTGCCGTATTTCAAGCCAGTCTTTGTTTTAGCCGCATCTATAAATCTCACATACGGTACATTTTGTGGCTACGTTTTGTATCCTGCTTCCTTCACTCTGCACATCATGAACACCTTGTGATATAATTAAACTTTAAAAATGAGATCTTGTAGTATGTCATCACAGTATTTTTGTTTAAAGATTTCCTATGGGTTGAGCAGTTAGGTGGTTACTCACTTTTGCTCGTTTGAATTTCCTTGTAAATTTCTATAAATCTCCCCTTATCCCTGGGATTGTTTCCCGAGGGTCACTGTCAAGGAGTGGCATCCCCGGGTCAAATGCTGTGAGCGTTCTGAAGAGCCTAATGTCCTGAGATGTTCTGAAAGTGACCCTCCCACTGGCAGCGTGCAGGGCCCTCCTCTGGGCGTCCTGCTGGTCAGGCTGAAACAGTCACTTCCCCAAAACTGCATCTGTCCTGTCACGTGGCCCACTGTGGACTCCCAGCTCCCAGCTCGGGGGTGCCTATTTGGGTCCTGACATGCAGTGCGAGCCCCTGGCATCAGGCCTCCCTGTGTTAGGCTCTGAGCTCTTGAGGTCATGGTCATTGTCCCTGGGCCACGTGGGGGGTCAGTGAGTCGGGAAGGCAGCGGGTGGCGGGTGGCGGTTGTGCTGGCCGGGGCTGTGTGATGTGTGGGTGAGGTGCCCAAGGCTGCCTGGGTAAGCAGCTGGGGGTGTGCGTACGGGCTCCGAGGGGCAGGATGGGGCATGTGGGGCTGTGCGGGGGTGTGGAGGGCGTGCCCGGCCTGGCTCCATGGTGGGGCTGGGGGTGGGGACTCCCCGGGGCCCTGGCCCTGACCCCTGCTCCCCGCAGGGCTGGTCTATGACTCAGTAATGCTGAAGCACCAGTGCTCCTGCGGAGACAACAGCCGGCACCCGGAGCACGCGGGCCGCATCCAGAGCATCTGGTCCCGGCTGCTGGAGCGGGGGCTCCGGAGCCAGTGTGAGGTAAGGGGGCAGCGTGGGGGCTGTGGGATCGGAGGAGCTGAGGGTCACAGAAGGGAAGGGGCTGGGAGGCCCTGGAGCCTGTGGCAGGGAAGTGGCAGGGAAGGGGCCGAGCAGGGGCTCAGGAGCTCTATGGGTCCTTCCTCAGTCTCTACGGGGCCGGAAGGCCTCCCTGGAGGAGCTGCAGTCAGTGCACTCGGAGCGGCACGTGCTCCTCTACGGCACCAACCCGCTCAGCCGCCTCAAACTGGACAATGGGAAGCTGGCAGGTAGGGGACCGATGGCGCCTGGGGCCCCCAGACCCCCCCTGGCTCACCCAGCCTGAGCATCCCCTGTGCTTTAGTCCCTCTGCTGCCCACCTCCACCCCTCCCTGCCCACCCCGCCTGGCCCTCTTCTCAGAGCTTCCCTGCTCCCGGCCGGAGGCAGAGCAGATGCGGCTCACACACCTGGACCTCTCCCCACAGGGCTCCTGGCACAGCGGATGTTCGTGATGCTGCCCTGCGGTGGCGTTGGGGTAAGTGTGCCGAGGTCTCGAGCGCGCGTGGCCACGGGCTCTCAGACCTCCTCCCTTCCGTTCTCCCAGGCCCAGCCCCTGCCTGCTTGTTCTTGTGGTTGTGCTGGGCCCGTGGGCCAGGGGCTCTCCCATAGTGCCCCTGTGCCGGCTGGAAGCTCCCTGTGGCGGGCATGTCTTCCTGAGTGTGGAGTCCCATCCCTCACACTTGCAAGGCATTTGGTGGATGTTGAGGAGGCCCGAAGAGCAGGGCCGGGCCCGGGGCTGGGGCTCGTCTCCCATCGTGAGCACGCTGGCCTCCAGGCTGCTTTGCATCCCTGGAGTGGGCTGCCCGGCCTGGGGCTGCAGGGATGCCTCTGGTGTCCTTGGCGACCCAGGCCTGTCCCTCCCACGCCCTAGCTTTCCGGGCTCCCTCTCACCCCGCCGGGGGACTTCTGCCTGCTGGCAGTGCTCTCCTCCCCTCAAAGGGTCCCTGCGCAAACCAAACCGGGCGTGTGGAGGCAGGGGACGGAGGCCCGGTCCTGGAGGGAAATGGGAGCTGTCGCTGGGGGGCTGCGTGGGAGCCGGTCAGCGCCCTGTTCACAACTTCCCATTTCTTGCCACTTTCTGATTTTTCCAACTGTTGTTGCTTCTGTTTTCTCCTCCCTCCGCTCCCTCTCTGTCTCTGTCTCTCTCTCTTTCTCCAGCCTCTTGCGACTCTCTCTGCCTTCCTCGCCTCTCTCGGTCCGCCTCGCCCTTCCCATCTCCCCATCACGCCCCCCGGCCCCTCCCTAGCCTTGAGGCCCAGGGACTGGGTTTGGGGGGCCTCCCAGCCTGGGCTAGGGGCCCCGAGTGGAAGACAGTGGTGCAGACGGCCCCTCGAGCTCCGACGGTCCCGAGGGCCTGAGCAGAGTCAGCTGGGGCTTAAAACCCCCTCCAGGCCCAAACCCCAAGTCCCGCCCAGGTAACGCCATGCCCCCTCCTCTGACCGGGGGGCAGGCGCGATGCTGCCGGCAGAGTGCTGGCCAGTTGCGGGCTGGTGATATGGACTGAAGCTGGGAAGGAGAAGTCGTGCCGGGACTGGGGGACACGGGAGGCCTTGCTTTTCTGGGCGGCGGGGCAGTGGGGCGGCAGCGCCGTCTGCCCAGCTCCCTGCCCCTGGGGTCCTGGCCGTGGGGTGGGCACCGCCCCCCGGGCCCTGGCTGCCGTGGGAGGCCTGGGATGATGCGGGCCCTGACTCTGGCCCCCGCAGGTGGATACCGACACCATCTGGAACGAGCTGCACTCCTCCAACGCGGCCCGCTGGGCTGCCGGCAGCGTCACTGACCTCGCCTTCAAAGTGGCTTCCCGAGAGCTAAAGGTAGGAGGTTCGAGTGGAAGGTGGGCAAGCCACGGAGGAAGGAGGCAGAGGATGGGGTAGCGGGGAAGGCCAGACCCGACACCCAGCATCACGTTCCTCTTGGATATCACCACAGGGTTTCGAAAGGGAAATTGAGAGCTCTGGGGAGCAAGATGAGATCTGAACCCTAGGCTCCTGTTACCTGGTGGGGAAGCAAGCCACTGTGCCCCTGGGCCTGTGGTCTCTAAGAGAGACAGGGTCACGATCATCCAGGATCGGTTAACACAGACCCGCTGTGGACCGTGGGCAAGTTGCAGGGCCTCTCGGGAGCCCCGTGCATTGGCGGAGCGCCTGTTGGTGATGCTGAGGTTTTACAGACCGGGTTGGCGCTCATCTGCTCATCTGCTCATTTGCTCCGGGCTGGGTACCTTACGGGGGCTTGTGCCGAGCCCCCCCCCCCCCCACCAGCCTGCTGTTTAGGAGCTCACAGCCCAAGTCCTGGCTCCACCATCTGCAACCAGGCAACTTTGCACATGTTGTTAAACCCGTGGAAGCTCCAGGTTTCTGCTGTCTGTAAACCAGATATAATAACAGTGTTTATCTTATGAAGATTAGATAACGTTTACCTCAGAGAGCTGTGAGGATGAAATCCAGCATTTACCCAGTGCTTAGCACAGTGCCAGGCACATAGATTTTGCCCAACAAATAACAGCTGTTGTGATTCCAAAGTGGTAACAGCCAGGAGTCACCGGCGTGGGAGGTTCTGTGTTCACGGCCTGGGGGTCAGCACAGGGCCCTTGATACCCAGCCTGGTCATGGTCAGTCACACTGGCAGCTGTTGCCCTGTGGTCCCTTCTCGGGGGAGGAGCCTGGGGATGGGGTGGGCGGGGGCAGGTTCATGGAGGCGTGGGTCAGAGGTCTGACTCTTTGGTTGACGAGCATTCTTTCTGTTTCCAGAACGGTTTTGCTGTGGTTCGGCCCCCAGGACACCATGCAGACCATTCCACAGCCATGTAAGGCCTGGGGGAGGCCTGGGTGGGCTGAGGTAGGGGGCAGGCCCTCAAGGCCCTCCTGTTGGGATGTTTCCCCTCCTTCCTCTGAGCTTTCTGGGGCTGGGCCGGGCCAGAGGCAGGTGGAGGGGGTGAGGCACGGGGAGGGAATGGGCTGGCACGACCTCTCTTTTCCTTCCAGGGGCTTCTGCTTCTTCAACTCAGTGGCCATCGCCTGCCGGCAGCTGCAACAACAGGGCAAGGCCAGCAAGATCCTCATCGTGGACTGGGTGGGTCCCGGGTCCTGGCCCCGTCAGGTCCGAGAGGCCTGTGGAAAGAGCCCTGAGCCTGGCGTTAGGAGACACGGCTTAACGTCCTGCCTAGTTCCGCATTAGCCTCCCCAAGCCTCGGTTCCCCCACTGTGTAAAACGGGGGAAATGTGGTGAGGATAATGCCCCCATCACGGGGCTGTTGGGAGGCCCAGAGGAGATGGTATATGGAAAGGCCTCAGCTCCCACAGGGGAGGGGCCATTGGAATGCCGTCTTCTGGCCTCTGTTGGCTTCTTTCTGCAGATCTGATCATTTCTGCCTTTCTCCTGCAGGTAGTGACAGTACCAGTAATAACACATAACATCAACATACCACTAATCGCATCCAGACACTGATGGTTTCATGCCTCATATATTTAACCCTGACTCTGACCTGGTTTACAGATGAGGAAAGTGAGCACAGAGAGGTTAGGTAACTTGCACACAGCTCTACACCTCGTCAGTCCTGAGACTGTGATTTGAACCGAGGCCTGTTAGCTCTGGAGCACGGCCTCGTGCTCTGCTTTGCATTGACATCTGCTTGTGGGACATTCCTACACAGAATGGAGGAGAGTGGAGGAACTTTCCACACTTGCGCCCACGCATGGTCCTGTGAGTTACCATGGCTCTCCCTGGAGGGGTGGCGCTGGGCCTCATGGTCCGGCCCCTCTGCAGCGGAGTATGGTTTCCATCACTTGCATCACTCCATGACCTTGGGCAAGACACAGTAGCGAGAGTTCCTGACATGTGTGACCCTGGACTCTTCCCTCTCCTGGCACTGATCCTCCCCTGGCACGCACTCTTTCCTCCCCTTCAGGGTTTCGTGTTATTGCTGCCCCCACCTAGCGTGCTATGTACACATCTATACATACAGGGGGAGACTGAGGCTCAGAGAGTGCCCGTGGGTCACGCAACAGTTTCGCTGTAGGAGCCCCCATGTTCTCACCCCCAGTCTAGACTCCTGACCCTCAGAATGGTCACCGACCTTGAAACCTTTCCAACCTGCCCCAGTCTCCATGTGTCTGCTTTCAGACCTGCCCTAATCCACTGCCCATCTCCCTGCACAGGACGTTCACCATGGCAACGGCACACAGCAGACCTTCTATCAGGACCCCAGCGTGCTCTACATCTCCCTTCATCGCCACGACGATGGCAACTTCTTCCCAGGCAGTGGGGCTGTGGATGAGGTAACCACACCTTCCAGCCCCACTGACTCTCCCTTGTGGCCCTTACTCGGCCCCTGTCACAGCTAGCTGTGTGATCTGGGCAGACTGTTTAGCCGCTCTGAGCCTCAGTTTCTCCATCTGGAAGTGAAGAGGCTGGATGAGCTGGTCTTGCAGCTCTGACATCCTGGGATCGCTCTCTTGGGACTCTGCTCTCCTCACGTCTCTCTTGCCTCCTGTTTTCCAGGTGGGAGCTGGCAGCGGTGAGGGCTTCAATGTCAATGTGGCCTGGGCTGGAGGTCTGGACCCCCCAGTGGGGGATCCTGAGTACCTGGCCGCCTTCAGGTAAGTGCTCTGGGGACCCAGCAAGGCCACCCTCTCGTCCCCTTTTCCAACAGCACCAGGTTGGAGGCGATCAGGTGGCTGGTCAGCCTGTCCTCATCCAGTTGCTAGACATTATAAGCCAGCCCCGGAGTGGGCCTATGGACTGAGACAAGCAAAGGGAAAGGCACTGTTACACTGGCCTCTAGGGGCCTCCAGTCCCTGTGGGAAGACAGGAAACACGGAATGAAAGGTCAAAGGGTGCTTTATATTATAAAGTTTATAATGTCACACGTTACCAAGAGCCAGTGTTGACCTGAGTGCGGGGAGATGGGCAGGGTGGAGTGAGCAGCTCTGCACAGGCACTGAGAAACTTAAATTGTGGAGAAAGAGGGAGAGCAAGCAGGTGATGTCCGTATTGGGGGAGTTGCTTAAGAAAGGCCATTCTAGAAGAGGGACTTTGCTCAGGGTCCCTTATATCTTTCACTCTGAGGGTTCCTATACTCCATTTGGAGAAAGAGAACCCTGGAAGTAGGTCTCCATATACTTTTCTAGAGTGTTCTCGATGAGAGCTAATTCTGTGGGAGCCCTGGGCTGGGGTTCCTGGCATCTGTGTGCCCAGAGCCCTATTTTGAAGGACACCAAAATAGACCCCCGAGTTGGGTGAGGGTTGGAGGGAGGTAGCTGTGAGGGGCCAGCGGGGGCAGAGGACGAGAATGGATCTGGTGGCCCAGGACCTCAGAGGGAGTCCGTCGCCCTGGTCAGCTCTCAGGTGACGAGTGGTGAGGTGTGGCCAACTCAGTCCTAAGTGGGTGGCAGCTAAGTGCTGAGTGTTTCCAGTGTTTCCCTGAGGCTTAGTGACCCGCCCCTTCCCGAGGCCCTGCCCACCGCACCCCCCGAAACACACACAGACACACCCACACGCCCACTCCTGTTTCATTCCCTCCGGTGCCTTCCTGCCTCTCGCCAGTGAAGCGCCCTGGGTGGCTGAGTCCTTAGGCTGTACCAGGGACATGGGTGGCCAGCCAAGGTCAAGGAAGTCAGAGGCATCTGCTCATCCTGCTGGGAGAGTGGGTGTCTAGGAGTCCTGAGAGCAGGGTGCCCCCAGTAGAGTTGGTGGGAGAGGGCTGGCGGGGCCATTGGCCTCTGCCCCTGGCAGCCCTGCACAGCGTGGTGAGCCCCCCTTCTGCCCACACAGGATAGTCGTGATGCCCATCGCCCGGGAGTTCTCTCCGGACCTGGTCCTGGTGTCAGCTGGGTTTGATGCTGCCGAGGGTCACCCACCCCCACTGGGCGGCTACCATGTTTCCGCCAAATGTAAGGAGGGCCCAACCCAGGGGGCAGGTGTAGGGAGTGAAGGCTAGGCCGGGAGGGGCGGCACAGCCCAAGGCTAGGGGGAGGTGGCAGTGGCTGGCCCAGGGCCCCAGCACAGACCAGGTCAGTTCCCTGTGGGAGACCTAAGTCACACCCAGGGGGCTTAAGTCCCGTAGACCTGGAAGCTCAGTGACAGGACTCCTCCCACCCCAGCTGTGTCCTTCCCAGGCTGGGCTGGCAGCTTCTCCTGGGGGCAGTGGGGAGGAGCAGTGTTCTCAGAACAGAGGGAGCCCACTCAGCCCCCTGGGCCATGGGGCCTGGAGGACAGAGAGGAATATGGTGTGTCTTAGCGAAAAAGACATGGGCTGGGGTCCATGCCCTGGGTTCCGGTCCTAGCCCTGCCACTTACTAGCTGCCCTTAACCTCTCTGAGCCTTCAGTGAGGCATACTAATAGGATTTACAGGGGATTCCATGTGAAAGCACTTGGGAAGGTAGAGATTTCTGCATGAGTCACTCTTTCTAAGGGAGGAGTCAAGCAGGGAGTTACCAGAGGTAGAGAGGGCCCCCCTCTCCTCCACCGCTGCCCCCCAACCCTCCTCGCGCAACCGTCTAGGTTTTGGGTACATGACGCAGCAGCTGATGAGCCTGGCGGGAGGCGCGGTGGTGCTGGCCTTGGAGGGTGGCCACGATCTCACAGCCATCTGTGACGCCTCTGAGGCCTGTGTGGCTGCTCTTCTAGGCAACAAGGTGAGGAGCCTGCCCCTGATCCGTGCGTCGGTGGGGCAGGGCGTCCGGCTCTCCCAGGAGTGCCCCAGGGAGCAGGTAGACAGGGCGCCTCCCTGAGGGCATGCAGATGGGCGGGGTGGGGGTGGCCAGGCCTGGGATGAGGGGAGCGGCGTGGATGCCTCTTCCCCAGGTCAGGCGTAGGGCCAGCGTCCCCTGCCCTAGGTAGAGCCGGGAGCACGTGCCTATTTGCGCTTGGAAAGCGGGGGCCCGGGGGTGGGAGAGAGCTGGGCCTGGGGGTCCCTGAGAGGTGGGTGACTGATGTACTCTTTGCTTCTGTAGGTGGATCCCCTCTCAGAAGAAGGCTGGAAACAGAAACCCAACCTCAATGCCATCCGCTCTCTGGAAGCTGTGATCCGGGTGCACAGTGAGTATGGACAGAGGACACCGCTGACCCCAGACTCGGGAGAAACCTGGGGCTCTGCTGCCCCCAGTGACCAGGGCCCCAGGTCTTCCAGCACCAGCCCCGCCAGGGGTGCTGCTGCTCTGGAGTAGGCTTCCTATAAAGTACCCCACGATAATGGGAAGCAGCCCCCCCCCCACCATGAGTGGATACCCTCGGAGCCCTCCAGATGGACCCAGTGGGGACCAGGCAGGACTGGCCTCCCATCCCCAGCTGCTGCCCTAGGCCAGGGCCCTGCCCACAGCAACACTCGGGCCTTGTTCGTGGAAGTGCTGGTTCCCACCCTAACCCTCAAACCTGGCCGCAGGGTCTTCGGAGCTCTGGGTGTTTTCGGGGCTGAGTCTTAGATTAACCCCACATTTGGAAAGCACTTTAAATTTTCAGTTTCAGCTCAGCATCTGTGGAGCCCTTTATGTAAAGACCTGTGATCTATGCCAGGGATACAAAAATGAACAAAATAGATTTCCCACGTCCGGGCTCAGTAGGGCTGTTGTACATGACAGTGCAGCTGCTGCAGGTACTCGGTGTGGAGCCCTCCCACTGGGCCAGGCTCCGGGCCGGGCGTGTTCCGTGGACATTATTTCTCGCCACAGCAGGCAGGACGGTCGTGCCCATGGTCTAGATGGGGCAGTGGGAGTCCAGGGTGGTAAGTGGCTTGCCAACAGCCAGACAGAGTGGCCGCGGTGTTGGTCACCTCTCCTGGCACTGTGTCCTCTGGCCTCCCGTGCCTGTGCTGCGCTGAGCGTTGCCAGGGGCTACATGTGAGGGGGACCCTGGGCTCCAGCAGGCCGGGGCTCAGGGCTCCGTGAGGTCACCATGACACAGACCCCATCTAGGGGAAGGGAGGCCCTAATGGGGCACTTAGGAACCCCACACCCATGAGAATGGGTTAGCGGTGGCCTTTCAGCCAGAGGCGTGTGGGACTGGCTTGGACCTCTGCGAGGGCCCCTCACTGCCACGCTGAATCTGCACTGCTCACCCTGTCAGGGCTTCGGGGGCCGAGTCAGGGAGGGTGTTGCACTGAGGGTGGAGGCAGGTGAGAGCTGACCCCACACCGAGGACGCGTCCGCTACTCCTGGGCCTGAGATGTGCAGCCTCAGGACCAGTCTAGGATGCGTGGTGGGCAGGTGGAGGGCCTTGTGCCCCCAGCCCTTTCTGACTCGGCTTCTTACCCAGGTGAATACTGGGGCTGCATGCAGCGCCTGGCCTCCTGTCCAGACTCCTGGGTGCCCAGGGTGCCAGGGGCCGATGCAGAAGTGGAGGCAGTAACTGCACTGGCATCCCTCTCCGTGGGCATCCTGACTGAAGAGCGGTAATGCCAGACCCCTGGCTCACAGCCCCTCCAGCCCCTTGGACCCTCCCAACCTGCAGAGCCCAGGCTCCAGCCCAGCCACCACGGCCTTCTCGGGCTTCCTGGGAAGCTGGGCTCAGGCCTTTCCCCTGGCTCTTCAGCAGCACCCCCCGCTTTCCCTCCCCCAGGACCTCAGAGCAGCTGGTGGAGGAGGAAGAACCCATGAATCTTTAGGCTACAGGACGGATCTGCCCCCTGCCGCGCCCTGCCCCGCCCTGCCCTTCGGACCTGGTTCTCTTCCAACCTCTGGCAACAGTACCCGTTCCCGGGGTCTTCAGAGATCCTTCGGGCAGGTAGTCGGGGCCAGAGAACAGCCTCTTGACAGTCACCCCAAGGAGCCTGGGAAGGCCCCTGGGTCTAGCATAGGGACCAAAGAAGACCCTGACAGGAGGCCGGCTGCGTAGCCAGCCGGGCCCCAGTAGGGCTCTCCCCGAAGCACAGTCTACCCCTCTGGGGTCTGGGCCCCTAGCTGGGCCCCCGATCCTCAGGCCTGCACAGAGGAGGACTGGCACAGCCGGGCCCGCTCACAACCACTATTCCTGGTTCTGTAGACCCCCGACTTTGCACACAGCCCCAGGCTCCACACAGAAATGTGAACTCGGCCTCCGCCAGAGTGGCCCTTCCTAGGCTCTGGGGGAGGGAGGATGGGTAGCAGGGGCAAAGGGGTCCCATGTCCCTGCGTGCAGGGGGAGTCCCTCCTCTCCTGCTTCCTCAGATGACTCTGGAAGCTTCCTCCCCACCACTGGGCAGTGAGACAGACCTCCCTCTGAGAGCAGTCATCGGCAGGCCTCCCATCTGGTCCCTGCCCCTGCCAGAGGCCACCTGCGTCAGCCATCTCAGGGCTCTGGTGCAGCAGACAGGTGCTCCTGGAGTTCTTTGCTTCCTGATCCAATGGTGCCAAACCCTTCATCTCCCCTCAGAAGCACAGCATGACCCCCAGGGACCCCTCAGTAGTCACCACCCCCCTCCGTGAGCCTTCTCTTTCTGGGGTCTCCCCCACCCCAGCTGACTCCTGCCCTACGTAGGACTAGCTTGGCTGACGGGAAAGGGGGTGGGAGAGTGAATGGAAGACATGGGGGAGGGGAGGCTGCCCTGGCAAAGACTTCGAGGCTTCTGGGGTCCAGGCCTGGGGCCAAGAAGGAAAGTATTTGTGTGTGTGTGTGTGTGTGTGTGTGTGTGTGTATGTGCGTGTGCGTGTGTGTGTGTGTGAGAGAGAGACAGTAAGAGGAGGGTTTGTATGTGTGTGCACATGAGTGTGTCTTCCCGAGGACCACCATGCCCTGTGTATGTATGCATGTTTTTGTAAAAAAGAAAAAAAAAATGGAAAAAAAATCTGAACAATAAATGTTTTATTTGCTTTAAAGGTTCATGTGAAAGGGCCTCCGGGGGTTGAGGGGTGGGCAGCGGGCCTACAGCTACACAGCACAGCCTGTGCCTGATTCACTGTGGAAGAGAAGGGACAGGTTGGGCCGTGGGGCAGCCCCCCTCCAGCTCCTTGGCCTTCTGTGGCCGCTGCCTTGCGGGAAGAATCCATTCTGAACACACCCTGGCTGCCCCCGCCTGCCCCACCTCTGGGTAGTGAAGAGGCGGCAGCTCTGGGCTGAGTCCGTAGACAGAGGGCCCGTAAGGGCGTGGGGAACATGGATGCCTGCAGACCCGGCTCGCTAAGGCTCCCCTAAAGAGTCCTGAATCAGACCTACCTGGGTTCAAGTCCCAGCTGGGAGCTCAGGTAAGTCACGTCACCTCCTGGGGCCTCTGTTTATCAGTTAAAGGTTCCCGAAATAGACACTGTTCGGTTCCTTCCTGCTCTAATGTACCATGACTTCTTCAGCATCTGCTGAGCCTAGAAGGGAAGAACGGGCGAGACAGCAGGCCTGGGCGAGCTCATCCAGTGGCGCCTGTCTTTATGGTTCCGAGGCGGCCAGGCTTCTTCAGCCAGCAGAAGGAGCGGCCTCATCATCTCCGACCTGGGCCCAAGCCCTCACAGCCTGGAGAATACGAGGGGAAGCATGTTCATCCCCTTCCCATCTGTCCTGGCCTCTTGGGGCGATAGGCACTCAATCCCACAGACGTTGCTGAGACTGTGCCCCGGGGCATCCTCGCCCTGGCTGGGGGGTTTGCTGAGGGGGCTGGAGGAAGAGAGCTGAACTGTGGGTTCCCCCATGCCAAGTGGGACCAGAGGGAGAGGGTCCCCTCTGAGCTAAGGAAATGGCTTGATGAGATGACTGGAGACCCCCATTCCCACCCACCGCTCCCACAGTCCACCCCATAAGAAAGCACCAGAGGCTAGCTGATACAAATGGCTGCTGTATTTCTGCTAAAGTGACAGTGACACAGATAAGGCAAAGAGCTGAGGGGCAGGACACATCAGGTGGGAAAGGGGTAGACCGTGCAAAATGACAACCTAAGACAAAAAGATGGATGGAGCCCTTCCCTTCCGAGTTAGGTGAGCCCTTGGGCCAGTGTATAGGCAGTAAAGCAGATTTTGTCCTTCAGAAGGGAGATTTTAAAAGAGAAAAGCTCTGGGTGAAGGGCAGGGGCAGGAGTGGGGGAGGCATCTCGGGGCCAGGGGCAATCTGGGTGCCATGAGGGGCAGGCATGAGAAGGCCAAATGGAAATGCTGGGCTGGAGGTGCCTGGCACAGGTTTGAGGGTTCCTTCTAGCCCACCCCGTGCTGCCCCCTTCCCCAAAGCCCTTCGGGGGGCAGAAGCATCTTCCCCAAGACCCTTAGTCTGGCCTCATTTGGGGCGTCCTGCTCTGGGGTGTGTGGGGAAGGGGAGGACGGCTCTAGCATACTCATGGGAACCACCTCTGCGAGGAACAGGGTGGGTGGAGAGAGGGACACTGAACTCCCCTCGGGTCCCCAGGCCTTGGGAAAAGAGAAGCAAGTGTTACCATCCCTGGGACCAATGAGTTCAGCTACCTGACTCTTGGGGGACAACAAGATGCGGGTGCTGGGGTAAGGGGCTGAGAAGTCTCTACTAGAGATCCCTTACCTGACCTCACCTCCCCAGGGTCCCGTCTCACCTGAGGGAGAGTGTCTAGGGCAGCAGGGAGCCCTGCCCCCAGGCACAGGTCAAGGCCCCACTGCCCTACCCCTTGCCTGTTGCCCTGGCCCTACTTAGAAAGATTGCCCACTGAGTGCTAAGAAAATAGATGCACTTGAAAAGGTCTAAAGCTGCCCTCCAGTCACGCTGATGAGCAACATGGCAGGACCCCTTTCCACGGCACCCAGGGTTCCCCCCAAGGGGACAGGACAGCTCCCAGGGAGACCACCGTCCTCCTGCTGTATACTTTCTGCCCCGGTTCTGGGGTTCCCAGGGGGTGTACAGGCCCGCCTTATGTCTCAGAGGCTGAGTCCAGGTCCTGAGGACCACCAGGGTGCGGAGACCTCATCGCTCAGGTCAGAAATCGCTGAGGATGCTGATGTCGGCAAAGTCAGCCCGGTAGCGGTGGGCATAGAGGCTGAGCAGGAAGGCCCACTTGAAGGAGATGAAGCTCCACACGCAGGAGAGGTAGTAGCTGTTGGGGTCTGTGAGGCCTGCAGGGGAGAGGAACCCAACCGTGACTTGAGAGGACCTTGCCCTTGACCCTAGCCACCATGCCACAAGCCCCGGGCCATCCTTCCCCACAACCTCCAACAGAGGCTGAACTGAGCCAGTGGAGAGATCAGGTGTGATAGAGGTTTCAGAGCATTCAGAGTTTGCAGGCAGGGAGCAGTGGGGATGAGGGTTGGCTAATCACAGGGCTGTATCATCCGCTCTGCTTCTGTGACACTGACCCTAGGCCACTGCCTTCCAATGTGCTTCAGCATCAGAGCGGGCAGGAAGAGCCTCTGGCTACTTGCAGACTGCAGCCACCAGGGGGCGCTCCCATACCCTCCGCTGGAGGCTAAAAAGGGCGGCTAACCACACACTCCTGGGTGCTGAATGCAGCACACACTTCCCACGCGTTTCATTGATCCCTTCCAACCCAGGGGCGGGGATAGGGGGCGTCCATTCTCCCCACTTTTACAACGAGAAAACTCGGGCACAGGGAGGTTAAGTGGTCTGTCCAGTCCCTTGGACGTAAGTGTTGAACCCAGGACAGGAATCCCGGGCCTCCGGAGTGCTCCACCCACCGGCCCTCCCACGCCCTCCCTTTGTGGAGGGACACCTTACTCTGGTGTCCGGTGACGGCCAGCACAAGGAAGGTGCAGAAAGTGGCGACAGAGACGGCCGAGAAGAGGACGCCCACGAAGAAGAAGCCACGCAGCCCCTTGAGCCACGTCCTCCAGTAATCCTGCATGTACATCACGTGCGTCACCAGGACCCACAGCGCTAGCACACCTGCCGGGAGAGACGGCTCAGGCAGCGCCCCTCTCCTCACCTGCCGACCCCCCAGAGCCCTGCAGGTCCCCCAGGCCAGGCTCTTCGCATAATAACAGTAGTGTTGGCCTTTTCACTCTCCCGGTAAAGTGGAGTTTGCTGGAGGCCGCGTGGCCTGTGATATGAAGAGGATGTGAACGCAAAAGCAGCTAGGAGAATCTGGCTGCCTTTCACTAAGCCACACATTAACGAGATCTGCAAAAAATATAAAACCATGTCATTCTTCTCCCTCATTTTTTTGCTTTGGAAAACCTGAATACTTCTTACAAAAAAATGTTACTTATGTTAACACAAGGTTATTATTATTATTTGCGGTATACGGGCCTCTCACTGTCGTGGCCTCTCCCGTTGCGGAGCACAGGCTCCGGACGCGCAGGCTCAGCGGCCACGGCT
The DNA here is from genome assembly GCF_003676395.1 of Aethalodelphis obliquidens. Taxonomy (NCBI): domain Eukaryota; kingdom Metazoa; phylum Chordata; class Mammalia; order Artiodactyla; family Delphinidae; genus Aethalodelphis; species Aethalodelphis obliquidens. Next base: position 478,458 of record NW_020837952.1, on the reverse strand, counting down.
CACGGGCCCAGCCGCTCCGCGCCATGTGGGATCTTCGCGGACCGGGGCATGAACCCGTGTCCCCTGCATCGGCAGGCGGACTCTCAACCACTGCGCCACCAGGGAAGCCCACAATGTTATTTTTAATATTACTTTAAAATGCTTAAAACTGTTCTCAGTTTTAATTTCTAATACAGTCCATATCGATAGATATAACCCACATAAACAAAATTTCCTTCGGGTCTCACCACTTTTTAAAGAGTGTAAAGGGGTCCTAAAGCCAGAAAGTTTGAGGACTGCTGCAGCCCAGCCTGCTTTCCGGGAACTCCCCACTCCCCACCCTGGGGGCCACAGCTGTGAGAAGCATTCCTCCCGCCCTGATGCTTCTGCTCTCCCAGCCTTCAGAGGCCACCACCGTAACGTTGCAAGGCCTGTGGCTGAGCTCTTGGCAGTGGGGCTCTTCCCAAATTCCATGAATTGGTTTTATGGGATGGGGAGGCCCAGTGGTTAAAACCCCCAGGGCCACCCAGTACCCAAGTGGCCTTCCTCTTGCCCTTGGCCAGACTCCATTTTATTAATTTCCTTTTTAGGCCACACCACGAGGCATGGGGAGTCTAAGTTCCCTGACCAGGGATCAACCCGTGCTCCCTGAAGTGGAAGTGCAGAGTCTTAACCACTGGACCGCCAGGGAAGTCCCCTAGCCAGACTCCATTTTACTAAGTCGTTTGCTGAAAGGGCAGGCCAGATGCCCCTAGCCGGTCCTGGGCCTGCCCTCTGGGCCCGACTGGGCAGTTCCCCTACGATGCCAGCTGCCGCTCAGACAATACAATGAATGCCCTCTGTGCCGGGCTGTGCCTGCCGCCGCAGCCCAGAGAGTGGAGCAAATAGCAGTTCCATTGGCAAGGGTCCAGGGCAGGGCCGCAGGGTCCTGACAAGGGACGAATGAGGGACAAGGCAGAGCCAGCTGCAAGCTGTCCACCTGTGTGTAGACCGCTGGATCCTAGGAGTCAGGAGGCCCTTCAAAAAGTGAGCCGCCCACACTGCACGCAGAGGAGCACGGGAAGGCTGGGGAAAGTGGTCAGCTCTGGCACGGGAGAGAAGGAAGAGAAGGTGACAAGGGGATCGGGGTGGGAGAGTGCTTTGACTGAATCTATGACGTTTTAATTTTTTAGGCTGAATGGTAAGAATGAGGGAGTTCACTAAATTGCCTATCCTTTTTTACTTGCCTGCAATATTTCATAATGTTTTTTAAATTGGGGGAAAATCAAAAGGCAGGGGGGAATGTCATCACAGATCTCTGCTCTGATTACCGGCTCAGAAGCTGTCACAATTCAGGCAGCCTGGCAAGGGCCAGAAAACCACGAGACTGCCAACCAGGAGACCTGGGCCTGGCACCGATGTGCTGCTCGTGACTCTCAGAGCCTCGGCGCTTCCACATCTGCAAGTGGGGGAGCCCAAAGTTCCTGCCAGCCTGGAAACGGTGACCCAGGGCTCCCTGCTAGTGAGGACTCAGCTCTGCCAACACCTGCCGCTTCCCTTCCCACGCTGTTTGACCCACGCTCTCCCAGCTCTGCCCTTGCCCCCCCTCAGCCTTCCTCAGGGGTTGGGGGCCTGGAACATGGGCCCCTCCAGCCCTGGGATCAGGGTGAGTCAAGACAAGCTTGTCTCCGTCCCTGCCTAGGCAGGAAGTGGGAGCAGGCCAGAGATGGACAGAATAACAATCCCCCGGCTACAGCTTAACATCTTCTGTGACCCGGATGGACGGTGTGCTAGCCACCTTTTCCAGAAGTGTTTCCCAATCCTCTCACACGGGTCCTAAGTGTTCACTGGGGGAGCTGTTTGGTTTCTTAAAGGGCCCGCGGAAGGAAGCGTATCGTCACTGAGCACATCCAAGGAACCGTCAGATGGGTACCTTTGCGACCGCTCCACTTGCCCTCTATCTGCTCACTATGCCACGGAGGGGCTGAGATAGATGGCTCTCAGACGCTTTACCACTCAAAGATTCTAGAAGCCAGCTTAGGGGAAAAATAAGGTCAGAGCAATTCCCCCGTGACTCAGCAATTTCTAGGTTAGGAAGTGTTGAAATAGGGGCCTGTGGGATGCCCTCTCTTAGTCCACTGGCCACGCTCCAGTGGTGCCCCCAGGACACCCCCCCACACACACATCCATGTACCAAAAAGGGCTGAGCAGAAGAGGAAGATGGCCATTTTGGGTGTGCCAGGCCCCAGCTCTCTGTTAATAAGCAGACGCATCCTACCCCACCTCTCACTTGCCCTGCCCACAGCCCTGGCCTCCAGATAAACACAGGCCACATCTGGAAGCAGGCCCCTCCCCACCGGCCCTGGCTCCCGCCTCTGTCCTTAGAAGGGGGATCTCCCCCAACTCCATCCAGGGGGTCAGTGAAGGAGCACAAGCCCCCCCCCGCCCCCCCGCCGGTCCCTCCCACACCTCAGCCCTGCTCACTTCCCTGGGACACTCTGGACTCCAGGAAGCCTGGTCTGCATAACTCAGAGCAGAATGGACGGTTTCCCAGGCCCACCCGGATGCATGTCCACACCAGACCTCACCCCTCGCTCCACCCCACCTGCTTCAAGGAGCAGGGCTCTGCTCAGTGGCTCGGGGCTCAGAGCTGACAGGCCCAGGACAAGGAAGGCACACAGGTGGTCAGTGAAAGTACCCCCAGCGGCTGGGTTGGAGGTGAGGGGCCAGGAGCCCAGGGGAGCTCACAGGGAAACAGACAAGTGGGCCACTGGACCCAGGCCCTACTCTCTGCCTCCACCCCTGTCCTTTCTCAGCTCATGGGGAAGAACACACAGCTGGTTAGACTCCTGGGCAACTTTTCTATTCTTATTCTCTTTCCTCGGTCTACTAGACCTAGAGCAAGTCTTTTTCCCAAGCGTTCCCACAGCAAAACTATTTCTTCCGCCTCTCCTCCAAGCCAGTTCTTCCCAGACGCACACCAGGATGGGAGAGACTGGGTCTCTACCCACGAACGTTTCTCCCAGGTCCCCAGGAAATCAACAGCCCCCAGCAGCCCCACCTGGCACACAGGGGAAGGAGCACGCTGGGGCTGCCCTCTGGTGACTCAGCAGTTTCTGGAAAATGCCAAGTCAGAAGCGGGGTACGCACCAATCTGCTGACGCTTCATCCCCAAAAGAGGAAGAGGCTGACTGGCTACAGACCCTCTCAGCACCCATTCAGGGCGCAGAGGGTGTGTGGCCCTGGCAGCCCTCCCCCACCTGCCACACTGCCACCACCACCACCGTCACCAGGCGGCTTTGGTTCTGCGATGGCTGTCAGGGAGCTGCCAGGACCCTGCTCTAGCTGGTCGCTGCCCTAGCACCTCTTGCTGTGGGCGGCTCCACAGCTGGCCTGCCTCAGAGGCCAAGGGAAATCTGCAGGGAGGAAGAGAGGGCAGGGCTCAGGTCAGAGGGAAACCCTGGGACTCCCTGGAGCTGCCCCCCGACGGGCAGCTGAAAGATGGATGATTCGGGGAGAGGACATACAGCTGTAGCATTCCAGACCTGAACGGGGTCTCACACAACACCCCTGTCAGCAGAATCTCCTTCCATTCCTTACGGATGAGGAAACTGAGGCCCAGGGGGCATCGATGTGCCCATGGTCACACAGCTCGGTGGGGCTCACTCCACCAGGCCAGACTCCGACACACCCAGCTCTGATCCCAGGGGCAGCCCTCCCTCCTCACCGCCCACCAGCGCCCTCATCTCAAGTCTCATCAGGGCAACCCCTGGGCCTCGCCTGGAGAGTCACACCGCCTTCCTGAGGGGAAAGCAGCAGGCCGACAGGAAATAGGAAAACACTGCAAAGCCCAGAGAATCATAAGGAACATGGTGGGCGGTGGGGTGCAGCGGGGAAGGGGGTCAGGCGTCTGCTGATAACTGAGCAGAGGTGGGCAGGCTAGCCCCCTGGGAGGAACCACAGGTGGGGCATCTAGGCAGGCATGAGAGCAGCCCAGCCAGGCAACCACGTGCCCTTCCTCGGAGAACCCAAGTGCTCTGCCTGGCATTGCTTAGGCCGTGGTTACCTACACCCCTCTTCCAGGGCAGAAGCCCCACCTCCCGTCCCTTCTTGACCCAGGTGTGGCACTCAGTGAGCTTTGGGGCCATGAGCAAACCTCGTTATTTTTAGTTAGTCCATGTAGGGCTCCTGTGGCAGAGGAGTTTAATTATGGAGTCAGATCATCCTGTGCAGAACTATGAACCTTACACGTATTTTTTCCCAAAGTGCTTTCCCCACACATATAATTTCATGTAGCTGTGTAACCCTAGGTAAGCTATATAAATAGCTTATAAATAAATAGCTTATATATAAATAAATATATAAAAAAATATAAATAGCTTATATATAAATAGCTTATATATAAATAAAAATAGCTTATATATAAATAAATATATAAAAAATATATATATATAAAATATATATAAATAAATAGCTTATAAATAGCTTACACTAAGCCTCAGTTTAAGCCTGACCTGTAAAATGGACCCAATAATAATGCCTACTTCCTAGGACTAACGTAAGGATTAAATGAGATGATGAAAGCAGTTTGCTTAACACAGTGTCTGACACATAGGAAGCATTAAAAAAAAAAAAAGTTAGCAAGTAGAAATGATATGCTTCGTCTTCACACCAATTCTACAACACAGAGAGGTTAACAACATGCCCAAAGGTGCACAGCGAGTACAGAGCACCGGTAAGCACCAGACCTCCCCCAGCGCACTGACGTTCTCAACTCCGGTACAAGCCTCCTCTGGCCTCCTTGAGGCACAGAAAGGGCGGTCGGAGCCGCCCTTGGCCCAGGAGCCACAGCAGAAGAGTGGCAAAGAGACACCAACATGGTGGGAAAAAAAGTCGTTTCCATCAGATCCCTAGCGCGGTCCTCCGGGGCTCCGCTGAGGACTCCGCTGGCGACTCCGTTGGCGGTGGACTCCACCCTGTTAGGAGGCACATGGGCTTCCCCGGGAACCCCCAGCCCTCCTTTCCACTTACTTCTTCTCTGCCCTCACCCAGTCCCCAGGGAAGGGGCGCGGATCCCCCAGCACAAGTGTGTGTGTGTGAAGACCGCCGGGTCTTCACACCTGGTTGCGCGAAGGAGGTGGCGAGAGCAGCGGGCGTGCAGGGAGGACGCTGTCACTGGGCCCAGGGTGGAGGACGGAAGGGCTAACCCGGGGGCGCCGGGGCTGGTGCAAATGACACATACGGGACGTCGGCGCCTCGGGCGGGCATTGAGTCCCTGAGGCCACCCGAGGATGTCCAGGAGCCCGGGCCCGCGCGGGGCCTGCTCTGCCCACGGCCAGTTTTGGGTAAACACCCCACCCGCTCCCCCGGGAAGCGCCGCCCGCGAGGAGCCTGCGGAGCAGCCGCCGGCTCCTCCCCGCAGCCGCGCGCCCGCGTCCGCGCGGCCGGAGCCGGGACCCAGCGACCCCCGCGCGCCCCGCGGTACCTGCGAGCCCCCCCATGGCCGCGGTCCCCGGCTGTCTGTAGACCACCGTCCAGACGAGGAAGATGGAGAAGCCGGCCACGGAGCTGAGGCCGGAGTAGGCGGCGCGGAGGCCGAGCTGCAGGCGGGACGGGGCCATGGGGCTGCGGGCGCCGGGCGCAGAAGGCGAGCGTGGCCGGCGGTCACAGGTGCAGGGCCCAGAGCAGGAGCCGGGAGCCGGGAGCCGGGGGCCGAGCCGTAGCCGCCGGCCGCCCGCGCTCCGCCCCCGGCCCGCCCCCTGCGCCGCCGGCACAGCGCCCTCCCCGGCCGGAGGCCGCCCGCGCCCGGAACCACAGTGGAGGGCGCGTCCTGGGCTTGGCCTTGAGTCCTCGGGCCCCTGATCATTCGGGGATGCCGCCTAAAAAGGCAGGTTCCGGGCTTCGTCCTCTGAGCTACAGGATGTTTGGTCCCTGGCGGGGCCCGGAAATGTACGGGTGTACAAGCCAGCTGCCGTGATTACTTTTAAAATTTATCACGTTCTCCTTTAAAATTTAAGATGTAAATTTCTCGTTAAAAATCAAGATATAAAAATTAAGGTAGATGAAAGTACACAGTGAGTATGATTCCTTCCGCCCCTATCTATCCATCAGTTCCCTCCTCAGGGATTAAGCGATTCTTAGAAGATTCTTGTCATGGAACATCTGCCCCATCTTCTAACGTCAAACACCTCACCCTCAAGGACAGCTCCCTTCTCCTTTCATCTCCGCAAGCCTCGTCCTCCCACCCCAAATCTACCAAACATCACTCCCATCAGAATCAGACAATTCTAGGGTAGAGGCTGGAATCCATAGCAGGTGTATACTGAGCTCCCTCCGTGGGCCCAGTGCCACGCTGGGAGCCGGCAGGGAAAATCAAAAAACACAACGCACGGAGCCCTCAAACACTTATAATCTAGTTGGGGAGGCCCGTCACATACTGGCGCAAAATAAGTAGCCAATATACCTTGTATTTATTGCTTTTCACTGCTGTAACAGAGTACCACAGATCTAGGGGCTTCAAACAACACACATTTATTATCCTACAGTTCTGTACGTAGGTGTCCAAAAAAGGAACTCAGAGGGCTAAAGTCTAGGGGATGACAGGGCTGCCTTCCTTTCGGAGGCTCGAGGGGAAAATCTGTTTCTTTGCCTTTTCCAGCTTCTAGAGCTGCCCACATCCCTTGACTCCTGAAGGTCTTCCTTCATCTTCAAAGCAAACACACCCCTCGGACCTCTGCTTCTGTCATTACATCATCTCCTTTTCTCCTGCCAACTCTGCTGCCTCCTTCTTTTCCCTTGTAAGGACCCTTATGATTAAGAACCTGGATAATCCAGAATAATTTCCCCATCTCAAGATGCTTAACTTAATCACATCAGCAAAATCCTTTTTGCCATGTAAAGTAACGTATTCACAAATTCCGGGGATCAGGACATTGACATCTCGGGGGGCCATTATTCTGCTATCACATCTCTCTGGAATGTAATCTCCATGAATAGCGACTGTGCCTCTTTCATTCACACCAACACATAGAAGAGTTCACAGCACATAGTAGCCCTTTAGTAAACATTTGTCGAATGTGAGTGAATGAAGGTTAAGAATCAAATAACAATAAAGGGGATCATACACAAGAAATCTAGGCAGGACATGATTAATTGCCAAGCGAGCAATGTAAACCACATTTGCCTCGCTTCAGAATAGTCTAGGGAGCTTCATTTTTTTTAAAAAAAAAAGACCCCCAGACTCCACCCCTGACAGTAAATTTGAATCTTGGGAGTATATATATATTTTTAATGAGAAGTGATTTTAATGAGGTGAGCTCGGCATCCAGTCCTCCTTTGGGAGCCACTGATGGAGAGAGTTAGTGCTGGCTGTTCAGAGGAGGGAGCGAGCCCTGTGGTCCAGAGTACACTGCCACGGATGGTTCCAGAGCTGGCTGGCAGGGATAACAGTCCTCCACGCAGTGGGAGCTGCCTGTGTGACAGCCCAGAAGGAAGAAATAACATGGCAGGTTCGGGAAACTGTAAGTAGTTTGTGGTCTGTGGGTGGAGTGATGGATTTTGAGGTTGGAAATGTTCTGAACATAAAGGGCCTTGCTTGCTCTGCTGAAAAGGCTTTCCCCTGTCTCTGTGAAGCCAGGGGAGGGAAGTAACAGTTCTGTGTTTTAGAAATGTGGCCAGGGTAATAGTGTGAGGGTGAAGTTCCTTCGAAAGGACTAGAAAGCAGAGAGGTCATTCGGACAAATTCTTCACCTCCCTGTGCTTTAGGTACTCCGTCTGTAAAATGGGGACAGGGCACAGCTGTGATGTCTACTTCAACGTGGTATGATGAAGAGGCAGTGCTTAGAAGAGTGGCAAGTATGTAGCAGGTGCTTAAAAAATGTCGGCAAGTATGGTTAGTAGCAGCAGAAAGGTTGCCACAGGAGGAGAGCCTGAAAGGTGGTTCAGGCTGAGGCAGTAAGAATGGGGAAGAAGGGGCTGATTCAAGAAATATTTAAGCTATTTGAACCTTAAGGTCAGGTAGCAATTAATTAGCTGGGCAGACAGAAAGGAGGAGAGCGAAAATATTTATTATGAGTGCACGTCAGGAGTATTGGAGAGGAGTTAACAAACTCGTTACACTGGAGAGGGAGGTTGTGCAAGAAAATAACGAGAGATAATTATGTAACAGTAGCTTGGGCCCAGGATGTAGGTTACCAGCAGGCTGACACTTTTTCTTACATGTGGAAGCAATACGGAGCTGTTGAAGGATTTTATGTTCAGATGGGATCACCACTTACTGTGCGACCTGGGCAGTTTTCCCCTAACTCAGGAGAACTTTCTGCCAAGAAGAAAATATTCTATATCTGCCCTCTTCAGAATGGCAGCTACTAGTCACACGTGGCTGTTGAGTATTTGATATGTGCCTAGTATGACTGAAGAACTGAATTTTCAATTGATTTTAATTTAAATAGCCACATGTGGCCAGTGGCTACCATATTTGACAGCACAGGAGCTTCTCGGAACCCCTGTCGCTCCATCCGTGTAGTGGGAATGATGATACATCATTGGCTTGTTATAGCAATCGAGAGATATTGAGATACTGCAGTTAAAGCACTCAACACAGTAATTTGACAAATTATTACCACTGTTGTTGAAATTATCGTTATTATTGAACAGGGCTAGCATGACATAAACCATGCCTTAAGAAGATTATTTGGTATCCAAGTTGGATTTGATGGGAAAAGAAAATTGTAGAAGAGAAAGCGTTCTCAAGGCTATTTCTGTGGTGAGATGTGGGATAATTAAGATCTTATCTGGAGAAAGGCCACGAGAAGGGAAAGCATGGGAGGGTTATGAAGCTGCAAAGCACACTGGTATGCACCATGCATGCTCTTCTCCCCGCATCAGCTTCCTTTCCAAGGTGCTTTCTGAGAGTGCACTCCCATCCCAACCCAAGACAGACACCACTGCCCACCCCCCCCATCCCCAAGAGAGAGAGCCATTCTCCCTGCCGGTGACAGAGACCACCAGTGTTCACCATTAGCATCCTTCTTCTGGCACATGACCTACTAAATAGGAACTTTGAACACTTCCCAGCTTCCTTGCAGTTAAACTGATGCCATGAGAGTGAGTTCTGAGCAATGGAATCGAAGCAGAAGCCATGTGTGCCATTTCCAGGCTGGACCCATACAGTCTCCCACGCAGCCCTCATTCCCTCTTCCCATTCTATGATGATTCTAGAGGCCACATGTTGAAGACAGCTGCGCCACATGACGGAAAGAGCCTGGGACCCTTGAACGAATGAATGAACAGAACTACCCTCTCCATTCCCCAAACCTGCATCGGACTGTAATAGGAATGAAAAATACACCCTTTTCTTCGTGCTAAGCCACTGAGATTTCGGAGTCATTACAGCTAACCTCCTTACCCTAATACACCATCCCTCATTCCATTTCAGGTCATGAAAACGTCTCTTATAGGGATAACCTGTCTGAACTACCAATCCCTCCGAAGTCACTTTTAAATTGGGCCCCACCAGTATTAAGACAGACTCCTAACTCCCACCCACAGACACCTTGTCTCCTAAGACATTTCTTTCTCATTCCCCCAAAGCAGGCACATTCCAGACATAGATCTCCTCCCACAATATTACATCAAGGATACCCCTACCGAGCTATATGACAGTTCATTGAGTTTCTTGGACGTGTGAGGGCTTCCTCCTCTCTGCTTCTTAATCCCCGCACAGAGGGACCTCTGATGTCCTTTGGGGTATATCCTTGTTTACTGTAGCTCCAGCCCCAAACCTAGGCACCAGTTGGTCCTCTCCTTCCTTTACCCCCTATGTGCAATTCATTAGCAAGTACGGTTGGGTCTGCCCTGTCCTTTCTCCCCAAGACACTGCTTAGTCCAGGCACCATCATCACCACCTCCCCACTTGCAGCAGCTCCCTACGTGGTCATCCTCTGCTTGTTCTTTCCCCTCCAATCCACTCTCCAGCCAGCAGCTGGAATAGTCTTTTAAAAATAACAACCAGAACATGGCACTCCCCTGCTTAAATCCCTCCAATACCTTCCATAGCAATTGGGGTAAACAAGTCAGTTGCCAACTCCGACTAGTCTCACCTCTGCCCATTTCACTTCAGGCACACTGGCCTTCTTTCTGTTTCTTGAATGTGCCAAGCTTGTTCCTGCCCCGGGGTCTTGGTAACTTTGTATCTGGAAAGCTCTCCTCTGAGTGCTCATAAGATTCCTAAGGCTTGCTCATCGTTCAAGCCTCAGGTCACATGTTACTTCCTCAGAAAGGCAATCCTGTCCTTCCTCTCTAGAGTACAGTCCCCTCCTCTGTCTTACGTCTTGTGATAAGTGACAGCACTATGTGAAATTGTGTTGCGTATTTGTTCATCCTTTCCAACTCCACCCTTGCCATCCCACTGGAATATAACCTCCATGAGGGCAGGGGTTTTACCTTTTAGGGACCAACTCCTCTCAGTTTGCCTAGGACTGTCCTGGTTTTACCAACACACGTCCAACATTCCAGGAAACCCCTGAGTCTAGGGAAAACTCTGATGGTTAGTCACCCTATTGCCTTCCTTGATCACTTCTGTATCCCCAGTACCTAGTCTAATGCCAGGGCCTTAGGTAGGAACTCAATAAATATCTGTGCAATAATAAAGGCAAGAATGGCTGGCTGTCCATAAAGAATTCTTTGATCCTGGCTCTAGGGGGCAGCCTTCTCCACCCTTGTGTCTTGAGACCGAGCTCTGCAAGGTTGGGCTAAAAATCTTATTTGCAAGATTTTCCCCAGAACTTACGTGGTCCCTTGGCTCACCTCCAGCCCTTGTGGAGTTCAAGGCTAAGGACCCTGGTTAAGGCAGCCCCAGGCCGTGCCTGACACGGAGGTGGATCCCCTTGGGCCCAGCCCGCCTCAGCTGGTCCCCCTGCAGCTTCGTCTTCGTCTTGAGGTCAGGCTCATAGACCACAGAGCTGAAAGGACCATTCTAGAGAGGAAGAGCAGGTGGCTCATTGCAGGGAAGAGCTGGCCCCATCATGAGCACCGCAGCTGCCCAGACTGCAGGAAGTAATCCCGAGTTGAGGACTCAGGTCCAGGGGGACACCTTGGCCGCTCCTCCCCCAGCGCTGCTCCCTAGGGCCGTGGCTGCCTTCTGCCCCTAGAAGGGGACATCTTCACCTTTTATGGCTAGAGTGAAACCATTCACAGTCTGGCTTCTCACTGAGACCCCACTTCCTCTGCCTGCCCACTGACGACCTGGAGGTCCACGCAGAGGACAGGATGCTGAGTGAGAAGATGCTGAGCGGAAGCAACAGGTCTTTGAGCTCCAGGGCTAGATAAGCATCAGAGACAGACAAGTGTGGAGAGGGAGAATGTGCGAGCGTGTACGCGTGTTAGCAATCACAGCCGCTGCAGCATTTGGAAGGGCAACAAGGAGGGGCCCGGGGCCTAGGCCTGCTCGCCTCTCCTTGTCCTCTGGTGACTTCCATCTGCTGACCTGAACCCCCAATCACAGGTGCATCCTCCAATGCGCTCGCTCTTTTCCTTTCCCTTTCGCTGTGGGGTTGTTGTTGGGTGAGGGGAGAGAGAGGGAGAGAGAGAAAGAGACAGAGAGAGATAAAGCCAGGAGTTAACCTCTGCATGGACTGGAGCCTGGGGCTGTGGGGAGTGAGCGAATACAAAGGCTGAGGCCAGGAGAGGAGGGCATCAACTCTCCCTAAAGGACAAAGCCCGGCACAGGGATTAGTACATATTTGTCCTTCAGATTTGAGTTTAGGGACTGGATTTGTTGAATGAGAAAGTCACCACGGAGGCTTGATCAGGACACACAGATCCCCCCAAAAGCTTGACACCTGTGCTTAGTCCAGCGCTCGGGACCCATGAATAGCACCCTAGAGAGGTTTGAGGTGCGAATCTGAGGGCACTCCCTGGAGGAGGGAGAGGATGGGCTAGAGACAGACTGAGGCAGTGCAAGGAACAGAGATGGGCCAAGAACCGGTTGGAAAGGTAACAGAAGGAGAGGCAGACCTGGGGGAGCCATGAGGAAGGTAGAAGGACCCATGGCAGGAGAGGGGGAGACGAGTTTACCTATTCCACTCAAGAGGCCTCTCCTGGGTCTTCCCTGGTGGCGCAGTGGTGAAGAATTCTCCTGCCAATGCAGGGGACACGGGTTCAAGCCCTGGTCCGGGATGATCCCACGTGCCACGGAGCAACTAAGCCCGTGTGCCACAACTACTGAGCCTGCGCTCTACAGCCGCGAGCTACAACTACTGAGCCTGCATGTTGCAGCTACTGAAGCCCGTGTGCCTAGGGCCTGTGCTCCACAACAAGAGAAGCCACCACAACGAGAAGCCCGCGCACCAACAAGGAAGAGTAGCCCCCGCTCGCCGCAACTAGAGAAAAGCCTGTGCTCAGCAACAAAGACCCAATGCAGCCAAAAATAAAATAAAATAAATAAACAAATAAATAGAAGAAGCGTCTCCTGAGGGCCTCTGTGCCCACAGCCCTGGCTGTGCTAAGCACGCGGCCTGGATTTCTAATTGTAGTTGTGGTGAGTGCCAGGCGTGTGGAAGAGAAATGGGGCCCTGCAGGAGGAACTGACACAAGCCGGGCTCTGTGGCAGGAGAAGAACCCGGCAGGGGCACAGCAGTGGCTGCTTCGCCTGGCACCCAGGACCCCAGCCGGCACCGTCAGCTGAGGCCTGGGGGAGACTGGAGATTAAATCAGGATCCAGTCCTCTGTGGAATGAGAGGGGGAATGCTGAGGTGGGCTCCATGCCCGCCCTGCAGCAGGTTTAAGGGGAGTCCACTGCCTCTCCATTTCTCTGGAGGTAAAGCTCCTAGTTGAGGGGGCTCCGAGGCAGGAGCAGGAAGGACTTCCTGAGGCCTGGGTGGGAAGTCTGAGCCGCTGGGGGCCGCCTCTCCATCCTGGAGCGGAGGACGGATCCCAGGAGGGGAGGGAGTGGCCTGCGGCCTTCTCTCTCAGTCAGACCTGCAGACGTCACCTCTCTTTTCTGTTTCCCTCTACAGACCCCATCTCTGCAGCCTCCCCTGGCCTTTCGCTGCGTCCTCTCTGGAGGGAGGAAATGGGCAGTGGGTCTAGTGCCGAGTCTTTGGAGTGTTCAGCTTCCTCTGGCCCCAGCACTTCCCGAGTGGGATTTGGGGGCAGGACTGGGGTCTGCTCTGATGCTGGGAAGGGCCTTCTCTGCATGGCCTGCTTGCCTGGTCACTCACAGCCTTGCCCTCTCCTTGGCCAGCGCTCTGGATCCACACGGAACCCTCCCTCAGGCTACTGCAGCTGCCCCTGCCTAAGTCTCTAAAAGGGCAAAGTGGGTGCAGAGTTCGAGTCCTGAGCAAGGGCCCAGGGAAGATGGGAGCCCCTGAGATGAGGGTCCCGGGAAGGCTGGGGATGTTGGGAGGAGGTAGTGCGGTCAGTGAGCCCCAGGGAGAGGCGGGGGAGTGGTGTGGGCCGGCAAGTGCAGACTGGAAGCCCCAACAGGGGTGTAGGCGAGGGAGCCAAGGAGAGGGCTCTGGGCCTGAGGGAAAGTGGTCACGACTGGGCTGGAGCCACGGTTTCAGAGCACTGATTACTCAAGGGCAGATGCAGTGTCTCCTGGGTATGTGGAATACACACACACACACACACACACACACACACACACACACACACACACACACACACACACACACTTGAGAAGCAGAAGCTGGAGGGAGAAAGCACCGCCTGCACATTCAAATACCACCAAACTTGCCTGCTAGGCAGGCCTGTTCCCCTCCCTTTAGCACAGCTCCAGACCTGCCCCTGCCTTCTACCCTGCTCTGCCAGCCTCTCCTCACCCTCTGGCTACCGCCATCAGCACCACGGGCCTGCCTGGTGACCGTTTCCTTGCTCCTGTCATGCACGGGTAGCTTGACCACCAGCCAGAAGAATGTGCCTGCAGGAAAGTGTGGGGACTCTGTTCTCGCCTCAGTCAGCTCCCCACTGCTCCCCAGCCCTGTCCCGCCCTCACAGACCTCCCTCCAGCTTGCCCCCCACTTCCTCTGCGTCCCTGCTCTACCACTGTCATAGTGGCTCAAGGGTGACTGGCTGTGACCTGCTGGTCCCAGGAAGGTTTGGCTTGGTGCCCATCAGTGTTCCAGCTCCCTGCCTCAGCCCCCCAGGAGTGGGCAGGGGAGGAGATGGGGGAACTGGACTGGAACCATCCTTGGGGCCAGAAGCCTGGACAAGTGCCAGAGGACCTTCAACCTTCCAGAGCCGGGAGGTAGAGCCCAGGTGAGGGTACCTGGGCTCTCTTCTCAGTCCCTCTCCATTTGTTGATAAGCCATGGCCAGGGGATCACATCAGGATGCTGAGGGAAGCTGCAGCAGGCCAAGGTACCCAGGCACAGCCCTTATATCCTCTGGCCTCCAAGCTGGCCCTTTTCCTCAGTCCCGCTGCCAGCCTATCAGCTAAGACGTCCTCCAACCTCCCACCCTCCAACCCACCAGCAACCTCAAGGGACACAGCTGAGCCTCGTAAGCAAGGTTTGCAGCACAGAAGGAGAAAAGATAGGAGACAAAGAAGCAGCCGGGAGGGAGGTGAAACAAACTGTCCGAAAATGAACTGGGAAAGCAGCCCCTCTCCCTTCCGCCCTGCCCTTGGTACAGGCCCACAGCAGGCCCCGGCTGACTGTCCCACCGACTTCAGCTCCTTACCACCCGGAATCATTGAGCATCTGCTTTATGCCAGACACTGTGCTGGGTATGGAGGCCTGACCAGATTAGTGTGTTAGTGAGCTACCAGAAAATTCCACCAGGCTCCGTGGCCCTGGAGCCCAGTATCTGCCCAGTTTTAGATCTCCAGTTTACAGCAGAGTTGCTGGAACTTACAGTAAATGCCGTTGAAGGAATTAAAGATTCTTGTGGCACTGCACAGGAAGGACGGAGGAAGGCAAAGTTGAGAGTAGTGATCACCAAAGTGTGATTGAGAGGGTAGGCTCTGCCGTCAGACTGAGTTTGGCATTGCTACTTACTAGCTGTGTGACCTTGGCCAAGTTACTTCACCTCTCTGTTCTTCAGTTCTGTTCCTCACTTGTAAATAGTGATTGTTCTGAGGATTAAAAGATGATGTCTATAAAGTAGTAAACAGAGTACGCTGCACATAGTAAGTGATGGAAGAGACCATCATTCTGCTAGAGCAGTTTTAGTGGGGATGGGGCATGATGGGTGGATGCAAGAGGTTATCCATTGGTTGAATCAACCAGAATTGGAGGCTGATGAGATGTGGGAGAGGGAGGGAGCGAGGTATCAGGTGCCTTGCTTAGGCAGTGGTGGGGGTCCTGGAGCAGGGAGCTGAGAGAGGCCAGGCGGGAGGAGAGGCAGCTGGGGTGGGAAGGGAGTTTTAGACTCGTGTAGTGTGAAGATTCAGGAAGCTGTGGGCTCCACGAGTGTAGAGTTCAGCGAAGAGGCTTCAGTGGGAGGAATACAGCCCAGAGTCGCAGCCGGCCAAGAAGCCCTCCTTTCCCATTAACCCTCCTGGACTATTCCCTGGGAGCCTCTGCCGTCCCCTGCCGCCTGCCTGAGGGAGTGAGGCAGGGTTCCATCAGGCTCATGCCCTGGCGGAGAGCTCATCATGTGGGTGGACAGTGTGAAGAGGCCCTGCTAGTCAGCCTCCATTATCTGTCTGTCCCTCCCCCTACGTCTGGAGCCTGTGCACCCAAGTGTGAGGGAAATGACTCTGGATGTGGGCTTCTCTCCCTTTGCAGGAGCTGTCAGTGTATTTGAGAGGCAGGATGACAGAGTGGTAAAGCGTACAGACCCCTAAGTGCTTGGGGAGAATCACTCACTGCTCCACATCTTACTTGTGGAACCTTGGGTGTGTCAGTTAACTTCTCCATGTCTCCACTTCCTCGTCTGCAAAATGGGATAACAATAATACCTATCTCATAGGACTGTTGAGATGATTAAATCAGTGAATGTATCAAGAACGTCAACCCGTATGACAAGTACGAAGAACAGGGCCTGGTGCATGTTAACTATTGTTATCATTTATCTGTCCTAACACAACTTTCAGGCATCTAAAGGTAGTCAGAGGAGGGTGGAGGCTGCACCAGGGTAGGGCACGATTTTCCCTGTGATGACTCACCATCTGGCTTAAAGTGTCTTCCTCAGACACACTCCCCTAGTCCCCCGCCCCCTCCAGGCCTTAGGCTCCATCAAACACCTACCGAGCGTTCATTTCACAGGCCAGTCCCAACCAGGAATCCTGAGAAGGAAACACCTGCTCCATCATCTGCCTTGGCGGGAGGTGGGGGGCTTTGCCCTCCAGTGACAAGAACGAGACAAGTGGAAGGTCCAATTTGAATGACTTTCTTTGGATCCTTGTACCCTTGACCTTGGCAAGCTACTTGGTAACTCTGAGCCTCAGCTTCACCATCTGAAGTGGGAATGACAGTAGTACTGCTTCATAGGGTGGTGGCAGAGATAGAATACCTGCGAAGCACTTGGAACAGTGCCAGGCACTTACAGGCTATTGTGGCCTGCTGAGAGGGACGCAGATGTCCTGCCTCACCCACTGGCTCCATTTCCACTTGCCCAAAGTAGGGGCAGGATGAATAGGAAAGGGGGGACCCCTTTCTGACCCGACTGCCAGTCTCCGGAAACTCCCCTGCAAGGACTTCTAGACCAGGTCACTGGCACCAGAGACCTGAAATTTCAACTCACTCCCCCAGCCCCACTCCCTCTCTACTCTCTTCCCCATGGACACCTGTGACCCCAGGCTGTTATCCCTTCAAGCTGTTCTTCCTTCTTCCAAATTCCCCAAACCTGAGTGGATGGGTTTGGTCTGGGGGGCAGACTCATTTTCGGGCTCCCCTCCTTCCCTGAGGGGGTCATTTAAAACTCCACTATCATTTCTCAAAGTGGGAACCCAGCAGATTGGGGTATTTGTTCAAAATATAGATTTTCCACTTCATGCCAGTAGGACTGAATCTGAATTTGAGGGGATGGAACTTACAATCTGATAAACTCCTGGAATGATTTTCAAAGACATATTAAAATTGATTTTAATCACAATTAACCCCCCCTCCAAGAAAATAATCATCGGTGAAACAGCAGGGGACATGGATTGTTAGAGATATGTCTTCCTCTGTCCAGGCAGGCTCAGCAGCAAAGGGAAAGGGACACAGGTGGGGCAAAAAGGGGGTGAGTCCTAGAAAGCCGGGGGCGAGGCGTGCGACTCCTTCCAAAACCCTCGGTGACGCCCTGAGCAGTTACGGCGCCGGCGCTGGGGGAGCTGCTGTCCCGGAGCCACTGTCTCTCCGCGGACTCAGAAGCAGGAGTGGAGCGAAGAGGGGGCGCTGGGCCAGCAGCGCGGCGATGGGAACTGAGGCCCAGGGAGGCGATGGCTTTCCGCACAGACCCCGCCTAGGACTCTGGAATCCCAAGCTCGACCTTCACCCGCCGGGGGCGTGGCCTTCTAGCCCAGCTCCTCTGGGATCTCAGCCCCACCTCCAGCGCCCACAGTCCCCGAGCGCCGTTCTGCCTCTCCAGCCTCAGTGTCCCCACCCGCGGCGGGTGTGTGTGTGTGTAGGGCGGGGAGAAGGGGGCGGACGGGGTGTGTGCATAGAAGCGCGGCAGTGGGAGCCTCGGCAGCGGGATTCCCTGCGGGAAAACGGCCCCATCCCTCCCCCGGCCTGTTCGAGACCCTGAACCGAAACAGGAGGCAGGAGGCCCCCGGCCGGCCGGGAAGCGGCCCCAGCCCGGATTTCCCTCCCGGGTGGGGCCGCAATGACTCACCCCCTTCCCCCTTCCCCCGGTTTCCTTGTTTGCATTTCTCCTCCCGGCCACGTGGCGGCCGGTGTAGCGGCCCGCAGCCCCTAGCCCGACACCCCCGCCGCCGCGGCCCCGGCTCGCAACCCAAGGGCGCTCCGGCCCGCCAGGGTTTCTCGGGACCTGGGCTCCCGCCGGCTCGGCTCACCCTGGGCTCGAGACTCCGCCCCTCGCCCGTGCCCGCCCCCGCCCCCGCCCCCTTCCCTACTGTAAGGCCTGGCGCGTCCTCCCCGCCCTCCCGGTCCTTCCCGGGAAGGGAAGAGGGCGGGCCGCGCAGGGGGTGTGACAGCTCCCGCCCGGACCAGTGCCAGCTGCAGCCTCGCTTCAGCGCCCGGTGCCAGCTGGCTCTTTCGTCTGGGACGGAGGGGAGGCTCGGGGCTCCTTGTCGCTGGGGGTGGGGGAACACCGCCCCTCAAGTCCCCAGCTTTCCCCCCACCCAAGAGGAGCCTCTCAACCCAGCCTGGCTCGGGCTGCCCTGGCAGCGGGTCCAGCCAGGAATTGGCCTGCTCACTTCGCCTGGGACTTACAGCAGGGGCTCGCTGTTGGCGGGGGGAAGGGGGGCGGGGGGTCTTCCATCAGCCCCCGCCTTTTGCTAGAGGCTGCACGGCTGTGCGAGCTCAAGGAAGAATATGAAGGTGGGTAAGGTGGGGTTAGGGGGAGGAGGAGCCGGAGAGGAAGCTGGCACGGTCGGGGAGTTGGGGTGGGAGAGAGAGGCTTGGTCAGGGGTGAGGGAGGTGGAGAAACGAATGGTTTGAGCTGAAGCTGCATTTCTGGGGCATCCAGAGTCCGTAGTCCCATACCGGGAGTCGGTGGAGATCCCTGCAGGGCCATGGGCGGTGGAGTGGGGCAGAATTCCCCAGAAGACCGGGAAGAAGGACCTGATCTCTGGTGCGCCAGCTGGAGACCCCTAAGTGCGCCAGACCGGCAGGCCCCAGTGAAGGTCTTCCTGTCCCTCCCCCGGCTCCTGGCAGGGATGCAGCACCTCCGCCTGACCAGTCCAGAGGACTCTAGGGAAGTGGTTCTGCCTGGGGCAGTTGTGCCTTGGTCCAGCTGCCCCAGGCCCGGCCTCATGGCTGTCTGCCTTCCTCCTCCCGTCACAGGTGAGCTGGCCAGGTGAAAGCCGCTGGCAGGTGGGCCTGGCTGTGGAGGACAGCTCAGTTCTGGGAGCCCCGCCGGTGGGAGGGCTCCCGGACGTGGTGCCGGAGGGGACGCTATTCAACATGGTGCTGAGGAGGATGCACCGGTCCCGGAGCTGCTCCTACCAGCTGCTGCTTGAGAACCAGCGCCCCAGCTGCATCCAGGGGCTTCGCTGGGTGAGTGCCCACCCCCTGCCCGGGCCAGGCACCAGGGCTGGAGGGGGCCCTGACCGGAAGAACGGGCATGCTTCCGGGGGCCCAACTCGCTCTGGGGGCATGAGGGGGACAGCTGGGGTGGACAGTGGGTCAGGCAGCTTGGCTGCAGTGTGTGGGTGGCTCACACAGCTGCACTGCGTGTGCATGTGGTGCCCAAGTCCCCCCATTCAGGCATGAGGGGAGCGGTACAGGGATTTGTCACGTAGTTGTCACCTCTGTGTGCCTAGAGTTAGGTGCTTGCGTGTCCTCCAGGTGGTGGTGGGAGGCATGTATGAAATGCTGGGGACCAGGTCAAGTGGGGGTCAAGAGGTAAGCTTGGTTACTGTTTTTTAAACATCGCCGCGACAACATTCTCCTTTAGTGAGGGCTGAACTGCATCGAGTCTGCTTTTGGATTTCGGGGTGAGGTGGTCATGTGAACATTGCTTGGCATCTGGCTTTGAGAGGCTCAGGGGAGAATTCTGAGAAGTTTGGAGGCTCTGAGATGAACGGAGCTCCCTTTGCCGGTGAAGAATCTCTCTGGAGCTGCAAGAATGAAGGAGAGAGAAAGGGTGTGGGGGAAGGATGTGGGGGGGCTGAGGGGGCAGGATAAAGGTTGCAGGATCCAAATCATAGAGAAGCTCTCCCCAACCACCCAGACTTAATAGGTTCTTCACCTGAGATTCGCTGTGTCTATTACCTGTGCCCAGCGGGAGAGTACTTGGGCAAAGGGGCGGAGAGAAAGCAGGGCTTGGGAGAGCTCCTCTCTTATCAGCAAATTCCTCTGAGTAGAATGACCACCACTTTCTGCCTCCTTCCTCCTACCTCACCCAACCACCATTTATATTTACCAAAATATGAAGCTGGGTTGAGAAAACTGAAGCCCACCAAGGTGATGGGGTTCTCCTTGCAATGGGAATCGGGAGGAGAATCTAGGTGTCAGTCCCCAGCTCTCCCCCAACTCCTCCCTCCCTGGGTCCTCCTGACAAGGGGCCTCATGGGCCTGGGTCCTGTTCCAGATGATGCTCTGGAGGGGGCAGGGGAGCTGGGTTCCCTCTGGGCTTCGCTGTCTGCCCCCCTCACCCCCCAGGTCACTGGCAGTAGCTACTGCTTGGAGCCAGTGGGCTGGAACCCTCCCTCCCTCCTTCCCTCTCAGGCTATAATTACTTGTGCATTTCCTGTCCCCTTCCCAGCTTGTAGAGGCAAGGTGGGGAGTGGGGGGAAGGTCAGGTGCCAGGACAATGAGGTCACTGGAGGATCCCCTGGGACCCAACGTCTGGGAGGGGGTGGAGGAGGCCACCAGGCTGTCTCCTGTCTCCCCCAGTCCCCCAGAATTGAAGGGCTGGTATGCATGGGGAGGCTGGAAGAGTGAGGGTGAGGGTTAGTGGAGTAAAAAATGGGGTCAGAGGCACAGAAGCAAAGCCCCTCCCCTGCCAGGTATGTGTGGGTGTTGGTGATTAGAGGGAACTTAGATTTTCAGGGCTAGAGACAGGACACATCCTCTCCTGAGGACCATCTCTGGGGAGTGGGGGGGCAGAGGTGGTTTCAGCCCGTTGCGTCTGTGTGTTTTTTTTTTTTTAACATCTTTATTGGAGTATCATTGCTTTACAATGGTGTGTTAGTTTCTGCTTTATAACAAAGTGAATCAGTTATACATATACATATGTTCCCATATCTCTTCCCCCTTGTGTCTCCCTCCCTCCCACCCTCCCTATCCCACCCCTCTAGGTGGTCACAAAGCATCGAGCTGATCTCCCTGTGCTATGCGGCTGCTTCCCACTAGCTATCGATTTTACGTTTGGTAGTGTATGTATGTCCATGCCACTCTCTCACTTTGTCACAGCTTACCCTTCCCCCTCCCCATATCCTCAAGTCCACGCTCTAGTAGGCCTATGTCTTTATTCCCATCTTACCCCTAGGTTCTTCATGACCTTTTTTTTTTTTTTCTTAGATTCCATATATATGTGTTAGCATACGGCGTCTGTGTTTAAGAGACTCTGGGTACCTGTGAGCTATACCTCTCTTCTCTGGATGATGCCTTTGGCAGAGGAGGGGCTCATATGAGGGAACAAGTACCCGGCAGGGAGCGTGCACACACAGGGTGAAGGGTGGATGTTGAAAGGAGGTGGGGCCCAGAGTCCCAGGAGGGCAGTGCTGGGAGTTATTCAGGCCATGCCCCCCTCTTAGAAAATCAAGGGGGAAACCTATCAACCTCCTGAGGTCTGAAGAGAGCACTTTCTGTTCCTACTAGACCAGGACAAGAGAAAATGAAAGCAGGTTACAGCAGGAGGGCCTGAGGTTAGATACAGAAAGGACTTACCAACCACGGCAAAGCTGATGCTGGAATGGGATGGAAGGACGTCTCCTTTGGAAAACATGACGGGGAGATGAGATCTTGTCTGATGTCCGGGAGCCTACAGAGGGACCAATCTGTCTAGAGGCAGGGGCGAGATCAGGATGACCTCTGCTGGGTCCTACCAGCTCAGAGAAGCCTGG
The DNA here is from genome assembly GCF_003676395.1 of Aethalodelphis obliquidens. Classification (NCBI taxonomy): domain Eukaryota; kingdom Metazoa; phylum Chordata; class Mammalia; order Artiodactyla; family Delphinidae; genus Aethalodelphis; species Aethalodelphis obliquidens. Next base: position 456,879 of record NW_020837952.1, on the reverse strand, counting down.
GATGCTTCTCTTTGAGTGACTTATTTGGGGGACGTGGCTCTATTCTCTAACTCAGAAAACATGCTTTCATCCAACCCGTCCAAATCATGGTAGTAGCTAATCGTTGTGTGTGTAGTATTTATATCCCAGGCACTATTATGAGCTTTACTTTGTCATACCAGATAATCTCACAGCAGCCCTGTGAGATAGCTACTAATGCCATCATCTCATTTTATAGATGCGAAAGCAGAAGCACAGAGAGGCTAAGTGACAGGTCTAGGGTTACACAGCTGCTAAGGGACAAAGCTGGGTTTTGGTCCTAGGCGATCTGGCTGCAGAGTTCAAGCTCGTAGTGGACTTTCTATTGCTGCGGATGGTAACGCCGACACCCCAAAACATCACCCCCACTCATGCATCCTTTCCCAGTCCCGTCGTACACAGCCCTGGCCTGAGACCCTAGCTGTGGCCTAAGGGAACTGGTCTGACGGGTCCCAACATGGCTTTCTGGCTCTGTGCCTGCCCCTCCAGCGCGACTCTGACCCTCAGTGACGGGGGTGGGGCAGGCCATGGTGCTGATGCCAGGGAAGCTAGCTGGGACCTCCTCTTCCACCCTGAGTCCTTCCTGTCCAAACATGAGAGGAGGCGGTGGGTGAGGGCCTTCACCCCTGCCGTACCAGCCACTGCTTTCCAGCTGAGAACCCTCTAAGCTGACACTCAGCGTTATCAGATCAGGGACAGGGTCAGCGGAAGTACAACATTTCGTGCACTGTGTCCAGATGACAGGTGCCCAGCATGAAATAATAATGTTACATCAAGGTACTTAACACTGACTAAGCAGTTACTACAGAGCAGGCGCAGCTTCGAATGCTTCATGTTATGAACTCCTCGGATCCTCAGAATTACCCCGTGGGACAGGTGCTGTTATCATCAACCCCATGTTACAGAACGCTGAAGCACAGAGACATTTATAAGCAGCCCAAGGTCACACAGCCAGCCGGTAATGGGGAACCGAGATTTGAACCCAGGTGCCTGGCTCCGGAGCCCACACACCTGCTGCTCTGGAATAGCGCCTCCACCCCGATGCTGGGAAGTCCTGGTGCACCGGGAACATGGCAGGGGTCCAGAGGGGCTATGGAACTTGGTCTAACCCAGTATTTTCCAAACTTCCTTGCCCGTGGAACATTCCTGAGGGCAGCATTCACCTCTATCATCTCTGCTTTCATGGCACACGGTGGGGGAAGCACGGGGCCGCGGAGGCACCATGGGATATGGTAGGGCTTGGTGGCTACGGACATGGGCACCATGGGATATGGTAGGGCTTGGTGGCTAAGGACGTGGGCTTTGGAGTCGGAGAGGCACAGCGTGAATCCTGGTGCTCCTGTCTACCGGCTCACGGGGCAGGTTATGTAACCTCTGAGCCTCCTTTTCTCTAGCTGTGAAATAGGAGACAAACACCTACTTCAGGGTCAGCGTTGGTAGGGTTATGCAGTGGGATCTTAAATTTCTAAGCGGTTGTGTGACTCTGGGCAAGTTGCTTCATCCCTCTGGGCTCCTGCTTTCCTCGCAAAATGAGAAGGATGCCTTCCTCAGCTCTGATGGGCCAGAGCCCCCAGCTTCCGAGCCTCCAGCCTCCGTGCACATCCCCTGGGGCAGGACAGGAAGTGCTTTAAGCAGGGCCTGAGGATCTGAGATCTGAGTCTTGACCAGCCTGGCCACGTGACCAGGCACCTCCCCTCCTGATGTGCCCTGGGGGGTCACAATAATACCAGGAAGGGAGTGTGTGTGCGCGGGAGCCTGGGTCGTGGGCACCGAAGGGACTTGGGGCAGGGACTGGGGCCACTTGGGCACTCTGACAGCTACAACAACAAGTCATTAGCACTCGGTACTGTTTGTTCCAACACAGGGGGCTGGCTGGGTAGAACTCCTGCCCTTCCCCCTCCTCGTTTCCTGTCAGTAAGTCTCCAGGGCTATGTCTGGCACCAGGATGGGCCCCATGACCGGGTCAGGGATACCTATGGGATACCTAGCGACTTCCGCCCGGCGTTGGGCCAGGCACCTACGCGCGCCAGACCTCAGGCCTCTGCCTGGCACACGGTGGGAGGATGCTGGGACCAGGGGAGGGGACTGTGGCCCCAGGCCTGGTCGTACCCTAGCTCCCCAGCCAGGTCCTCTTCAGGCCCTGTGTGCGGCTGGGAAAGCAGCAGAGAGAAGTGGGACGGGAGAGGAAACAGGCAGGTGTGGTGGGTGGAGTGGGACCAAGAATGTGAGCACTTCTGGTAGGAACTTGAGTTTATCCGTGGCTGTGCGGCTGTGTCTGAGTTACAAGCGCACTTCACCTCTAGACTTCTGTTTCTTCCTAAGTCGGGGGGGTAGACAATACCTGCTCTGCCTACTTCCCATCTGATCCTATTCTATATGAGATCAGATGAAATCACGGAGGTGGACATACTTTGTAAACTTCAAGTGCCTGCCTTGGGGATGGCTCATAGAGGGTAGGGCATCCTGTCCAGAGATGCCCACAAATTCCAGTCCTCAGGTGGCAGGAAAAGAGGGCCATGAGAGGCTTTCATGGCCGACATCCCAGGGCACACAGGCCCAGGAGTCCTGGATGCCCAGTTGATGCCAAGGGCAGGGAAACCTCGTTCACCAATGATTTGTACGTAAACCCCGTCTTCCAGAGCTGTCCTGTGTGCTACCAAGACTGACTCACTGTTACAGGGTTATTTATGAGCTAGCAGCGACAGCATCTTGGAGAGGAAAGGGGCCTTCCAGCTTCACAGATCAGTAATAATAACTAACATGTATATACAATTACATGTATATGTCAGGCAGTGCTTTAAACATGTGATCTCTATTAACTCACATAATCCTTCCTAAAGCCTGAATTGTTGTTAGGAATGTTTTATAGATTTATAGGCAGGGAGAGGTTAAATCATATATTCAGGGTCACACTGCTGGTAAACAGAGGAGCAGGGATTTGAATCCAGGAGTCGGCTCCAGGGTTTGCATTTTTAACTACCAGTCTGCACTGAGGCCCACAGAGGGCAGGAGTTTCGCCCACGGCCCTGTGACTGGGGACTGACCCTGTGACTGGGGACTGACCCTGGCCTGGCAGGAGGCCCTGGGACTCCAGGCCTCCCGAGCTGCTCACTTTCTGGCCTCTCCCTGGCCTTCTTATCTCATGTCGTCATGCTCCCTCCAGCTCCACTGTGCCCCTTCCCTACACGGTGCAGTTTACCTGGGAGCCTGGGCACACCTGGGCCCTGAGTAAGCAGAACTGGAATCTCTGTGGGGATGCACCGCTGGAGTCAGGAAGCAAGACAAGGGTCTGGGGATAGGGCAGCAGGGCGGGCATGAGGCGGACGCCTGGCATATGGGGGGTGCTCAGTGAGTATTTGTTGAAAGAGTAGCTAAGTGGACGCCTGGAGTCGGGGACTGGGCAGGGGCTGGGACTGATGGGGGTGGGCATCTGACAGCTGGGTTTAAAGGCCTGGCACTAACACTCAAACCCTCCCACCGCCCTCAGACGCCACTCGCCAACAGCGAGGAGTCCCTGGATTTCAGCGTGAGCCTCGAGCAGGTACAAGCCACGAGGGGTGGAGCTGGGAGGCGGAGCACAGCGAGGGCTTCAGGGCCTGAGCCAGCTGTGCCTCTCCCCGGCCCTAGGCCTCCACGGAGCGGGTGCTGAGGGCGGGGAGGCAGCTGCATCGGCATCTCCTGGCCACCTGCCCCAACCTCATCCGAGACCGAAAGTACCACCTCCGACTCCACCGGTGAGTAGTGGCCTTGGCTACCTCCTTGCCCACCCCCTCCAAACCCTCCCCACCCCCTGTTTTCTTTCCCTTTCCCTCTGTTCAGGCACCTGGGCCCAGCTCTGCTTCTAGACCCAGGTGCCTTTCAGATGGAGTGTTCTTCCCTCTCGCCTCTCCCGTCCTGCCATTTGAGACTCCTTCTTCTTCCCTGGCCCCTTCACCTCCCAGGCAATGCTGCTCTGGCCGGGAACTGGTGGATGGGATCTTGGCCCTGGGGCTGGGGGTCCATTCCCGGAGCCAAGCCGTGGGAATCTGCCAGGTGCTGCTGGATGAAGGTGCCCTCTGTCATGGTGAGCCCTAGCCCTGGGTGGGTGCCCGGGGCTGGGCAGTCCTGGGGAGCAGGCACTGGTAGGCATTGCTGGTGGGCATTGCAGCAGGGGGCCTCACACCCACGTGGCCTCAATTTCCTCTCCTCCCCCACGCCTGGGCCTCTGCCCCCCAGTGAAACACGACTGGGCCTTCCAGGATCGAGATACCCAATTCTACCGTTTCCCCGGGCTGGAGCCGGAGCCTGCAGGCCTCCACGAGCTGGAGGAGGAGCTCGTTGAGGCTCTGGCCCTGCTCTCCCAGCGGGGGCCTGATGCCCTGCTCACGGTGGCGCTTCGAAAGCCGTAAGTCGGGCGCCTTGCATCTCGCGGCCCTGCTCTCGGACTCGGTAGTTTCGGTTTCCCTTCTGAGGGAGTGGTCCCTTACTTTTGTGGAGGGAAGGGACCCTGGCTGGACCAGAGGCCTGAGCTCTGGTCTGCATTCCGCCATGGACTTGCTGTGTGATCTCGAGCCCTCCTTCCCCCTCTGAACATGGTCCTTCCTCTGTAACTGAGGCTGTGGGACACGTGGCCTCCGGAGACGCTGCCCACTCTGCAATGCAGAGAGACGGAGGGCTTTGGAATCCGCCGGCAGGTCTGCGTTCAAATTCCAGTTCCACTGGCTACTAGCTCGGTGACCTTGGGCCTCTCCATGCCGGCTTCCTCTTCTGTCAAAGGATAACAATACCAACGTCATGGGGTTGTCGTGAGGGTGGAATGAGGTAATGCGTGTAAAACGCATGGCCCAGTGTCTGGCACACAGTGTGCTCCCGGTAAAGACTGGCCCACTATTGATAAACAGCTACTGCTGGGGCACCGGCTGGCCCAGGCCCAAGCTGGGTGGACGTGGTGGCTTCCCGCTCTTGGCCTTGGGCCCACAGCTCATCACTTCTTCCCCGCCTTCCTGTGCCCGCAGCCCCGGTCAGCGCACAGACGAGGAGCTGGACCTCATCTTTGAGGAGCTGCTGCACATCAAGGCCGTGGCCCACCTCTCCAACTCGGTCAGTCCCCCGACCCAGCCCTGCCCTCCCCACCCCCAAACCTCCCTTCCCTGTGACCGCTGCTGGGCCAGAAGACATTCCCCTCCCCTTCTGCCTGTGGCTGGGAAACCTCAGTCTAATTTCTTGCCCCCGGCATCCTTATCTGTAAGCCCTTCTGCCTCTCTTTGCCCATTTCTTCCCCTTGCTTTGTCTCCCGCTGAATCCCAGGTCACCTGACCTAACTACATCTCTGTCCCCTGAGCACTTGTGGCTTTGGACCTAACCGCCTCACATGCTCCCTCTTCCCCTGAACTCACCTCATAGACCCTCCTCTCCCCACCCCCAGGTGAAGCGGGAATTAGCGGCAGTTCTGCTCTTTGAACCACACAGCAAGGCAGGGACCGTGTGTAAGTCAGACGGGATGGGAAGCTGGGCACCAGGGACCTGGACATGGGCGGAGGCCACAGGGAAGAAGTGATGGGTCCCCGGGGGCATGTCTGATCTGTGCTTCTCTCAGTGTTCAGCCAGGGGGACAAGGGCACCTCCTGGTACATCATCTGGAAGGGATCTGTCAATGTGGTGACCCACGGCAAGGTAAGTCTTCCCTCCCTGCCCAGCCCCCTGGGGTTGACCTCATGGGCAGTGCCTTTAATAGACCCAAGGCTGCCGATCTCCCGGGTCTCCTCCTGCCTTAGTGGCTCTGTCCGCCATGGGTCTGTCCCGGCGAGGGCTGGGCGGCAGGGCTGGGCTGTGACTCAGGCCTGGCTGCAGGGCCTGGTGACCACAGTGCACGAGGGAGACGACTTTGGACAGCTGGCTCTGGTGAACGACGCACCCCGGGCGGCCACCATCATCCTGCGAGAGGACAACTGCCATTTTCTTCGCGTGGACAAGCAGGACTTCAACCGTATCATCAAGGTGCCATTGCTGGGGGTGGGGAGGGCAGGGGACGTGGCAGGGACACGTCTCTGGAGAAGTGGTGTGGGGCAAAGAGTAAAGACCAGAGAGAGCCTTTAAGGGTCAAGGAGAGGTCGAGGGTGGAGAAGCTCGGGGCGCTGGCTGCAGGTGGCAGCCCAGCCCTGCGTGTGTGAGGAGGTGCACAGCGTGCTGAGGAGGGCCAGCGAGCCCTGGGGACCCTGGCTTGGGTGGGAGACCAGGGGGCCGGGCTTACAGAGGGGTGGGGGTCTAGGGTGCAAGGGGATGCAGCATAATGGAGCGTGGGATCCACGGAGGGAGCCCTGGGAGGGATGGGGTGGAGGAAGGGCTCAGGCTGGGTGATGGGCAGGGGTAGGAGTGGGGGTTAAAACCAAGGTCGTGGGCACTGAATGGAGTGGGAAAAGGGCTGAGGGTCCCTGTGGGAGCCTTGTGGGGTTCAGCGTTTGGAACGGGGGAGGGAGAGGGAGAAGCTGTAGGGTGGGGAAAGGAGTCACGGTGTATGTTGAGCACTGGGTGTTGGCTTGTTCTCCAGGATGTGGAAGCAAAGACCATGAGGCTGGAAGAACATGGCAAAGTGGTGTTGGTGCTGGAGAGAACCTCTCAGGGCACTGGCCCTTCTCGTCCCCCAACCCCAGGCAGGAACCGGTAACATACCCACCATGCTGCCTTTCCATACCACCTCTCTTGCCCACCTCCTCTCCTTCCATTTCCCAGGCTTTACTCCCTTCCCCGTGTCATACCCCTGCCCTCTGGCCACCTGGGGGTGGAGAGGCTTCCAGGGACTAAGAGGCATCCCCTGAGTTGGTCCCCCCTCCACCCCAAGGTGAGAGAGGGCTGGCAAATAGGGATGAGTGATACGATTGATTATTGATGTCTGCCCCGGCTGTGGGAAGGGGAGTCGTGGCATAAGTGCTATGGACTGGCTGCTTCTGCTAGGTATATAGTGATGTCTGGCACCCCGGAGAAGATCCTAGAACTTCTGTTGGAGGCCATGCGGCCTGATTCCAGTGCTCATGACCCAACAGGTAGGGGCAGGAGACACCCTGACTGCTCTCTGACTCATTGGGTGGTCAGCACAGCATGGGAGAGGGCCAGGCACCCTGCCGTCTGACCTCATCGCGTGCTAGTTTGGTCCGTTTGGTCAGTTGACGGGAAGTTTGCATTCCTGTGTTCTTGGTTTGGGTGGGAAGCGCGGTGACAGGGACTGGGCATCGCTGGTCCCTTGCCCGTGGTGGAATTGGGGAAAGGGATGCTCCAGCTGGCATATACTTGTGCTCAGTAGACTTGACCGCTGAAGCCCCCACCTGTCCCCTGTCCCTGCCCTACAGAGACATTCCTCAGCGACTTCCTCCTGACCCACAGTGTCTTCATGCCCACTGCCCAGCTTTGCGCTGCCCTCCTGCACCAATATCCTTCCAGCCCCAGGGGATTAGGATGGCGTGTGGAGTGGGGAGAAGGAATCCCTCGTATCGTGGCTGTGCCGAACCCTCCGAAGTGCCAGCATCGTGCCAGGCCCAGCTTGTGCATATGGGCTCTGGGCATCCTGCCCCTCCCTTGCCCAAGGTGTGGTGGGTGGTCTGGTTAGAGGTTGTGGTTCCCTTGACGGGTGCCCACTTTCCACGCGGAGCCCGTGGGAGGCAGCGAGCAGGAGTGCAGCACCTACATCTGCAACAAGAGACAACAGATCCTGCGGCTGGTCAGCCAGTGGGTGGCCCTGTACGGCCCCATGCTCCACACCGACCCTGTGGCCACCAGCTTCCTCCAGGTACCTGGGCGTGAGGCAGGGCTGGACCGGGCTGCCCGGGGTGGACGTGGAATCTCAGTGAACTTTGGCTCCTCCCAGAAACTGTCAGACCTGGTGAGCAGGGATGCCCGGCTTTGCAACCTGCTGCGGGAGCAGTGGCCAGAGAGGCGGCGACACCACAGGTGATGCTTTGGCTCAGGTTAACTCGTCACCTGGGGGACGGGTGGCGCAGCGGGGATGGAGAGCACTGCCTCTGGGGCCAAGCACGTGGCTTGAATCCAGGCTGCACCACTGTAGCTATGCCGCCCTGAGCCCATTACCCTCACTGCCCCCCCACCCCCTAGGGCTTCAGCTCTTGTCTGTAAAACTGGGAGAATACCTACCCCTCACTGCACCTGAAGAGTGCAGCTCAGGGTGTGCTGTGCTCACTTGTTAGTGTTCTCACCGGTCCCCTTGCTGCTCACCCTCCCATCACGTGCTCCTCCGTACGCTCACGCAGCCACAGTCATTCGTGGGCCATCCTTCTAGCCCCAGCACACCTGCTGTGCTCACTGCCTCCTAATTATTGCCAAGCACCCGTGGTGCCAGCTCCTGCCGGCCAGCCCGGTCAATTTCCTAGCGTTTACCTCGCCTTCCGAGACCTTCCCGCCCTCCCAGGCCTCCCATGGGGGCGGCTGAGGTCCAGGGAGAGCTCCTGTGCAGGCTGCCTGCCCGGACACCGCGTCCCTTTCTCCCTTGAGCTCTCTTTCCCTCCCTTGCTGGCCTGGGAAAATCCCAGGATCCAGGGGCTGGATTTCGAGTCTTGCCTGTCTCACCAAATCTTTGATCCTCACCAAATCTGCAGACCTCTGAGCCTCCGGTGAGGGCAGGTAGAATCCAGAGCCCGTGTCGTCCTCTCTGCTCCTGACCCCATGTCATCCCGCCTGCAGGGGGCCCTGCCCGCCACTCTCACCTCGCTCCTCTCGCTCCACAGGTTGGAAAATGGCTGTGGGAACGCATCTCCGCAGATGAAGGTGTCTGCCCCGAATGAGGTCCTCTCGCTTCTGCGGGGCCCCAGCTGTCCCCACTCCTCCAGGGACCGCCGGGCCCCTCCTTCAGCCCCTACCCAAGGGGCTCTGCGTGGGCAGCCCCCCGTCCCCGGTCGGCCCCAGGCACATCCTTGGGTCTGGGATAGGTGTTCATGGAGCTCAGGCTGCATGTGGCGCTGGGGCCAGGCCCTGCAGGGAGACACAGAGGTCTAAGGTCACTGCTCCCCCCGCCCCCCCCAAGCCAGGGGGCTGTTATTCCATCTGGGAGGTGATTCATGCTCACAGTTAGAGCCAGTTAGCAGTTCCCACCTGGGAGGTGAGGGGTGGTGCCTGGGGGTAGCCTCGGAAGCCCAGGGGTTCCTGGGGGCCAGTGCAGGGAGCCCAGAGGAAGGCAGGCCGAGATCCCAGTGCCATTCCCAGCAGCAGGCGGGGCGGGGGGAAGCAGGAGGAAGAGCCGTGATGGGCGCGAGATTTGAGGGATGGGGCGGAAGGGGCTGGGCAGCTAAGTTGGGGCTGGCTGGGGGCTCATGCATTGGGAATAACACCTAGATGCCTCACCTGGGCCTGCAGCGCCCAGCTGCTTCTCCCACCTCATCCTGCTCCCCCCTCCTCCTCGCAGGCTCCTTTTCGGCTAAAGGTGAAGTTCAGCCCCTCCTCAGTCTCCTGCCCTTACCTGCTGACCCCTCTCCCACCGGCTCCCCTCCAAGGTGTCCTCTATGGTTTTCCTCAAAACATTATCCCAGTGGAATTGTTTTCTTTGTGTACTTGCTTATTGTCTGTTGGTGTCTGTCATGTCCCACTGGAATGCCCGCGTGAAGGGCCTTGACCTCTGTCTCCCCAGCCTGTGGTTGCCACTCAGGGAACGGCCAGCGGGCACTGCGTTAGGTGCCGAGGATGCCGTAGGGGGCGGGGGGAGCCACGCTGGCCTCGAGGGGCTTGCAGCCAAGCGAGGGACGGGGCTGCAGGGCAATCTCATGCTGTATAAGGGCGAAGACAGGGGTCTCTGGAGACGGGAAGGGGAGGGCTGACTCCGGGTCAGGGTCAGGGAGAAGCGACCGCTGGGCCTGGAGGAGAGGGGGGAGGTGGGCAGGGGCCAGAGCAGGTGCCCCCCCCCGCACTGTGGGCCACGGTAAGGGGCCTGGCCTTTGACCCCAGAGCAGCGTGAGCCGTTGAAGGTGTCTGAGCCGAGGACTGACAAGATGAGATTTGCGTATTGCATAGGTCAGCTGAGGAGACTGCGCTATCCAGCAGACAGTGACGGTGGGAGCCGTGATAGGAAGCTTAATCGGGCTCTTGTCAGGCAGATGGCAGTGGTAGAGAGGGAGGCGCTCGAGAGGTGAGGCTGGCGGAGAATAGCTGGGCCGTTTTAGTAGATAAAGAGTGAGGCAACACACGGGCTGGTGGACCCTGAGGTTGGCCTGGGCTGGGGAGGGGGGCACACGGAGACCCCAGGACTAGAGACATGCCGTGGGGAAGCGGGGGCTGGGCAGCAGGAACCATGAGCCCAGGGGAATGGCGGAAGAGTAGCCTGGCAGGTGGGATGAGGGATCCGAGGGGTGTGTTGAGTTTGGGGTGATGGAGCACAGACGCGGGAGGATCCAGGAGGCATTTGAGACCAGGGCCTGGAAGAACATTCAGTGCTCAGTGGTATGGTTTTAAGAGTCTTCCATCTGCGGGGGTGGGGTGGAGTGGGAGGGTGCGTGAGGCTGGGGGGAGCTCGGAGGGGAGTGCAGAGATCTGGAAATCCAGGGAAGAGCCATGAACCAAGGTCCGAACCTGATCTGCCACCTTCAGAGCAGGTAGAGAGTCAGTACAAGAGTTAGAAAGAGTGGTCGGTGTGCAGAGGAGCTGTGTGAGGGAGGCCTCTGGCCAGCGGGGGCTCCCCAGCAGCCCACTGTGGTGGGGCCATGGAGGAAGGGCTGTGGGGTGACGGGGCAGCTGACACAGTTGAGTGCTGGTGGACAAGAGCGGGGTGTGTGTGTGTGGGGGCGCAGGTGGCGGGTTAGGATTCCAGCTGGGCCACTTAGCAGCTGTGTTTCTTTGGGTATGTTACTTAACGTCTCTGAGCCTCACTGATCTCATCTATAAAATGAGGATAATAATATTTTGTCAAAGGGCTTTTGTGACTATTTAGATAGTTAAAAGATGCCTGTACTTAGCCTGGCATGTAGCAAATAGCAAATGGTAGCTGAAGGAGGAAAACACCGAGATCAACAGCTGAGGTGTGTTCGTATTAGAGCAATTCTAGACCCATCTGGTAGAGGGGGTAACACACACGTAGAGGGGCACAGACTTTGCTCTGTCTCCTCCAGGAGCCTCAGTCCCCAGCGCCTTACCTGGCCCAGATTCATGGGCCAAGCAGAGCCCAGGGTGGTGTGCGTGCCCCGCGGATGCCATGCTCCTGGTGACAGAGGCCCCTCCCCGTCCCTGCATGCTCTCCTGTGTCCTCCCGGCCTTACTTTCTCTCCCTCTCAGGCCCGGAACATGCCTGTTTGGCTCCCCAGCCAGGATGAACCTCTCCCCAGCAGCAACTGTGCCATCCGAGTCGGGGACAAAGGTTGGTGGTCTGTCCAAGCCAGCCAGTTCATAGCTCGAACCCTACTGTCATCACCCTTGACCTTGGGGCGCCTGGCCGAGGATGGCATGCCACGCTCCTCGGGGTCTGTGTTCCAGGCTCCCCCTCTCCTTGGCTCAGGGCCTCCCACCCACCCAAGCTATTCCGTAGTGCCCTTGCCCGCCTGCTCGGGACCCTCCCTCCACTGCAGTCGCTGCCCTCTCCCTCCTGGGGTGGGGAGACGAAGCAGCCCCCCCCCCCCACAGCTCAGCCAGCCTTCCTCTCCAGTCCCCTATGACATCTGCCGGCCGGACCACTCGGTGCTGACCCTGCAGCTGCCTGTGACGGCCTCAGTGAGAGAGGTGATGGCGGCGTTGGCCCAGGAGGACGGCTGGACTAAGGGGCAGGTGCTGGTGAAGGTGAACTCTGCGGGCGGTGAGTTGTGTCTCTGGGTAGGGTGGCCCCAAGGGAGGGGACCCCCTCAGAGCCGTGCCCATCCCCCGAATTAAGATTATCATCATCTCTATTATCTTTATCATGTTAGTGATGGTTGGCATTTATTGGGAGGTTTCTTACATCTCTTCAAAGTGCTTTGCATGTGGTGAAGAGCATGAACTCTGGGGCCTGTTGCCCACATTTGACTTCTGCCCTTTGGCTCCCTTCTCTCTGTCCCTGGGCAGGATGCTTAATCTCTCTGGGCTCTGTTTCATCATCTGTAAAATGGGGATGAAAAGAGTGCCTGCTTCATAGAGGAATTGTGAGGATAAATGAGCTCATCTATAAAAGTGTTTAGAATGCGGTCTGACCCATAGTCAGCACTACGTTATTATCTGTTATTACGTAGCTACTGCTACGTCATTATCATGCTTACATATTTATTGAACTCTAATAGCAATCTTATGAGATAGGTATTTTGATCCTATTTTCAGACAAGGAAACTTAAGCTCAAAGGGGTTCAGTGATTTTCCCAAGTTCACACAGCGAGAGCATCGTTGAGAGCCTTTGAATTCGGGTAGTTGCTCATTTAGTCTGTAGTCATCTTTGAGGGTCAGCTGTGGGCCAGCAGTGTGTTAGGAGGTAGAGGTACCATGGCAGGTAAGATAGAGCAGCTTGACGGTTAAGAGCCTAGACAGTGGACTCCCAGATCTGAGCTGGAATCCCATACCCACTGCTTACTGGCTGTGTGATCCTGGGCGAGTCGTTTAACCTCTGTGAACTTCGGTTTCCTCGTCTGTCGAATGAGCACTGTAACTGTACCTATCACATAGGACTGCTGTGGCTATTAAATAAGCTACTGTGTTTAAAGCCGTTAGCACGGGACCCAGCATAAAGCTGGTGCTTGGAATACGGCAACATGAGGATTATTAAGACCTGCCTTTGGAGAACTTGGGACATTAAAAACCACTGTTGTCCATGAAGGACACAGCCCAGGTCTGACAGCTGGAGCCCAGGGTAGGCAGCTGAGAATAATGGCAAGGAATGGCAGGGACACTGGCAAAGCCTCCTTCCTTCAGGAAGTGGGGAGAGAGGATGAGGTCACCTGTGCCTATGTGCTGCTCTGGGAAGCACTGCCCTCTGGTGGCTACCTGGCAAGTTGCAGTTGTCCTAAGCCAGTGTTTATTGAGACCCTACGTGCCTCAATATTTTATTACAAACTCCATAATATGTGTATATTTCCTTGTAAGTCATATACATATATTCCTACCCTAATGTTACATGATCATAACACAACACACAAAATAGAAGTGCAAAACAGGTGAGAAAAACCAATAAAGTGAAAGAGCTACGGTTTTTTCAAGGACACGTGGATGGTCTTGTGTACCTTAATTTGGAGGCTGATGGTCTAGGGACTGGGGACTCAGACATGACTAAAAACCCAGTCTCAGTCCACAAGAGCTGATGAAAATCCGCACAAAGATTTCTGCAGGGCCTTTCCCAGTTCTCAAAAGGCCTGTATATGTATCGTGTATTTATAGCCACTAGTTATATTTATATCAATGATTTCATTTGACTTGTAAGTAGTCAGGGAAAATCTTAGTGTCTCCGTTCGACAAAGGAGGAAGCCGAGGCTCACTGAGACTCCAGCGTTGCCTAGCGTCAGCCTGTCTCACTAAGACTCCCCTTTCGTCGTCCTTGGGCCGTGCTACCCTGTGTGTGTGGATGCGTGGGCATGCGCACCTGTGTATTTAGAACACCTGCCCAGGGCTCCAACCCCGCTACGGGGAGAAGAGACCTTCCAGCCTCCTGAATGGGGTCTCCACCCTGCCTCCGGTTGCTTGCTGGCCGCCCTCTCTGTCCCCACCCGGCACAGCCTCTGCTCTCTTTGCAGACACTGTTGGCCTGCAGCCAGATGCCCACGGTGTGGCCACATCCCTGGGACTCAACGAGCGGCTCTTTGTTGTCAACCCTCAGGAAGTGCACAAGCTGGTAGGGACAGGCAGGGCGCCAGGGCCTGGGGAGGAGCTGCGTTTTGCGGGTGGTAGGAGTGGGTGCTAGGGTCACATGGAGAAGACGGGGAGGGCTGGCTCTGACTGCTGCTGGGCCTTAAGGAGGAAGAGGAAGGAGTTGGCCTCAGCCAATGGGGAAAGTCCCCAGGATGTGGGAGGGGAGAACGGGTTGGGAGCTCTCAAGGGGGAAGAGGGAGACCTGCCTCATCAGGGGTTCCCCAGAGAACAGGCACCCTACAAGGAGGGGTCCCAGCGTCGGGGAGCTGTCTGGGACATGCCTCCTTGGGAAGCCCTTCCATCAGATGCCCCTCCAGCCCCTGCCCTCCCTGACATTCCTCCGACCCTGGGCACAGAGGCTCCTCCCACCCTGCACCTTTCCCCCGGATTCCCCAGGCAGCCCCCCTGAGCACTCTTCCACCTGCAGACCCCACACCCCGAGCAGCTGGGGCCCACCGTGGGCTCTGCAGAGGGGCTGGACCTGGTGAGCACCAAGGACCTGGCGGGCCAGCTGACGGACCACGACTGGAGCCTCTTCAACAGCATCCACCAGGTGCAGGAGCAGAGCGGAGGGGAGGGGGCCGGCGATGTGGGCTCCCCGCCTGCCACGCGCTGACCGCTCATGCTGTCCCCGCCCAGGTGGAGCTGATCCACTACGTGCTGGGCCCCCAGCCCCTGCGGGACGTCACCACCGCCAACCTGGAGCGCTTCATGCGCCGCTTCAATGAGCTGCAGTACTGGGTGGCCACGGAGCTGTGTCTCTGCCCTGTGCCCGGACTGCGGGCCCAGCTGCTCCGGAAGTTCATCAAGCTGGCTGCCCAGTGAGCGCTGTGGGCTGGGTGCGCTGGGTGGGCGGAGTCCTGAGGCTGCCTTTACTTAAATGCCCGACCCATGGGCAGGGCGTTGCCAAATCTGCCAGCCCCACGCTTCCCTGGGTCCCCTGGAGCCTCCGCCTCCCCACCCCGTCCGGCCCCAGTGCCCGCAGGGCGCTGGACCCCAGGTCGGCTGCTGTATGGGTGTGGGGCTTTGCACGTGGCTGAGGGTCTCTGGGTCTTCTGTTCACAGCCTCAAGGAGCAAAAGAATCTCAATTCCTTCTTTGCCATCATGTTTGGCCTCAGCAACTCGGCCATCAGCCGCCTGGCCCAGACCTGGGAGGTGAGTGCCATCTGCCGGGGCAGGCCAGGGCCTTCCCACCTCGGTCCTGAGTCAGGCCCCTGCCCGTTCTGGGGGTCCTTTTTGGGGATGGAGCTCCCACCCCAGAGCAGTGACAGCCCCGCCTGCCTCTCCTTCACAGAGGCTGCCCCACAAAGTCCGGAAGCTCTACTCGGCCCTCGAGAGGCTGCTGGTGAGTGCTGGGCCCCGGTTCCTCCCTCCAGAAACCCCGATTCTTGGCTCCCTTGCAGCCTCTCTGCCGGTCCTTGTCTACTTCTGGGTCCCCTTGTCTACCCTGGGTCAGGGCCTGGTTCCCTTTGGCCTGTGAGTTTGGGGTGCTGGCTGAGGAACAGGTGTTTAGCATGATTGGATAGTGTGCTATATTCCTCAGTATGTGTGCTGGGAGGATGGCCTTTGCTGTGGCTATGAGGTCCTGCATGAGGGCAGTGTCTGGTCCTGGGGTCTGAGGTGCC
This sequence comes from Aethalodelphis obliquidens, assembly GCF_003676395.1. NCBI lineage: Eukaryota > Metazoa > Chordata > Mammalia > Artiodactyla > Delphinidae > Aethalodelphis > Aethalodelphis obliquidens. Next base: position 441,471 of record NW_020837952.1, on the reverse strand, counting down.
AGGGGACTGCTGGGGGATGCTGGATTCCAGCTGACCTGCCTCAGGACACAGGAGGCAGGTCCTGACCTCAGCTCCCATGGTGTTCTGGGGCCTGTCAGTGGTCCCTCAGGAGACTCAAGGAGCCCATGTGCCAGCCCAGGCCAAAAGATGAGGAAAGAATTCAGGAGCCGAGCCCTCCACTGCCAGGAGCTGTTAGGGGGGCTGGTTTGAAAGGTTTGACAGTATTCAGGGGAGAGCTAGTGCAGGGTGCTTTCATCAGCAAGGTTCTAAGACGCTTGAGGAAAAACTTCTCCTGGGGCTCAAGAGGTTCAAAGGAAGTTACCCACTAGAGAGAGAGAGGGAGAAACAGGGACAGAAAAGAAAGAGTTTTCCATGAAACCTCAGGGCCCCTGTGATAATGGCCACGACGTGTCCTTGGGGTTTAATCAGAGGCCAGGAAGCCACATCACGCAGACTGGCAGTCACAGGTCCAGGCCCCTCCCGCCTCCGCAGAGCCTGCCTTGGTGAGATCTGGGGCCGAGAGGAAGCTGAGCTCCAAGGGGATGGGTGCACAGCCTCTCCTTGGGACGGTGGGCATTGGTTGCGCTGTGGCACGTGGTGGGTTATGGTGTATGGGACCTTCCCTCTCTCACTGTGGCTTCTTCCCTCTCAGGACCCCTCATGGAACCACCGTGTGTACCGTCTGGCCCTCACCAAGCTCTCCCCTCCCCTCATCCCGTTCATGCCCCTTCTTCTCAAAGGTAAGAGGGCCAGTATCCACCTCCCTGTCTCCATCCCATCCATTCCTGCCCCCGTGTGTCCATCCGACCCTCTGAGTGATTCCAGTGCGCCGATGCCCTGGGGGACACAAAGATGAACTAGGAGTTCACAGGGTAGGAGCAGAGTTAAGACATGCAGACGTTAGATGGCCGATGATACGAGGCCTAAGAGATACAAGGAAATCGCTCCAGGAGGTTAGTTGGAGAGGAAGAGGGCCATGTGGGGGACCGACAGGCCCGAGCCCCCCTGTTATTGACCCCTCACCTTTCCTTGGCTGCTGGAAGGGGAAGGAGTTTGGGGACCTATGAGCAAAGCCCATCTCTTTGCAGACATGACCTTCATCCATGAGGGAAATCACACGCTGGTAGAGAATCTCATCAACTTTGAGAAGATGGTGAGTCCGAGGAGAGTGGCTGCCTGACACTGGAATGGGTGGCAGGCTATGCATATGGCTGAGGGTCTCTGGGTCTTGCAAGACGATGGCCTTGCAAGGGGTTGGGGATGGGGTGGGAGATGGTCTAAAGTTGTTCTCAACCATATAAATATGAATTCTTCCTTGAAAATAGCCATTACTCCATTGCATGCCCTCATGAGGGTCTGGTCTCCACTGGGGAGTGCTGGGGTGACAGCCTCAACTATCTCGCACTTCAACCGGAGCCCCCTCCCGTCTAAGCCCTCCCTGACCTCTGTTCTTCCCAATGCCTGGTCCCCACTGGGTTTCTGGGTGAGCTGGGGCACAGCAGACAGGACCCCATCTCCTACAGCCGCTAGTTCCTACGAGCACTTCAGCTGTCCCGCAGGCCACACCAGGGTCCCATTCCTCACACTGGGTCTCACGTCCTTGCTTGGCCCGCAGAGAATGATGGCCAGAGCTGCGAGGATGCTGCACCACTGCAGAAGCCACAGCAACGGTGAGAGGGCGTGTTCCCCGCGTAGGTGCCCCTGACCGGTGTCCCCTTCAAGGCACTGGCTTGGTCCTGTCTCGCTGACTCCCCCCTCTCACCCGCCAGTGCCTCTGTCACCGCTTAGAAGCCGAGTCTCCCACCTGCACGAGGACAGCCAGGCGGCCAGGATTTCCACGTGTAAGTGCGGGCAGGGGTGGGCGTTGACGAGTTGGCCATGGCTGGCATTTACAGGCACGTGCATACGTGATGCTGATGACGCTTCACAACACCTCTGTGAGGTAGGCAGAATGTTATCCTAACTTGAAGATGTGCAAACGGGCTGGAGCCTTGAAGAAGCCTGTGGAAGCCACAGGGTTAGATAGAGCTGGGACCCAGGTACTCTTACCCCAGATCTGCGTTCTTTTAATTGGCCTTCAGTTGCATGAAATGGGATTCACTGTAATCCACAGTTCATACCACACCGTCCTCATTATTTTAATGTATGTATGTAGATTCTGATAATACAATGGGCACCTCTGGACCCAAGCCAAACATGAGGACATTGACAATAGCTTCCATCTCCCTAGTGGTGTCCCTCTCTCCTGTCCTCGTGCCCCTCCCGCCCAGGGGAGCCACTCTCCTGAATTTTGAGTTACTCGTTTTCTTGTTTTGGAAAATGGGTTTATTATATATACGTACGATAAAATATATATGCACACGCACATACATATACATCTTTTAAATACCTCATATATATATGACAACAAAATATTCTTTAGTTTTAGTTGTTTTTGAGCTTAGTAAAAGGGGTATTAAACTGTATGCAATTTGGGGGGCCTGTTTTCTCCAGTCTGTGCTCTTGACCGCCATGCTATTCTGCCCCAGCAGGGGGGCAGGGTGTTTTCTAGATCGGCCCTGGGAAGTGGCAGGCTCGGTGGCGGAGGGCAGGGAGGCCGATTTGCTCCTTGGAGGAGGAGGGGTGGGCTCTACAAAGTGCGCGGCGCCCCCCCGCCGACCACCCCTCCCCCCCTCCCCCCACTTAGGCTCGGAGCAGTCCCTGAGCACCCGGAGTCCAGCCAGCACCTGGGCTTATGTCCAGCAGCTGAAGGTCATCGACAACCAGCGGGAACTGTCCCGCCTCTCCCGGGAGCTGGAGCCGTGAGGAGGGGCCGGGCTGGAGCAGGCACTGGCCGCCGGGAGAGCCAGGGCGAGCCGGGCCAGGAGGCCCACGGGCTGGCCGCGCCGGGCAGGGGCTGTCCGTGGACTGAACTTGAGGCCCTGGAGTGGGCGGCATGGAGGCAGCCGTCCCCTTGATGACTGGTGGCCAAGGAGGACCTCGGAATGGAATGAGCCGGGGCCCAAGGCCAAGGAATGGGGGACAGAGAAGCCCTGGAGTGGGTGGGAGAGCAGAGCGCTCCCTCTGTGTGTTCAATAGAGAGCTCTCCGCACCAGGTCTTTTCCAGATTCCATGCCTCTCGGCTTTGTTGACCGGCCATCGCTGGGCCCCTGGGGTGTGTTTCCGCAGTGGACCGAGCGTCTGCATGTGTGTGGCATGTGGGTGGCAGGGGCAGGCCTGCTGCCCGGGGAGGTGGGGAGGCAGGGAAGGGTGGGGGCCGTGCTGCTTTTCTTTCCACGGCCTGTGCGATAAACAGCTGGGTGTGGTCGGTGCTGTTTGTCTGGGAGTGGTGGTCCCTGAGGAGACTTATTGTTACCCTAAGCGGACAGAGAGGCTGTGTTCTCGGGCCAGCCCCGGAGGGTGTGGCAGGGAAGGCCGAGCCCTGCCCCCTGCCCGGGATGGTCTCCGGGACCCTGCAGGGCTCCAAGGCTGACTGTGGCTGGACCTCAGCCCCTTGGTCACCAGAGCGGCAGGAGCCTGGAGCCCTGCACGGGGCTCGCCGGAGTGGCCCTCAGCTGTCCACAGTGGTCTGAGAGGTCGCTCCTCCCTCCTCTCCCCTCCCCACTCCACTTCCTGCCCGTCTGCTTGCAGCCCCGCTGGGCGGTGCTCCGCGAGGCGAGGCGAGGCAGAGGTGATGGAGAGGCTAAGGCCGAGGCTTCTGAGGGGAGCCCATCCCTTGCTGAGGCCTAAGGGCATCCAGGAGTCAGATTTCCTGCCAGCAAGCCTTGTCAGCTTGGAGTCCCCTCTCCCCTGCCAGCTGCCGTGACGGGCAGTGAGGACCCTCCTGCCCCGGGAACTCACGTGAGGAAGCCCCAGGTGGGGCTGCCCTCCTCTCTGCTCCCTGTGGCTCTGAGCCTGGCCAGGGGAGGTGCGCTGTCTGACCCCGAGAGGGGCCTCTCGGCCTTGGGGATGACCCGGAGTAGGTTCTGAGCAGCAGGGTCCTGGGGCATGTGGAGGGAGTGGGCCCATACCTGGGAGGAGGAGGCAGCTGGTACAGCTGCTGGGGCTCAGGCTGGACACACCCTCACCTCCCCCGCCCCCACACTGCCAAACCTCTCATCCTTGTGGTCATGGACACGCACTGCTTCCAGAAAGGGCCAGAGCCCTTGGCAGGAGGCAGCCCAACTGGGATTATGCCTCGGGTTTCTAAGTGCATCTGAGCAAGTCAATGAACAGTTCTCTGCCTCCATTTCTCCATCTGTAAGATGGGTGTGATACGATGATCTCAGATCAGCGCTTAGTGGCAAACAAGTAAACTGCAGCTCTGCCTCTGCAGCTGAGGTGACAGCTGACGGCTGTCCTGTGTCCTCTGCCTGCTGGGGCAACATCACCTCAGAGGAAGTGGGGAGCCCACTCCCTCAGGAACAGCCTGGGGTGGAGCAGACGGCAAGGTAACCAAGCCAGTGTGCCCTTGCCCATGGGTAGAGGTGGAGGACCCTGAGGCACGGAAGCTTCCAGAGCTGAGCAGTCATGACATGAGGTGCAGGCCCGGTGAGTCAGGACTCCCAGGGCCTTTCTTCTCTCCTAAACCCATTGTCTGTCAACGTTTCAGCAAAGGCCAGACCGGCCAGCCAGGCGCCCTTCTCCATCCTTTTGGACCCAGGGGGAGACCAGGCCTGTGATGAACGGTGGGAGCTGAGCGTGGTGGGGCTGGTGTCCTCCATCAGCATTTCTCTTTTCCTTCCCTGTGGTCACACCCGTGTCCCCAAGGAGCTTTGGCTGTGCAGGAATCTCCCTTCCACCTTGACCGCCTGGCCACCTCTAGCTGCCTTAGTCTCTGGGGCCAGACACCTTTTGAGCCTGTAGGGAGAGGCCTTGCCAGGAAAGCAGTGCCCAGGGCAGGCAGGGGACATAGACCGGGAGCCGAAGGCCCCAGTGATGGGCTGGACCACTGCGGAGGGAAAGGCTCCAGGTCACGGTGGCCTCTTGCCCTGAGGGCTGTGTCACCTTCTGTATCCCTGACTGCCCAGGCATGGGGTGGAGTTGTGGCATCCCTCGTGTGCCCTAGCAGCCCGGGCTGTGTGTAGGGGGCCCCCAGTGTGTGTCCCAGCTTCGGGAGAGCTGCGATGGGAGGAGGAATTCATGGGACTGCTGAAAGAAGGAAGTCTGAGGTCAGACCTTTAAAACAATCTCTTACCTAAAAGGGGGTAAAGCAGAGAGGGAGTGTGTGTGTGTGTGTCCTATGGGGAGAAAGGACAGAGGTGGTAATTCCTAACATCCCTCTTTTACCCTCTTATCCTTAGTTTCCCTGCAGAGCCCTGGGGCAGCCTGGGGACCAGGCCAGGACTGTAATTGTGGGGTGCACATCAGGGAAGTTTCCCCTCCAGCAGGCTGAGCAGGACCTGGTGAAAGGGTAGGGCAGCCTGGGGAGCCCCGACCCTCTGGCTGCTCCCACTTCTCTCCTGGGAGCCAGCCATCCCCTTTCTCCCCAAGCCCCCTCCAAGCAGGACAGACCTGGAGGTGGTGATCTAGCGCCCTTCCCCCACCAAGGCATGAGCAGAGTTAGAGCTCACGGTTGGGGGCGGGGGCCCGGGGGTTGGGGGGGGCAGACCTGCTTTCACATTCCCCGTGGCTTCTGTGTTCCCGGCAGCCGCAGCCCCGGGCCTCTGCCTGCTCTGCCTTCCAAGCAGCAAAGATTAATCTTCTTAATGTTGCTGTTATTCACAGTATTTATCGCACTAATAGATTGAGATTTGAGTAGCGTTTTCATCTTTTCCAGCACACTTTCACATCTGTTATCTTAATTTTTACCCTGATGATAGGGTAGGTATTTTTACCCCTGTTTTGTAGTCAAACTGGAGCACGTAAAGATTTGCCTAAGGTCACATAACTGGTTAATAACAGGGTGGACTGGCGAAGGAACTGGATGTGTATCAGCCATGCCCATGCAATGGGCCTCCCCATCTATGCCTTTCCTCGTGCCCCTGGCACTCCAGATGCAACCTTTCTGAGCCCCAACCTTTTCTGCTTTCGTAGGGATAGACACAGCATATAAATGTCTCCCTCCCTTCCTTCATTTTGGAATACTTACCATGGGCTTTGTAGGGGAGTCCTACCTATAAGACGGGCAGCCCCGGCCGTCCTGGAGCAGACCACCCAGCTAGGCAGACGGGCACAGGACAAGGCCATCGGAGGGGACGAGATGCCAAGAGGGCAAGGCCAGAGAGAGGTGCGTGCCTAGGGCCACGGGGTCTCACTGCTCACCCCTAAGCCCCCAGGCCCCCAGCTGCTCCGTTGGGCTGCAGGTTCACGGTCCCAGCCATCCGGCCCCCAGAACCCTGCATGCCTGCCTCACACCTCTGCCTTCCAGAGTTGGGGTGCTCTCAGCTCACCACTGGTACAAACCACCTGAGTATCAGTATGGTGGCTGGTGGCTGGGAAGGTCTCTGACCTGGCCCTTGTTCTTGATCCCTCCTCCCTCCCATGGAGGTCAGAGCATAAATGCATTTCCAGAATGTGTACTCAGACCCTGCCCCGTGCACAAAGTTCTGGGCTTCTCACGTGTGCCAAGGCCATGGGCTGGAAGTACATAGTGTCCTCTCAGGCCTGTCCAGCTGCCGTCTCCAGCCAATCTGGGTGACCCTCTCTGAGATTCTGGGCTCTTTGAGACCGGAGCCTAGCCCAGCCTGACAGGGCCCTGGAAGGGGCTTGTGGTACAAGTGATGGGTGGCTACCATCCCGCCCAGCGATGATGAAACTGATCTCTCTGAGAAGCCAAGTCCGACTCCCCTGCGCTTTGAGATCTCTTCTCTCCCACGCCTGGGGCCTTCGTGCGTGGGCCAGGGGGTCTGGATGGGGCCAGAGGGGCCGCCTCTGCAGGAGCATGGGCCTAGGGACCCCCAGAAGAAGGAGGAAAGGCTGAGCTCAGAGCCCAGACCCACTTTGTGTGGGAAAGTGTGAGACTCTGGTTGCTTGTGTGTGTTTAGACTGACCGTTACGAACCCCGAGCCAGGGAGCCGGACGTTCACGCTGCCTGCCATCCTGTTGGCCCTTGAGGAGGGCTCGGGGCCTCAGTTTTCTCGCTGGAGTGTGAGTTGTGGGCAGCCAGAGCTGCTTCCCGGTTGCTGAGTGGAGGAGAGCTCAGGCTTTCCTGGCGCTCGGGGGGCTCTAGCCAGCAGAGGGGCGGAGACAGGGTGACTTTGTGCTGCAGCCATGGCAGCAGGACGCTTTATACTTACTCTGCCTCCCAGAAAAGTGCTCTGGGAGAGCTTGACGCAGCGCAGGCCAGTGTCAGGGCAGTCCTCCCGCAGGTGGGCCGTGTGTGTGTGAACCTCGGCCTCAGCAGCACCTGGCCTTGAGCAAGTCCCTGCCTCTCCCTAGACCTCAGTTTCCTTATTTATAAACAGGGATTTGGACTAGAAGGGTTTGGGATGTCTTCCTGCAATTAGTGTCTTTGATTTAGACAGCTCAAGGCGTCACACGGGGTGAGACTGTGCAGACCCCTCTTGGTCATGAGGCTGTGGGGCCTCCCCACCTTCCTGAGCACCTTCCCAGTGGTGGCCCCCAGCCAGACTGCCTGCGGGAGGGAGAGTCAGCTGTGAGCACAATTGTGTTAGAAGCATTCTCAGAGAGTTCTCTGCCCCTAAATATCTCCTACTGCAGCCTACCCGAATTCCAGTTGTCTGTGGGAGGCCCCTCTTATGTAGGTACGTAACTTGAGAGGATTCTAATGGTCACTTTAAGGGGGAGAGCAGGAACGGAAGAGTCCCCAGGCAGGGGCATAAGGGGCATTTTCATGACATCAAGTGAGGGGCAGGGTCCAGAGTATGACTTAGGGAACACGGCAGAGTCTTCCAGGGTGAGAGTTGGAGGGAGAAGTGGATGGCCAGCTCCTCTGGGGCAGGGCCCTGCAGGGTAGCCTGGGTGCTGGAGGGGGAGCCTGCACATCCAGGCTGCACTCTGGTGGCCCACGGAGGAGGCCAGCCTTCTCTGTCTCTCCTCTCGTTTCTTGTCTCCTGGGCCGTGCAACTGTGGGCAATCTCATCAAACAGAACCAAGGCCTAGGAGGCCAGAGCTGTTCCCACTGAAGCTCTTGGCCTCCCGCAGAGCAAAGCTCAGTTCCCCAGGCTACAGCTGCAACCCCAGAAAATAGGTGTTACCTTCGGCAACCGAACCAGGTAAGCTGGATGATGTGTGACTCGTTAAAGAATCATCCCCAAGACCTGAAAGTACTCAAAGTGTACATTTTGAAATGTAAATTTATTTTTGGAATTATATTTGGAATTTTTTTTTTTTAAAAAATCACCTTATGGGGAATTCCCTGGCGGTCCAGTGGTTAGGACTCTGCGCTTCCAATGCAGGGAGCACAGGTTCGATCCCTGGTCAGGGAACTAAGATCCCAGAAGCCTCGCGGCGTGGCAAAAACGAAAAGAAAGAAAAAGAAAGATTGCCGCTTTCTCATGTCTCTGTTTTAAAGGTAATTTTTTCAGGGAGGCCTTCCCTAACCATCCCATGTAAATTAGATCTTATGTGACCTTATTTTTTTTTTTAAACACACACTTATCCGGTCTTGTTACGTGCCTGATACTGTTTTAAGGCTTTGCAAGTCTTGACTCATTCAAGTCACCACAACTGCCCTGTAAGGTATTCTTATTCGCTCTATAGTTACAGGGGACACCAAGGCACAGAGAGGTCAGGGAACTTGCCTAGGGTTGAACAGCAGGTGAGCGACAGAGCTGGGATTCAATCCCAGGCAGTCTGGCTTAGAACCAGTGGTCTCAGCATGGTGTTCTGCTGGCCCCAATCCAAGCTTTCGGTGCACTCCGTTCCGTCGTCCTGTAAAACGCTGAGCAACTCACCCTTGCATCCACTTCGCTTTGCATAACGGAGCGCATGCTCAGATGCACGAGGAAGGGGGAAGTTGTCCATCATCCAACTACCTCGGCACAGTAATTATGGTAATTTTGACAGATTGTAGATCTCCAGACCGTGGGTCGGGAACTGCCCCTGCCAGTCCTGTCATCGCCTTTGTGAGCAGCCGGCTGTGCCCAAACACCTGGGGTGAGAGGTGTGCGAGGTGCCTCACGCCTGCCTCGTTCCTGATCGGCCTCCGCCCCTTGCCCTTGCTCACTCCCCTGCTGTCTCTCCGAGCCTCCTTATCACTGTCTGCCACCTCTCTTTTTCCCATCTGTGCCTCCAGACCCTCTCCAAAGCCACTGGGGTTTGAGGACATGAAACAGAAGTTTTGTTTTACAATCACTAGCAGGCGGTATAAAACAAACATTAACACAGCTGGCAAAAAGCGCAGGCAGCTGGTTATCTGGGATCCTCAAAAGCAGGGTAAAGTTGAGTGATCTTTACATTGTGGATTCAGAAGCTGCTGGAATTCTGAGTTCTAGCCGATCCCTGCACTGGCTGCCCCTTGGCGGTGGTGTTGCCAACAGGTGGTTTGGGGCTTTGGGTCCCCCCCCCAAAGTTTCCATTACTCCTGAATGTGTTTGCTATGAAAATACAACTACAGAATGAATCCCTGCACCCGCTTCCAGCCACTGCCCATAAGCCCTCTACCCCCGCCCCCAGTACCAACCCGGGAGCATCCAGAGCTCCTGGAGGGAGGCATCTGTTCTCTCCGTTTTGCGAGTCATCTTCCCTTGGGCTTTTATCACAAGTGAGGCTCAAAGGCTCAGTTTGCTCATTCAGTCACTCACTCATTCACTGATTCATTGCTGGTCCCAGGCACAAGTTGACAGTTATCTAACACACATCGCATGGGCAATACAAAGCAGTAGAGGGGACCCAGGAGGCAGGGTTCCTATCTCAAGGAATTTCAGAGGCCAGCTGAAGAAACAACCTGTGTGGATGAAAAGTTCACCGGCAGTGCAGGGGTTAACCGGCACTTCGTTGGCAGCACTGTCTATCCGAGGCGGCTGTGATGTGTTTCAAAGGCACACATGACAAATATCAAGAACTGAGTCCATAGGCAGGAGCGGAGGAGGAAGTTAGGCTTTGTGGAAGGGTGGGTTTGCTCTGGGCCTGGAGGATGAGTAGGAGATGGACAGCTGATGTGTCTGGGGAGGGCCCTTCAGGCAGAGGGCCAGCATGGGGCATGGCCGGCACAACCAGAGGTACCGCCTGGGTACATCATAGTACACTGTGATGAACGGGGCAGGCGGCACGTCTGACTAACATGCCTAGGGTTGGCGGTGAGTGTGATGCTGAATGTCAAGGATGCCCACAAACTTAAAAAAAAAAAAAGCTTGGGAACCGAATCGTGGTACACAGCACACAAACCAGTGTGGGAGAAAACCACACATGGAGCCGTGCTAAGACACGCTCAACAAGAGGAGACTACAGACTGACGTGGCTCACACGTGATCAGATGTGGGCTGCCATCCTGGGGCACTCCCAGGTCACGGTGGGATGGAGCCTGGAGATCCAGCATCTTCAGGTGCCAGGGTCCCCTTGGTAAGTGACTCCAGGCCTCACCTGTGCTGGACCAGCTGCAGGGCCCTTCCAGTCTCTGGTCGTGTGCAGAAGTGACTTGGCCTTGGTTTCAGAGAGGTCAAGGGTGGTGGTCTAGGCTGGTCTGGGCATACGTCTCCTTTAGTAGCCCCCTGGGGCTCTCCCATAGCCTGTTGGTCCTCACAGACCCCTGACCCTCTTGGAAGCCCAGAGATGAGTGTGATCTACTTCAAACAGCAGCCTAACGCTGGGGCTTCTCTGTCCTCTATCCCACCAGAAACCGGTGGGTTCCAAGAACAGTTTTCTAGCCCAGCCTGAATCCTGCCAGTCCAGCGTCAGCATAGCCCCAGCCACAAAGACAGCACCAGTAACTATTTGCTGCTGGAATCCCCACTCCTCACACCACTGACGGCTGACAGCCTCCTAGACTCTTGCCCAGGCAGCTGCACCCTCTCCACCCTCCAAACCTTGGCGGAGGCCATAGCTGCAGCGTCCCCTCCCTTCCTCCCGTGGAGCGGCCGCCTCCGTTGGTGTCCTCATTGTGGGGATACTATCCACAAGAACCTGTTGCCAATTTCTCCCCGCCCGGGTCTCAGGGCCCCAGCCTCCTGGGATTCCCACCTTGCTGGCTGGCCCCCACGGTGGCTCCCTGGGAAGTAGAGCTTTTCATCAAGGGTGGAAAGCTGACAGGGGGGCCTCACTGGGGGAGAACTTGGAAAAAGAGCAACAGCATTGTCTGCCCAGGAAAAGAAAGCTGTCTGAAATACAATTCACCGTGTCTGTCTCTGTGTACATACGTGTGCGCATCGAAGTTTAGGAGGCGTCTTTGCATGAACGTGTGGATGTGTGCTCCTAATATTGGCCAAATGGATTTTTCCGACTGTCCTGTCGACTTTTGTCCATGTCAGCAGGTCTCGGGGTTTGGGGTTTGGGAATCTGATCTGGGAAGGGGGGATGAGCAGCCCCGTGATCCCTCAACACCAGAGGGCCTCCCGTGGAGGCAGAGTGACGATGTAGTGTTGTTAGGGCATTGCAACATCATATGAGAAGTGGAACCAGGTGACCACGGAGGTCCCTTTAATTCCGATGCATCTGACTCCAGACCACTTTGCATAGCAACCCAGACATAATTAAGTGGTTGTTGATGTGTTTTGAAGGTTGCTGTTTGAGGCAACCTTTCTGTGTCTCAGTTTCCTCACCTGTAAAATGAGGGTAACGATAGTACCTATAAAGGGTTGCAGCGAGCGTGGACGGGATAGCACGTAGGAAGCTCTTCGTGGGTGACACGTGGTACGTGTTCAGTCAGTGCTGGCGGTCGTGGTGAAGGTCAACCTTCTGGTTCTTGTTGGAGGACCCCATCCAGGACACTTCGGTCCTCAGATGGCCCATCTGGCTCTGTGGGGTCAGTTTCAACTGTCTCCCCAGCTCCCAGCCTTGGTCCTGACCTAAAACTCCCCTGATGGAGGGAAGCGCTCCCACCCTTGAAACTCCATCCCACAGTCGGTTCAGCTGGACATCAGGGCAACCCTGGCCAGACCCCACTCCCACCCTGATAGGTTTGGCCTCACCCAGGGTCCCACCCTGGAAGGGACAGACCTTCCAATCCCAAACTCTGAGGCACCATTGCTTCCTGCCCGGCCAGGGACACTCTCCTTTATTCCCTAAACTACCTGGGGTCCAGGATATGTCCCCGTGCTCCCAGTCCAGGGAGGGTGAGGATTCTGGCTGGCAGTGGCTCAACCTCTGCTTTCCGGTTGTGCAAATGACACTTATGCAAACAAAGGGCTCCTACTCCCTTTAAGCGGGCTTCCTTCCTGGAGAAAATGGCGAGGCAATTATGCTGGTGGTGTGAGTCCCTTGCAAGGTGGGGACTGCCCCACCTTGCGGCTGTGCACCCTGGGGGGCCTGAAAATTAAAATCTGAGAACTTGGAAGGGATCATTAGCTCCAACCCCATCGTTTCAAAGATGGGAAAACTGAAGATGGGAGAGAGGAAGAAAGTTCCACTGTTAAAGAAGGATGGAGGATGTGTTCACCCCGACTCCACCCCAGGAAAAATTACTGCAGCGTGGTCTCAATTGTTCATCAGTTTTGCCTTTTTCTATGAGACTTCCTTTTTGAGAGGCCTGAGAATCTCCGTGCAGTGCTCTTTCTGGAAAGGGCATTTTACTTAGAAGATTTTACCTTTATTAAGAGGGAAAACTTGGCAGCCCTACGTTGCTGCATCTCTGCTCCCAGACCTGGGAAGATGGGAGCCCTGAGAACCTTGTCTCTCTCTGGGGAGGGGTCCCTGGGGGAGAGGAGTGTAAGAGGGATGAAGAGAGGAGAGAAATGATGGTCCTTTGGTTGCCTTTAAGAGGCGTCATCAACCTGGAGACTGGGAGAACCTGAAAGAGGTAAAACCTGAGATGCTGACTCAGCAAGAGGTAAAGGCCCATTTGCGTGACATTTCAAGGGTGATGTGGCTACGTGTGGCTTGATGTAGCAAGAACAGCACTTGTTTCTGACCTGTGCCTCCTAGATCACTCCTTCTGGAACCCCAAAGCTTGTTGAAGCACTTCCTGTTTGTCTAACACATAATGACCCTCTTACTATGTTCCTCATGCTGAGCACCTGGAATTCAAATATGGAGCCAGTTGAGGCCCTTGGAGGGTCAAGACGCTGGCCTGCAGGTGGGTGGATGTTTGAAAGGCATCACCCAAAGATGAGCTCATGAGTGCTCCCCCCCACACTAGACCCAAATTGCTGTGCCTGCTTGCATGACCTATTTTCTAGCTACAAACAGCATTCCTTGTTCTAAACATCTGGCGTTGCCTGCCTGCTTAGTTCCCTTGCCTCGGGCTTCAAATGGCTTTTGGGCTAACCCACTCTCCACCTCCTTCCCCCTGGAAGGACATGGATGCACCAGATCCACAGGTTCTGATGTCTTTAAAAGGATCAGCCTGGGCAGCAAGGCTCATTTGGGAGCTGTGATATTCACGTTGACTCTAGTGAGAGTCCAACGGCCAATCGCCTTTTGGCCTCCAACCGGACACCATGAAGGCCTGTGTTCCCCTGATAGTGGCCGTGCTCTGCGGCCTGGCCTGGGCTGGTAAGTCACTACTGGTGGGGATGGCAGGAGTCCTGCCGAGAGTTGGGGGACTTGGGAGAGTGTGAGGGTAGTGAGAAGAGAGGGAGCCAGCTCTGTCCTAAAGCCATGGACACCTTAGACCAAGCCTGGTCTGAGGCAGGAGTTGCCTCTGGAGTGGATTGGGTTGTATGAAGGGAGCTGCAGAGCTGATGGACCGATGTCATGGAAGCCCCTTCTCGACGACTTGGAAGATGAACCCCAAGCATCCCTTAGTCCAGCCTGACTTTTGATCTCACCAAGGTTTTGTTTTCTGGGGCCACTGTATAGCGTAAAGCTGGGCTGTGGCCGACTGGCTTTGAGTGGCCTGGTCGCCCTTGGTCACTTCCTCTGCTACCTGGGGGTAGGTGAGCTGTCTGCGTGGGACCTTTCCCTGGGTAAAGGCTTAGGAGGAGGGCAGGCTCCGGGGAAACTGGAAGAGCCCCTGACCAGGAGGCAGGTCATGTGGTCAGAGGAATCAGTCTTGTCCCGTGTTAGAGGACCTAAAGCGGAGAAGGGTCCTGGCCCCCAGGTACTAGCGATGCAGGGACAGGACCCGTGGCTAAGGATGGGAACATGTTCCTGTTCAGCAGCTGCAGATGCGGACGCTGATGTGTTAATTAGTGGTTACTGGGTGAGTAGGGAGAGTGCCAAGGGAGGGGGCTGGGCTGAGGGATGCGGGGGGAATCCTCAGCCCAAGGAGAAAGAATCCCACTCAGGTTTTTCCTACCTAGGACTGTCGTAAGGGTGAAATAAGACAACATACAAGAAGCCCCCTACGTGGAATGAGATCTCAATGAACTGGGTCTTTGGTTATGATTATAAAGATAAATACATATGAAATCATTTATAATATTTATAAGTATATTTAGAACATATTAATTCTAGTAATATAACAAGTATTTATTTATATAAAATAATTTATATAAACATAAAATTTACTCTTGGAATCATTTCCAGTCAGGTTGTGGATAAGGAGACCCCTAACAGGATTCCTAAATGGAAAACGTTTGGAGGGGAAAGCCATTCCCAGGCCTCCCACGCTGGATGGGATCGTGTACCCCCTCTCCAGCACACATGGCAGAGAGCTGGGCCCGGGGTGGCGCAGAGCTCTCGGTAGGGAGTGAGGGAGGGTGCGAGAGCCTCTAGCTTACTGTGAAGGAGTGGTGTGGGGTTGAGGCATTCCAGTCTCAGGAGAGGAGAGCAACTGGAGACATTTGATCCTTGGGGGACATCCCTGAGGGCAGAGGCCAAGGTGGCTTCGGAAGGGCAGATGGAGCCCTTGCTCCTGGGGCTGGTGGTCTGATCCTGCTATGGGACTGATGGGGAAGAGAGGGTCCAGTGGGTGATGCCTCCTTCTTTCCTGAAGTGGGAGGAAGAGGCTCGGTTCTTGTCTGTCCTATGCCAACATCTCAGAACTTAGATGCAAGAGTATGAATAGCACGGGAGCCAGTCTTAGGTCCCTGGTTGTTTCAAGTGAATTGAAGCAGGAATTTGGTCCTGGAAGTGAATCTACCTGGTTGGCTAGGTGTCCACGGAAACAGCCTCTGAGACCCCCAGAGAAGCACAGATGTAGGAGTCCCCAACCATCAGAGGGGCTGAGGGCTGGCATATAGGGACACCCAGGTTTGGGACCAAGTTTCTTGGTGGGCAGTGTGGTTAGGGACTGGGTGTTCAGGCATACTGAAGTGTTGGAGTGTACGGAGAAATGTAGCATTTCGTGTAGGGATGGGGGCTGGTGACAAGCTCTTCCCGGGGACTGGAGAGGGTACCTCTGTCCAGGAGAAGAAAGGCCAAAATGGGGTAAGGCAGAAAGAGAGTCAGAGAGATGGGGCAGAGGATTACTGGAGCGGCGATTCAGGCGCCTGGCTAGCGAGCGAGGTGCACACAGAGTGTTTGTATGAACGGGAGGTACCGGGTGGGATCGCTGGAGTGAGTAGTCAGGGTGACACTCTGACACTCACCTGAGTGTCCCCAGAGCAGCCCGGGGAGGTACGTATGAGGAGAAGTCCCTCCCCCTCCTAACCTCCCCCCTCAAGTCCCTAGGTCCTCTTGAAGCACACGGTGAGGTGTACAGGGAAGTGTGAAGGATCCCTGGCCTGGGGTTCCTACTGGGGACAAAGTTCTTGAACGGAGATGAAAAAGTCCACTCAGCCAAGGGCCAGTGGGGCGGCGTCCTCTTGAGCTCTACAGAGCTGACTATTGACTTGCAGCCCTTCTCGACTGGTGCCAGCTGCTGGAATGGGGTGAATTCCTTCCTTGGACTCTGCTGATCTGGCCCATTAAGAGCGTTGCCCTGATTTGTCTGAATTCTCTCCCTTTGGATTCTGGGTGTACTGCCAGGCTGACTGAGCAGGCAGCTGACACAGCCTTCCTACTGGGCTGAAAACTTCACCTTAAGGTCTTTGCATTTGGGTTCCACCAAGGGAGCATCATTTAAGATTCAGGGGGAGTTCCCCTAGGCTTGGAGGGACAAGTGGCCTTGGGCCTGGTCTCTTTTAGGGACAATCCACTGGATCTGCCTTTCTGGCCACACTGGAAGCCCTTTACACAGTGTGAAGTTGCCTCAGGACCTGGGTTCATCTTGACGCCTCCTTGATGTAAACAACACAGACCCATAGCGGAGATGTCAGCTAGAAACTGTCAGCAACATCAACATGCTGACACCCCAGCCCGAGCGATGGCCCAGTTGAAACCCAGGGAGGGAGCCAGCTAGATTGAGTAGGTAGACAGGGAAGACTGCTCCAGCCAGTCTGGACACTTGCCACCTGGAAGATGGGCATGGAATACTGACTGTTTACTTATCTAACATCTAAGTGGTGCAAGTGTGTCATGCGGTGTCCTAGGTGCTTTTCAAAAATGAACTCATTTAATTCTTATGAATAGACTATGCGATGGGCTCCATTATTATCACACTTTTACAGAGAAAGAAACTGAGGCAAAGAAGGTCAAATGACTTGCCCAAGATCATATAGCTAGAAAGCAGAAGAACCAGAATCCTGGCCTCGAGCAGTTTGGTGCCAGAGTCCGGGTTCTTTGTCTCTCTGCTGTGCCACCCTCATTAGCACAGTATAAACCCTAATCCCAGAATGCAAACCAGTGACTAAACCCATATCTCTCTTCTCCACCTCCACCCCAATCCAGGCTAAATTTCGATGCTACACCTGTGTGGAATCACAACCAGGACCAAACCCCAAATCTAAGCTAAGGCAAAATTGGGATTATTTCTCCTCTCCTAGTCTTGACACATTCCTCAACCCTGCAGTTTTCAACCTATTCCCTTTCCTTACCCGAACAGCAACACAAATTGTTATTTTACCAATAATTAACTCAAGCCCAAATCCTAACTTTAGCTCTTAATCTAAACCTAACCCACCCCAATCCGGGCCCCAGTTAGGTTTCAGTTTCTTCATTCATACAAATTCCAGTGTTAACTGTGACTCTGACTCTGATCTTGACATTCTCCGTAACCCACAGCCTGACCCTAAACCCAGTACCCACTAAATCCAAACCTCAGGAACCTCAAATGGAAACAAAGGCTCTGTTATCACCCTTAAAGCCCAGAGTGAAAGGAAAGAGCGCCCAGCCAGCTACCCCCTCCACTGTCTTTGCTGTGGCGGGCTTGTTATTTTAGGAGTGCTGGTGGGTTTGTACCATGTCTTTCAAAATTTCTTGTCTTATGCCCCTTGTGACCAAAAGCTGGCTTCTGCAAGCCATTTGGCTGGAGTAAGGGATGTGGTCTGTGGTTACATAACAGAACTTATTCCAAAGTCCAATTCTCACCCAAACCCACCTCATTCCCCACCCTGAGCTAAACTAACCCAAACTAGAAGAGACAGAAAGACGTGACACGGTGGGGGGAAGAGGGTGCAGAGGAGACCAAACGAAGGGGAGGGAAGAACAGAGAAGCAGAAGACATCAAAGGGACACAGGATGAGAGACAGAGGTCAGAGGGGAGAAGGCAGGTGGGATCACTGGAGCGAAGGTGACTCACCAGCCTCTATGTGACAGGTGAATGGTGGCCTCTGGGCCATGCCCAGCCCACAGACCTCTTTCTTCGGTCTGTCTGAATTTTTTAAAGTTGGAAAAGTTCACATAGAAATGAAAGCTTCTTTTGAAAAACTGGAGGCTCTGGCGACACTGAGCCTGCATCTCAACATGGCAACAATTGGCTGGAGCTGCTAGTGGCAGCCAGTTTCAGGCAGGGCATCGTTCCCAGGTTTGTCACCGTCCCCACCTCTTTCAACTGCCTTCCTGCTTCTTGACTCATTTGTGTTACAGGTCTAGCCCCGATTGGCACCTGACTCTGTGATCCTGGTCTCTATTATCAGTCAGTGGGTGGCAGGTGGTGGGTGGTGGGGACGAGGCTTATGTTGTGTATGGGAGGCTGTGCACGTACCTCTCCCCGGCAGCTAGCAATGACCTTCCCTGCCAGGTGGGGCTCCTGCCCCTGTCTGTGAACCCTTCTGCAGAGGGTGCCTTGATGAGGAGAGTAGGATCCCCATAGAGCTAAGTTTGTGACCTTTACTGCCCGTAGGCCAAATGGAGTCATGCGCATCTCGCTGTAATGGCCACCACTTGTCCTGGGTATTCTAGGATGTCTCCAACATAAAACCCCAACTTAAAATAAAGTAGATGTCGTTTACCTGGAATATCTGTCTGAACTACCAGGATTAATAATATCTGGAAAATTTAAGTAATTCCCCAAAAAAGCAAAAGAATGAAAATATCATTTTAGCATGCATTACATTACCAATTATCATTTTCAAAAGTAAAAAAGTGGTAGTGAACTTTCCCAACTTGCATGCCACCAGGAAGACCGCATGGCATCAGTAACTGACAATTCATACCACTCTTCCTATCGCGAGTGGACTGAGTGGTTGCGCATCTCTGACCTGTCATTCCCAGGCCAGAGGTTAAATGGGACATGCATCGCCCTCAAAAGTCAGTTGTTCTTCTGCTACTCCAACTACACAGTTTAAAATTTGAAAAACTCGCTTTGAATAATTCCCTTGTTTGGATGCTTCCAATGTTTTAGACTCCCAGATAAATGGTCTTCTGCTTTGTGACATGAAGCCTTGCTAACCGTGTGTCAAACCGTGTGTCCCATGGTAGGTAATGGCCAGCAAGACCACTGCATATGGTTGTGCAGGTTGCGCACTGCACAAGGGCCCCTGGTTGAGAAGGTGAGTTGGACCAAAGTTGAATTTGTATCCTTCTCGCTAAGCCATGTGTCTTGGTGAAGAGCTGTGTCTGCTGAGAAAGGCGTACCTTTTCCTAATTTGCCCAAGAGTGGTTTCTGCTGGCCCAGCAATGTGCCCTCAGAGTTACTTCCACCCAAAAGAATGCTAAATCAATTGACACAAAAAACACCACACATACTAGCAGCTCTGCTCATCAGGCCCAGGCAGGGAAACCCAGGCCCAGAGCTCAGTGCCAGAATCAGAGCCAACCCCCCTTCTTTTTTTAAAAAATTAATTTTTATTGGAGTATAGTTGATTTACAATGTTGTGTTGGTTTCTGCTGTGCAGTAAAGTGAATCAGTTATACATATACATACATCCGCTCTTTTTTAGATTCTATTCCCCTATAGGTCATTACAGAGTACTGAGTAGAGTTCCCTGTGCTATACAGTAGGCTCTTATTAGTTATCTATTTTATATACAGTAGTTGTATATGTCAATCCCAATCTCCCAATCTATCCCTTCTCCCCTTCCCCCTCGGTAACCATAAGTTTGTTTTCTACGAGCCGACCCGTTTCTGCTGCCCTGTGCCCCATGTAGCAGACACAGGGAGGCCTGTGCACCTCGGACAATCAGGCTGGCATTTCAAGATAGAGACGATACTCAGCCTAGCAGCCATTTCATCACCGTCTCTGATGTGCAATTCAGAATCCTTTTCCCACAGAAAAAATATCATCAATGGTGATTGAGGCTCTAGATCAGCTCACAAAGGTCTATTTAGCATAAACGGTGGCTGAGTTAAGAACCCTGTGGACTGTCAGCACTTAAAACACAGCCTGGCAGAAAGCAAGTGATCAGGAGATGTTTGTTGACTGAATGAATAACCTGCCCCACGGTTCTGATGGTAAGAACAAGATACTATCTGGTGACCGCGCTGACAGATTCTGAAACACTTTGTAATAGTGTTGGGTTTTGGGGGGAGTGGTGTAGGGGTAGAATTTATTCCCCTCCGTGATGAGAGAGGAGCTCAGAGTCCCCAGCAACATTCATTCCCTCGTCTTCCTCCCCAGCCCCGCTCCACCCTTCTCTGCCCAGAGCCAAGGTTGCAGTTACTCAGCTCGCAGGCAAGGGAATGGGCCAGCAATAGGAATGTGCTTTTCTGAATGCGCGTAAAGATTCCCAAATGCAGCCTTTGTGGCCATTGCCAAGTGTAATTGCGAAGAAAGAAGGGAATCTGGTATCTCAGGAAACAGTTCTTATTCCATGAGGCCTGGGAGGAGTTCACCCTTGACTCTGGGAGTTATTACAGGTAAGCGATGTTCCTAAGTGAGGGTCTTGTCATTTGGAGAGTTCAAGCCTATCCACCTATCAATTTACATTAAATAAAAGTCATCCCAACCTCAGAGTTTTCAGCCCGGAAGAGACCACCTCCTGCCCACCACCTCCCCTTTCTACAGATGAGCACACTGGGTACCAGAAGGGTGAATGGCAAGGAGGGTTGTCGCCTGGGGATGTTGTTTCACTTCTGTGAACAGTTTTCAATCCCCCTGTCTTACACTTTCAGATTTTCTCCTCCTTCACCTGGTACTTGCTCAACGTACCCTCGCCCCTGTTTTGTATTTTCTTCCACTGCACATGCTTGTCCCCGAAGCCAGGAGGACTGAGAATCAGTGATAAAGAGGAGGGGCCCCTTGGGGAGGTTTGGTGACTTTACTTCTCTGACCTACAGCTGATGAGGACCTCAATGAGCCTGAGCCATTCCTGGAGCTGGAAGAAGAGATGGAGGGGGCCCCGGCTAGTGGTGAGTCTGCCTCCCCAGAGGGGGGCCTTCGGGATAAAGATGAGGGACGTGAGAGGATGAGGAGGAGGGGGCAGCCACGTGAGTGGCCACAGGCCCAGGCCAAAGCCAGATGGGACCCCAAATCCAGCACCTAGAGGTGGTGAGAGCAGCTCGCTGGACTCCTGGGGTCTGGGAGGGAGGAAGCCCCAGGGCCTCAGTGACCTGGGGGGTAGGCAGGAAAGAGTCCGAGGCCTGCTGAGAGGGACAGGGAAGGGGAAGAGATTTTATTTTTAGAGAGGGAAGATTATAAAAACAACAGGCCAGAAAGTAGAGTTTGGCACCAGAAAGGACTTCCTGACTGTGAAGGGTGTGCACCAATTAGGCTTGTTTGTTTTCCTTCCCTGGAGTTCTTTAATAGGAAGCATCAGGAAAGCAAGGCTGGGGGGCGGGGCACGGGGTGGGGTGGGGTTCATGCAGTGGGCACGGCCTGGCCGCTGCGGGGAGCGACCCCTAGAGGTCAGCCCAGGACACACCTCCCCTCTGTCCTCTCAGACTTGTACTCGGCACCCAACTCCTGCCGGGGCCGCTGCCTGGAAGCCTTCGACAAGCACCACCTATGCCACTGCAACGCCCGCTGCCCAAAGTTTGGAAACTGCTGCGAGGATTTCGAGAGCCTGTGTGGCCGTGGTCAGTCTCCTGCTCCCTTTAGCATAGCCCCAGAGGCAGAGGAACTCTCTAGAGCAATAGCTCTCCGGGTGTGGTCCCTGGACCAGTACCATGAGCATAATCTGGGAATTTATTAGAAATGGAAACTCTAGGGCTCACCCCGGACCCATTGAATCAGAAACTCTGGAGGAGGGGCCCACTACTCTGTTTTCACAAGCCCTCCAGGCAATTCTGATGCGTGCCAAAGTACGAGAAATTTCCTAGGGGCAGGGGGCAGTGTGGCTATTTCATGGACATTCTGTGGGCAAGGCCATGTGCTGAACTTAAGGATCCTTTAGGCCGCTAGGCCCCTGCCCTACAATCACTAGGGCGCCTGATTGCAGCCCCTCTCCCCCGCTGCGGGCTTCTGGAAGGTGCCCAGGAGGGGATGCACACAGACAGCTGCTTGCCCCCTGGCCTCCCTCGGGCTCTGAAATACCCCTCCCCCAATTCCTCCCAGAGGGTTTCTCCCACACCAGCGATGCCATAACGAAGGGGGAAACGCAGAGCATCTCTGAGAAGATCTATAGGGCAGATACCAACAAAGCCCAGGAGGAAGACATTGTTCTCAATCGCCAAAAGTGCATCTCGCCCTCGGAGGCCAGAGACCAAGTAGACCGCTGCCCAGAGCCGTGAGTTCCCTTCAGGCCTCTTCCTGCAGTCTCTCCCCCAGCTTTGCTCGCTTTGGTGCCTCAGCTCTTTTCTCCTCAAGGCAGGCAGGACCAAAGGGAGAGGGAAAAAATAGGTCTCCAGAGACAGATAAAGCCATCTGAGGACCTGTGGGGATCCATTTGGGAGGGTTTCTGGGACTGGCTGGGCTGAGAATAGAACTGACCTTCCAAGAGATGAAGTGGAAGAAAAGAGGGACCTCATGCGTTGTCCCCAAGAGTATGTGAAGTCCCCACTCTGCCTCTGAACCCAACCCTCTCATGCCCGCCCCTGCACCTGGAAGTTCTGGAGGGGTTTCTGCTCCGCGTGCAGGCCTCTCACTGGGCCTCCCTCTACCTGCCCCAGGCTCTTCACGTATGTCAATGAGAAGCTCTTCTCCAAGCCGACCTACGCCGCCTTCATCAACCTCCTCGACAACTACCAGCGGGCCGTGGGCCGCGGGGAGCACTTCACAGCCCAGCACCTGGCTGAGCAGGACACCTTCCTCAGCGAGGTTATGAAGACGGCCGTCATGAAGGAACTCTACGGCTTCCTCCACCAGCAGAGTGAGTGACGCCGTGAGGCCTCCCCCAGGCCCCGAGAGAGAGGGAGGCCCTGCTGAGGATGCGGTGTGCCCACAGCGGGCCAGGCACCCCTGGGGGCTCCACGGCGGGCAGGTTAAGAGAGCAGGTGGGGACTAGGTGGAGGCCAGTGGACCTCTGGGAGGGGACAGAGAGGGGCCTAGAAGAGACCACAGACCCAAGCAGGAGCTGAAAAATCCTCTGTCCGGCTTCGAAGTCAGCCCATCTTTTGACCTAATCTTAGCAGCCTGGTTTGCCCCCCACTTGCTGCTTCGGTCTCAGGGTTCTCCGCAGGCCGTGAGTCACCCAGCTCCCGCTCAGCCCCCAGGGCACTCCTCTGCCACCTGAGTTGATCCCGGACTCAGCACCGCTTTGCAGGCACGTAGGGTCCCTGCCCCCGCTCCCTCATCGGGCACTAAGTCCAGGAAGGAGGCCGGCCCATTCCACATTTTTGCTGGGGACACAGCAACAGAAAATCAACAAAGGTTCAGAGGGGGACGTGATACTGGGAAGGGTTCTGGTTGGAGAGACTCCAGATACAGATACATGTGAATCAGACCAAAAAAGGTTTGGGCCGCAGGACTTCTTGGCATGCGGTGTGTTTGTTGGTGTCCTCCAGATTCCTTTCCTGAACTCCGGGCAGCTGGGCCTTGCCTGGGGGTGGCTCCGTCCTGGTCATCCCTTGCTGGCCGTGGGATCGCCTCTGCTCGGAGCCGTTGCATTCCATCCTCCGGTAGCCCCGTTAAGAGTTAGTAACACTGTTTTTAGGTAAAGCCGGTGACACACAAGCAAGCCCCGTGAAGAGGGCGCGATCCTGCACTGCCCCCTGGTGTTCTCCTTGTAGTAAACACAGGAGAGGATCTTGGAGGTCGAGACTGAGCCCTAGTCCAGGCTGTTCCACTACCCACCCGGTCTGCGCCTCTCTCCCTGTCCAAATCCCACTTATCCTTAAAGTTCTAGCTCACATTCCACCTCATTTATGAAGCTGCACTTGCTGCAGCTCACAGCTGGCTTTCGGAGTCTCTTCAGAGGTCAAGGGTTTGGAGTGTGTCCTAAAATAGCCTTGGGCCAGAGAGACTTGGTTTCACTTGCTAATGACGCAAGGGATCCTGGGCCGTTTGACCCTCAGACCCCAACTGAGCCTTGTCTGTGCAATGCGGTCTTGGGGGATTCATGCATGTAAAACACTCAGTGGAAAGCCTGGCACCCGGTAAGCTGTAGCCATTCAGATTGTGAAGGCGTTCTCTATTATATCGTGTGTTCTTAGTCTTGTTTTCCAACTGCGTGGTTTTAAAAAACTGTTTATTGTATTTTATTTTTATTTTTGGCTGCGTGGGGTCTTAGTTGCGGCACGCTTTCTCTTCGTTGAGGTGCGCGGGCTTCTCTCTAGTTGTGGCGTGTGGGCTCAGTAGTTGCAACTGGTGCGTGGGCTCTCTAGTTGTGGCACGCAGGCTCAGTAGCTGCCCCTCGGCATGTGGGATCTTAGTTCCCTGACCGGGGATCGAAACCCCATCCCCTGCACTGGAAGGCGGATTCTTAACCACTGGACCACCCAACCGTGTTTTAAGTCCTTGAAAGGAGGGAATATGCCTGGTATCTCTTTAGCGTCCTCTACACACAATTCTGGGCAGTGAACCGTCGATAGTTGCTAGCTCTCTAATTCAGATCTCCAGCCCTGACATTTCCCTGCCTGTCTGACTGGCATCTACTCAGAACTTAGGGTAAAGAGAACTCACGGTTCCTGCCTCTTCCTCCAGACCTGCTTCTTCCTCCAGACCTGCTTCTTCCTCATCTTCCCCATCTCATAAATGACCCCATACTTCATCCAGTTGCTCAGGCCCAAAGCCCAGGGGTTATATTTGATTCTTCTCTTTACCTCCCCACTCCCCACCTCCATTTCCTCCACCAGGAACGCCTGGTAACAACCTGACATGAAGAATCTATGTGAGGATTGAAAGCACTCAAACAGTGCCAGGTACACAGAACAAACTCAGTAAATCGAAACTATTTTTCTTATTGTTAAGGTTTGACTGAGCTCCAACCTTCTTTGCATGGGCTGGCAGCTGCCTGCCTCTCAGACCTCCTCTCCTACCACTCTCCCTTCCTGCTGGCTGTGCTCCAGCTACATGGGCCCTCAGCTCTCTAAACACCGGGGTGTCCTGGAGCCTTTGCACTTGCTGCTCCTTCTACGTGGAAGGCTCTTTCCCCCAGGTCTTTGCATGGCTGACTCCTTACCCTTCAGGTCTCTGATCAGTGCTACCTTCTCAGAGAGGCCTTTCTAGAAAAGCTCCCACCCGAACCCCACCTCCAGGCATCATGGGACAATCTGCTTTATTTTCTTCATAGCACTTATGTGAAATCATACCGTTTATTGTTTGTTTATTATCTGTCTCCTCTACCGGAATATAAACTATAAAGACAGGAATCTTGTCCTTGTGATTCCCTGATGAATCCTCAGCCTTTAGATCTGGGCCTGGCACAGAACAGGCGCCCCATAGAATCTATGGCATAGATAACTGCTGAGCGAACAACTGACTATGTTGGCAGAACCCACCTGTCTCTTGTCACGCTGGAGCAGGTGGCCCTTCCTTGCTTTCCAGGATCTGGCCCTGCCTTCCCCTCTCCTCAGTCCTCTGTGTTCCTCTCCCCAGACCGCTACAGCACAGAACAGGAGTTCGTCAACGACTTGAAAAACATGTGGTTTGGGCTGTATTCAAGAGGCAAAGAAGACGGGGACTCAGGCGGCTTTGAACATGTCTTCTTAGGTGGGATTACTCTGCTTGGGAAGAAAGAGTTGGAGGGATGAAGAGAGATGCTTCCCTCAGGCACAGGGCAGCATCAGCACCGATGAATCAGTAGTCGAGCCAGCTCGCAGGGCAGGGCACGTCTGCTCCCTGGCCAAGAGGGAGGGGACTGAGGGGCCATGTTTGAGGGCCAGTTTCTTCTGGAGTATCAGAGGGAGAAAGAAGCCCAGACACCGGGGCTCCCAAGGTGCACACGTAAGAAGAGAGACGTGTTTGAGGCCCTGGCTGTCTACCTCTCAATGGTCCTCTGCTTCCAGGGCTTGGTCAGCAGTTTCCTAAGGAGGCCCCATTGCCCCAGCGTAAGGCTCCCACCAAGTCTGGCTTGCTCCTAGGGAAATGGCTAGAGGAGTATCTCAGAATGGCCCAGGGTCACTGGGGAGAAGGAACTCTCCCAAGGGCTTCAGCTGAAATGGGAGTTGTGTGTGTGTGTGTGTGTGTGTAGCTTTCTGAGGTGAGAGTTAGGGGCGTGAGGGACTCTGGGAAGTTGGGGTGGACATTCTAGGAATAAGAGACTGGAGAAGGGGTACAGCCTTGGCACGGGAGTGGGGAAAGAGGTCGGAGGGGAGGCCCAGATCACCCACCTTGATCTGTTTATTACAGGTGAAGTCAAAAAAGGCAAGGTCTCTGGCTTCCATAACTGGATCCACTTCTACATGCAGGAGAAGGAGGGTCTGGTTGACTATTACAGTCACATCTGTGACGGGCCCGTGAGTACTGAGTGCTGACCCCGTGGGCTGGAAAAGCGCCGTCAGTACCCAGACATCCTGTCCTCGTTCTGAATTCCAAACAGGCAGACTTGTCTCCCACCCTGACCCTCTTGGCAGTCTAACGGGGATCGTGAATAGGACTTCCCCATTTGCTGGAAAGAGGGTTTAGCCAGCCAGGACGCTTCCAAACAGTGAAGGCTCCCGAGCTGCAGGGGGCAGGGGGCAGAGGGCGTCCTCCCTGGATGGGAGAGTGTGGGCAGGGGAGAATCCTTAGAGGGGAAAACGCAAAACCTGAATTTCCTTAGAATGTGGTGTCAGCTGAAGTTTCAGTCTGGCTAGTCTGAGTTAAACTTCTTATATTTTTATAAAAAAAAAAGAACCCTTTGCTGCCCTGAGCCTGGAAATAATTTGGGGGCAATAAGCTGTCCTTCTCTTCCGCATGTGAGTGCCACAGGAAACGGTTATGTCCCTGCTCCCCTGGCATCGGGCACATGGATGCTGACTGTGGCCTTTCTGGGAGATGCGAGCTGGCGGCTCCAGAGAGAGGGTGTGCGCAGGACTCAGATACCCTAGCAGGGAAGACTGCATCGTCTGTCGATTTAAAGAATCCAGTCTCCCCAGGGAGCTCACACAGACCCCCACGGGCCCTCGACAAATCCTAGCCAACCCTCTGTGCGACTCCGCACTGTGGCACTCAGCAGACCCCCTTTACCGCCCTTCTCTCCGCAGGGGGATTCTTACCCCAGGGTGCTGGCCTTGCAGTTCAGCTGGGACGGCTACTACAAGGAAATGGGTTCAGCTTTCATCGGCAGCAGCCCCGAGTTTGAGTTTGCCCTTTACTCCCTGTGCTTCATCGCCAGGCCAGGCAAAGTGTAAGTCCTGGTGGCTCAGGAGGGCTTGGACAAATCACTGTTCTGGGCCTCGGTTTTCTGTCTTGGAACGTGAAGCAGTTGATCAGATCAGTCGTGTAGCTGCCAACCTTCACCCCAGCAGCAGAACCACATCCCCTCCCTCCTCCAAGTGCAATCGTATGCAGGAGCTTAATATACAAAACAGTTAGAAATGGAGTTGCCCTGGGGCTGCAAGCCTCTCTGTTTGGCCCCTGAGGCTGCTTGGGGGAACGCTGGAGCCCCAGAGAGTACAGTTAGAAACCACTGGCCCTCATCTTCTCTAACATTTGAGGACTCTGGGCCCAACCACTTCTGAAACCCTAAGCGGACATTTCATTTCTGGAGGTCGCAGCTCTAGAGTTGGATTTGAGAATATTCCTGTAGGACAGATGAGAAGCAGTATTCTCTAAGAAGACAGAAAAGAAGACAGAGTTTAAGAGGGCCCTCTGCACGTGGGGAGCCAGAGGCAGACGCTGAAGCGAGCTGTGGCAGCTCCCTTAGAGGCTAAGACAGGGTGGAGCCCTTCCGCGTGGGCTGAACTTCATCCTTCCAGCTTGGGGACGGAGGTGGAGTGAAGCAGGTCCCTACGATTTGCTGATCTTTCCCCACAGGTGCCAGTTAAGCCTGGGTGGACATCCCTTGGCCATCCAGACCTATACCTGGGACAAGTCAACCTACGGAAATGGCAAGAAGCACATCGCCACAGCCTACGTGGTGTCTCCTACCCAATAGAGCTTCGAGCTAGAAAGGGGCGTGAGGGCAGTGAGAGCTCTTGTCGGACTGAGATGCTATTTGCTCTGCGCTGGAGGGGGAGGGAATGGAGGAGACTGGGAGGGACTCCCCAATCCAGAAATGCCCATATGAGAAAGAGAGAAAATGATACAAATTAGAGAAACAGTCACATCTTTGTCCTCCAGCATTTTGGAAACAGAAGGTGGGGACCCTCAATAGCTCTTTGCCCTGCTGGGAGGTGGAACCCTGAATAAGTCCTTGAGGTCTCCAGGCCTCATGTTTCCTTTTAATGCAAAGGGAAGGGGTTTGCCCCATTTCCTCTTTTGGGGGTTGGTGAGAAGGCAAACCTGATGACATTCTTACTGTGAAGATGTTTTCAATTGTTCTTAGGAAGAATGGCTGAGAGAAATTCAAGGTTACCCTAATGGCTGTTATGGTACACAGCTCTGCAAACTGTAATCACCCCCATACTGGGGCCTCAAATAAAACAGGCTATGGAGATCAAGGGTGGGTATTTGGTCTTTTCTAGGGTGAGATCCTCTCAGAACAGGGTCCGCGAGAGGGTAACGGCTGATGCAGCGAGTAGGCTGCAGCGGCAGTGGACTCCTCCAGGCCCGATTTTTTTGTAGTCAGCTAGGTAACTGCAACAAGAAGCTTCCTAACTGTGGATATTTTGTGCAGTTACAGAGCTGTATTTTGATTCCAAATAGTTTGTAAAAGAGTTCCCCTCCTAGGCGGAAGATTTTGCATCAGAAGAAGAAAGGAACCTAGAGCTTGGTGTCACTAACGTAATTATTTTAAGTCTAACTCAGCAGCCATAATTTGCATAAGCTCTTAGAATGGAAGACAGGGAGACTGGGGCTCCCTATTTCACTCAGTTATGCATTTCTCCCCTAATCACATTGGGAACCAGATGCTGTCCCACAGGGCAAGGCTTGAACTATGCTGTAGAGTCTTGAGTCTCAAGTCATTTCAGAAAACTTGAAATGTGTCTCTTCTTTGCATATGGTCCCCCTCAACTGTCTGTCTCCCAGCCTTTTCTGTGGAGCAGGGCTGGGAGTGATGCTTCTGGCTTTAGTGACTCTTTGGGATGACCTGGAGGATGTGGTATCTTGGTAAAGTTCCTGACTCACCTAAGTCTCTCTAGCTAAGACCGGTGGAGAATTCACCTGGTGGACTTGTAATGTGAAGGGCGGAAGGAGAGCCCTTCCCGCTTCTGGTTCCACATATAATTGAGCCTGGAAGTCACCATTCCATCCTAACAACAAGTAAAAACTGAACAGAGTGAAAAACCAACGATTCTTCTTGGATCTGTAAGACAGGGGAGAACACAGGCAAAC
The DNA here is from genome assembly GCF_003676395.1 of Aethalodelphis obliquidens. Lineage (NCBI taxonomy): Eukaryota > Metazoa > Chordata > Mammalia > Artiodactyla > Delphinidae > Aethalodelphis > Aethalodelphis obliquidens. The sequence goes on along the minus strand of NW_020837952.1, from coordinate 412,556 downwards.
TGCTGCCCTCGGACTGGAAAGACAGGTGAATGTAGGAAGACACAGAAACCAGGGCTGTGGTTCAAAAACCTGAACTGTAATCGATAACTGCTGGAGGTTCAGTTGGCTCTGAGCGTTAAAAAGTCCAGGGGACCCAGTCACAGGGCGCCTGCACAATGCTGTGAAATGTACCTCCAGGAGCTCCCATCATAAACGTGTGAGAAAAATCCCCTCAGCCTTCCCGCACCGGTGTGAGAAAAGAAACCATTTTGAAATACTCCAGAGCATTCTGTCCTTCTTAACAAAGTCTGCCCTGAGGGGAAGCTAGTTCGCCAGAGCCTAAGCTGCTGGGGTATTGTCAGAGCCTAACTGACAGGTAGGGAGAGACCCAACTCTAGCCTTCCAAGTGGGAGAAGAGAAATTACCCAACTCCAGCCCCCTTCCATCCATCCTCTCCGCACAAGCGGGGAGAAACACTTGTGAAATTCACAGTACAGAGGCATAGGCTGACTGAAGGACAGACCTACAGAGGACTACAGAATGCCTTCCCTCCCCTCACACCGCACCACCACATTACTAAAGGCCTATTTACAGCACTTTCTTTTACTGGTACATTGTGTCTGGCTATCAAGAAAAAACTGTTACCCCAAAACGGGGTTCCCCTTTTGGTGGGTGTCGAGCCAAAAGACAACCAGGCCAAAGATAGGGAGGAAGAAGGATTTCTCACTTGCAGCCACAGTAAGGAGAACACTGGGGATCTTTCCCAAAGCAGTGTCACCCCAAACAGCAAAACTGGGGAAGTGTTAAGCTAAGGGCCCCTGCATGTTCATGGAGGGGCTTGGGCTGTCTGACAGAGTCCAAGCTTTAGTTGAGGGTCAGAAAAGGTCAACAACATCACCCCTCAGTTTCCAGCTGATGTGGTGGTTGAGCTCTTCAGGCTAATCTTTCTTTTTTGTGTGTGCCTTACGCGGGCCTCTCACTGTTGTGGCCTCTCCCTTTGCGGAGCACAGGCTCCGGACGCGCAGGCTCAGTGGCCGTGGCTCACGGGCCCAGCCGCTCCGCGGCATGTGGGATCTTCCCGGACCGGGGCACGAACCTGTGTCCCCTGCATCGGCAGGCAGACTCTCAACCACTGTGCCACCAGGGAAACCCCCAGGTTAATCTTTACTACTGAAACGGAACGGGGAGTTTTTACCACTGATCTTTGCTATCTTTTTTTTTTTTTTCCTGATCTTTGCTATTGTTACTTCTCTTGCCTGATAACAGTCCTTTGTTTCTGCATTCTTTTGTTCCCTTAAGATCATTAAATACTCAGACCTGTTCAAGGGCAAGCACTGTGGCCAGGCTTAGATTACAGAATGGCTTAGGCCCCAAATGGCTTCTCTTCTGTCAAGAAAGCCATGCCTGGTTCTCTTTCTCTGGGGAGTCCCTACCCTCTCTGCTTGCATAACGAAAGGCAAAAAACACAATTTGAAGAGATAGAGCAAATAAGCAGAACCAGACATGGCAAGAATGTTGTAATTATCATACTAGGGATTTAAAACAACTATGATTCATATGCTAAGGGCTTTAAGGGATAAAGTAGATAGCATGCAAGAACAGATGGGCAATGTAAGCAAAGAGATGGATGTTCTAAGAAACAATTACTGGGCTGCACCCCACAGGCCTGCAAGCCCTGTACTTGCCCAGCCTGCAGGCTGAGGAAAGAGCCCAGGATCGAGGACAGAGACATCAATGGCTTAGTGGATAGGGGGATCTTACATGCCTGAAGCAAGGTCCTGGAGCAACACCCTGCTCTGTGCAGCAGGTGGCAGGCAGCAGTATTCACTACCATGGGGGTGGGTGGGTAGAGGAGAGCCAGGTTACCGGTGATAGAGGGAATTGACCTCAGCACGCCCCTCACTGCCCCTCTATGGTGGCAACACTAGTATGATGGTGAAACTATCATAGTGGAGACTTTGTGATCTAAAGGTTAGAACAATCCCTTGCTGGAACCTGGGGCAAGTAGCAGACATTTACTGATTAGGCTATATGATTAAGAGGGAAGGTCAGTCATGTGAGTAGGGTGTAGGTAAGGCAGGGACTGGTTGAACAGGGATGTACAGAGAGCAAGAGAACAGCCATCTTGGGTGGCCTGATCATACAACAATCAAAAAGAAATGCTAGAGATAAAAAACACTGTAACAGAAATGAAGAATACCTTTGATGGGCTTATTAGTAGACTGGACTGCTGAGGAAAGAATCTCTGTACCTGAGGATAGTTCGATAGGTACAGAAAAACCAAAAGGCAAAGAGAACAAAGACTAAGAAAAACAGAACATTCCAAGTACTGTGGGACAACAACAAAAGGTGTAACATACACATAATGGGAATACTGGGAGAAGAAGGAGCAAAAGGAACAGAAGAGATATATATTTTTTATTTTTATTTTTTTAGAAGGACATTTATTTATTTATTTATTTATTTATGGCTGCATTGGGTCTTCGTTGCTGTGCGCGAGGGCTTTCTCTAGTTGCGTTGAGCGGGGGCTACTCTTTGTCACGGTGCGGGGGCTTCTTGTTGCGGTGGCCTCTCGTGTTGCGGAGCACGGGCTCTAAGCACGCGGGCTTCAGTAGCTGTGGCGCACAGACTTAGTTGCTCCGTGGCATATGGGATCTTCCCAGACCAGGGCTTGAACCCGTTTCCCCTACATTGGCAGGCGAATTCTTTTTTTAAATAATTAATTAATTAATTTTGGCTGCGTTGGGTTTTCATTGCTGGGCGGGGGCTTTCTCTAGTTGTGGCGAGCGGGGGCCACTCTTCGTGCGGTACACAGGCTTCTCATTGCGGTGGCTTCTCTTGTTGCAGAGCACAGGCTCTAGGTGTGTGGGCTTCAGTAGTTGTGGCACATGGTCTCAGTAGTTGTGGCATGCGGGCCCTAGAGTGCAGGCTCAGTAGTTGTGACGCACTAGCTTAGTTGCTCCGTGTCATGTGGGATCTTCCTGGATCTTCCCACCGCAATGAGAAGCTCACGCACGGCAGCAAAGAGTAGCCCCTGTTCACTGCAACTAGAGAAAGCCCACGTGCAGCAACGAAGACCCAATGCAGCCAAAAAAAACCAAAAAAAAGACAGAGATTGTCAGGGTTAATCAAAAAACAAGACCCAACGATACACTGTCTACAAGAAACCCACTTTAAATATAAAGACATGTACAGATTAAAAGGAAATGGATAGAGAAGTATACCATGCTAATACTAATCAAAAGAAAGCAGGAGTAGCTATGTGAATTTCTGACACAGCCGACTTCAGAGCAAGCAAAGTTACCACAGATAAAGAAGGGCATTGCGTAACGATAAAGGAGTCAATTCTCCGAGAAGCCATAACAATTCTAAACTGTATACACCTAACAACAGAGCATCAACTACATGAGGCAAAAACTGATAGAACTGAAAGGAGAAATACATGAATCTATTATCATAGTTGGATATTTCAATATCCTTCTCTCAAAAATGGACAGATCTGGCAATAAAAAAGCAGTAAGGACATAGTTGAACTCGACAACACCACTGATCAACTGAATATAATTGACATCTATAGATTACTTCATCCAACAACACAGCATACACATTTTTCTCAAGTTCATATACATCATCCACCAAGACAGGCCACATTCTGGGCCATAAAACACACCTTAACGAATTTAAAAGAATAGAAACCATACAATGTCTGCTTTCAGACCACAATTAGCAAACTGAATCCAAAACAATATAAAAAGAATTATACACCACCGACCAAGTGGGACTGATTCCAGGTCTGCAAGCCTGGTTAAACATTCAAAAATCAATTAATGTAACCCAGTACATCCACAGTCTAAAAAAGAAAAATCACGTGATCACATCAGTAGATGTAGAAAAAGCCTATGACAAAATTCAACACCCATTCATGATAAAAACTCTCAGTAAATTAGGAATAGATGGGAGATTTCTCAACTTGATAAAGACTATCTACAAAATAACCTAGAGCTAACATCACACTTAATCGTGAGAAACTCAAAGGTTCCTGCTAAGATCAGGTACAATGCAAAGATGATCCCTTTCACAATTCTTTTTCAACATTGTACCCCAAGTGCTTGCTAATACCATAACGCAAGAGAAGGAAATAAGAGATATACAGATTGGGATGGAAGACATAAAACTGTCTTTATTCACAAATAACATGATCATCTATGTAGAAAATCTGAAAGAATCAATGAAAAAACTCCTGGAACTAACAAGCAATTATAGTAAGATTGCAAGATACAAGGTTAATATACTGAAGTCATTGCTTTTCTATATACCACAATGAACAAGTGGAATTTGACATTAAAAACATAATACCATTTACATTAGCCCCTCAAAAATGGAATACTTATGTATAAATCTAAAACAATATACACAAGACCTATATGAGGAAAACTACAAAACCCTGATGAACAAAGTCAAAGAACAATGAAATAAATAGAAAGATATTTCATGTTCATGGATTGGAAGACTCAATACTAAAGGTGTCAGTTCTTCCCAACTTGATCTACATATTCAGTGAAATCCCAATCAAAATTCCAGCAAGTTATTTTGTGGATATCAACACGCTAATTCTAAAGTGTATATGGCATGGCAAAAGACCTAGAAGAGCCAATAAAATGTTGAAGAAGAATAAAGGAGGACTATATTACCCAACTTTAAGACTTACTATAAAGCTATGTTATCAGGACAGTGTGGTGTTGGTGAAAGAACAGACAAGTAGATCAATGGAATAGAATAGTGAGCCCAGAAATAGACACCCCTAAATATAGTCAACAATCTTTGACAAAGGAGCCAAGGCAGTGCAACGGAGTTAAGGTAATCTTTTCAATTTTTCAACCTTTTCAACCTGTCAGTGATGTTAGAGCAACTGGACATTCACATGCAAAAAAATCTAAACACAGACCTTATATCCTTCACTAAAATTAACTTAAAATAGATCATAGACCTAAATGGAAAACACAAAACTATAAAACTCCTAGAAGATAACATAAAAAAAAAACCTACATGACTTGGGGCCTGGTAATGCTTTTTTATATATTTTTTATTTTTATTTTTTTTGCGGCACACGGGCCTCTCACTGTTGTGGCCTCTCCCGCCGCAGAGCACAGGCTCCGGACGCGCAGGCTCAGCGGCCATGGCTCATGGGCCCAGCCGCTCCGCGGCATGTGGGATCTTCTCGGACCGGGGCATGAACCCGTGTCCCCTGCATCAGCAGGCGGACTCTCAACCACTGCGCCACCAGGGAAGCCCTATTTTTTATTTTAAAAAATATTTATTTTTTGGCTGCGTTGGGTCTTCGTTGCTGCGCATGGGCTTTTGTTAGCTGCGGCAAGCGGGGGCTACTCTTTGTTGTGGTGCACGGGCTTCTCACCGTGGCTTCTCTTGTTACGGAGCACGGGCTTTAGGCACGCGGGCTTCAGCACTTGCAGCACACGGGCTCAGTAGCTGCGGCACGTGGGCCCTAGAGCACAGGGGCTTCTGCAGTTGCGGTGCGTGGGCTCAGTATTTGTTGCTCACAGGCTCCAGAGTGCAGGCTCAGCAGTTGTGGCACACAGGCTTAGTTGCTCCGCGACCTGTGGGATCTTCCCAGACCAGGGATCAAACCTGTGTCCCCTGCATTGGTAGGTGGATTCTTAACCACTGTGCCACCAGGGAAGTCCCTGGTAATGCTTTTTTAGGTACATCAAAGGCAAAATCCGTGAAAGAAAAAATTGATAACCTATACTTCATTAACACTAAAAACTTCTGCTAGAATAAAAACCATATGATCATCTCAGTAGATGCAGAGAAAGCTTTTGATAAAATTCAATATCCATTTATGATCAAAACTCTCCAGAAAGTGGGCATAGAGGGAACGTATCTGAACATAATAAAGGCCATCTATGACAAACCCACAGCTAACATCATACTCAGTGGTGAAAAACTAAAAGCATTCCCTCTAAGATCAGGAACAAGTCAAGGATGCCCACCCACTCTCGCCACTTTTATTTAACAAAGTTTTGGAAGTCCTAGCCACAGCAATCAGAGAAGAAAAAGAAATAAAAGGAATCCAAATTGGAAAGGAAGAAGTAAAATTGTCACTGTTTGCAGATGACATGATACTATATTTAGAAAATCCTAAAGATGTCACCAGAAAACTACTAGAGCTCATCAATGAATTTGGTAAAGTTGCAGGTTATAAAATTATAACACAGAAATCTCTTGCATTTCTATACACTAACACAACTATCAGAAAGAGAAATTAAGGAAACAACCCCATTTACAATCACATCAAAAAGAATAAAATACCTAGGAATAAACCAACCTAAGGAGGCAAAAGACTTGTACGCTGAAAACTATAGGACGCTGATGAAAGAAACTGAAGATGACACAAACAGATGGAAAGATATGCCGTGTTCTTGGATTGGAAGAATCACTGCTGTGAAAATGACCATACTACCCAAGGAAATCTACAGATACAATGAAATCCCTATCAAATTACCAACGGCAATTTTCACAGAACTGGAACAAACAATTTTAAAATCTGTATGGAAACACAGATGATCCCAAATAGTCAAAACAATCTGGAGAAAGAAGAATTGAGCTAGAGGAAACATGCTTCCTGACTTCATACTATACTACAAGGTATAGTAATCAAAACAGTATGGTACTCAGGACTTCCCTGGCAGTCCAGAGGTTAAGACTCCGTGCTTCTATTGCAGGGGGCATGGGTTTGATCCCTGGTCAGGAAACTAAGATCCTGCATGATGTGTGGTGCAGCCAAAAAAAAAAAAAAAAACACACACACAAAATAACCCAGTATGGTACTGGTACAAAAACAGACACGCAGATCAATGGCAAAGGATAGAAAGCCCAGAAATAAACGCATGCACTTATGGTCAATTAATCTATGACAAAGGAGGCAAGAATATACAGTGGAGAAAGGACAGTCTCTTCAATAAGTGGTGCTGGGAAAACTGGACAGCTACGTGTAAAAGAATGAAATTAGAACATTCACTAACAGCATACACAAAAATAAACTCAAAATGGATTAAAGACCTAAATGTAAGACCGGATACTATAAAACTCCTAGAGGGGGCTTCCCTGGTGGCGCAGTGGTTGGGAGTCTGCCTGCCGATGCAGGGGACACGGGTTCGTGCCCCGGTCCGGGAGGATCCCACATGCCGTGGAGTGGCTAGGCCCGTGAGCCATGGCCGCTGAGCCTGCGTGTCTGGAGCCTGTGCTCCGCAACGGGAGAGGCCACAGCAGTGAGAGGCCCGCGTACCGCAAAACAAAAACAAAAACAGAACAAACAAACAAAAAAACCCCAAAAAACTCCTACAGGAAAACATAGGCAGAACACTCTTTGACATAAACTGCAGGAATAGTTTTTTGAATCCATCTCCTAGAGTAATGGAAACAAAAGCAAAAATAAACAAATGGGACCTAATTAAACTTAAAAGATTTTGCACAGCAAAGGAAACCATAATCAAAACAAAAAGACAACACACAGAATGGGAGAAAATATTTGCAAATGATGCAACCAAAGAGGGATTAATTTCCAAAATATACAAACAGCTTATACAGCTCAATATAAAACAAACAAACAACAGAATCAGAAAATGTGTAGAAGACCTAAACAGACAGTAGGGAAGCCTCCTACACTGTTGGTGGGAATGCAAATTGGTATAGCCACTATGGAAAACAGTACAGAGGGTCCTTAAATAACTAAAAACAGAGTTACCACATGATCCAGCAATCCTACTCCTGGGCATATATCTGGAAAAGACGGAGACTCTAATTTGAAAAGATGTACCCCAATGTTCACAGCAGCACTATTTACAATAGCCAAGCCATGGAAGCAACCTAAATGTCCATCAACAGATGGATGGGTAAAGAAGATGTGATACACACACACACACACACACACACACACACACACAATGGAATATCACTTAGCCATAAAAAGGAACAAAATAATGTCATTTGCAACATGGATGGACCTAGAGATTATCATACTAAGTGAAGTAAGTCAGACAGAGAAAGACAAATATCATATGATATCACTTAAATGTGGAATCTAAAAAAATGATACAAATGAACGTACTTACAAAACAGAAATAGACTCACAGACATAGAAAACAACTCATGGTTACCAAAGGGCGAAGAGTGGGGAGGGATAAATTAGGAGTTTGGGTTTAACAGATACGCACCACTATATATAAAACAGATAAACAAGAACCTATTGTATAGCACAGGGAACTACTGGGTTGGCCAGAGTCTGTTTGATTTTTTTCTGTACGATGGCTCTAGTAGTGCTTGTCTTTAACTTCATTCGAAACAATTTTGTTAGATTGTATTGTGACAGCATATCAGCATGCATTAAAAAAAAACTTATCAAAAATGGTGAATTTTTGTGTAGCCATTTTAATACTGAAGTTGGAAGAAAAACAGCAACATTTTCAGCATATTATGCTTTATTATTTCAAGAAAGGTAAAAACGCAACTGAAATGCACAAAAGATTTGTGCAGCGTATGGAGAAGGTGCTGTGACTGATTGAACGTGTTGAAAGTGGTTTGCAAAGTTTCATGCTGGAGATTTCTCGCTGTATGGTGCTCCACCGTCGGGTAGACCAGTTGATGTTGATAGCGATCAAATTGAGACATTAATTGAGAACAATCAACGTGGCTATACCACATGGGAGATAGTCGACCTACTCAAAATACCCAAATCAAGTGTTGAAAATCATTTGCACCAGCTTGGTTATATTCATAGCTTTGATGTTTGGGTTCCACGTAAGTTAAGCGAAAAAAATCTTCTTGACCATATTTCCACATGCGATTCTCTACTTAAACATAATGAAAACGTTCCAGTTTTAAAACAAATTGTGATGGGTGATGAAAAGTGGATACTGTACAATAATGTGTAATGGAAGAGATCGTGGGGCAAGTGAAATGAACCGTCACCAACCACACCAAAGGCCAATCTTCATCCAAAGAAGGTGATGCTGTGTATATGGTGGAATTGGAAGGGAGTCCTCTATTATGAGCTCCTTCCAGAAAAACCAAACCATTAATTCCAACAAGTACTGCTCCCAATTATATATATAACTGAATCACTTTGCTGTACACCTGAAACATTGTAAATTAACTATACTTCAAGTAAAAAAAAAATTCTGCTCTGGGAAAGACAATATCAAGGGAATTAGCAGACAAGCCACAAATAGGGAGAAAATATTTGCAAAAATATTTGATAAAGACCATTATCCAAAATATAAAAAGGATGCTTGAAACTACAAAAAGTAAACAACCAATTAAAGAATGGGACCTTAACAGACATCAACCATCAATAGACCAAAGAAGATCTACAGATGGCAAATAAGCATATGAAAAGATGCTCCACCTCATATGTCATCAGGGAAGTGCAAATTAAAACAAGACACCATTACACACTTGTTAGAATGGCCAAAATCTGGAACACTGACAACACCAAATGCTGGTAAGGATATGGAGCAATAGATAGGGTGGAATAATAGGGTGGAAAAGCAAACCAGTATAGCCACTCTGGAAGACAGTTTGATTTTGTAACAAAACTAAGCATATTCTTACCATATAATCCAGCAATTGCACTCCTTCATAATTACACTCCTTCATAATTACACCCCCAAAGGAACTGAAAACTTCTGTCCACACAAAACTCTACAAATGGATGTTTTTAGCAGTTTCATTCATCATGGCTCAAACTTGGAAGCAACCAAGGTGTCCTTTGGCAGGTGCATGGATAAACTGTGGTACGTCGAACAATGGAATATAATTCACAGCTAAAAAGAAATGGGCTATCAAGCCATGTAAAGACATGGAGGAATCTGAAGCTCATATTACGAAGTGAAAAAAGCCAAACTGAGAAGGTTCCATACCGTATAATTTCAACTATTTGACATTGTGGAAAGGGCAAATCTATGGAGACAGTAAAACTAATCAATGGCTGCTGGGGGTGAGCGTGGAGGGGGAGAGATGAATATGCAGAGCACAGAGGATTTTTAGGGCAGTGAAAATACTCTGTACGGTATTATAATGATAGATATATAGCCATTAGTCATTTGTCCAAACCCACTGTACAACACCAAGAGTGAACCCTTAGTTAAATTATGGATTCTGGGTGACTATGATGTGTCAATGTAGGTTCATACCTGGTAAAAAATGTACCATTCTGGCAAGTGATGTTGATAAAGGGGGAAGGCTATGTATATCTTGGGGTAGGGGGTGTATGGGAGATCTCTGTACCCTTATCTTAATTTTATTGTAAACCCAAACTGCTCTCAGAAAATAAAGTCTTTAAAAAAAAAAAAAAAGAACGGAAGGAGCATTGCACATAGACTCTGAGGGGATACATGGAGACTGGTGGTCCCTAGCCTTGGTAACCAGCCCCCTTGACCACGTACACGGGGAACATAAGGACACCTCTGGATGCAGCTTCTGTGGTTGCAGAGGTTGACCAAACTGAGGGAGGAGGAGTGCCAGAGAGATACAAGGAGACTTCTCACCTGTAAACAGATTATTTAGGCCACAGATGCTAGGAAAATGACAGGTATGGAGTAGTGCCTCAGGTAAGTCACAGAGTGCAGATTTAAGAAATAGGGCCACTCTTACCCTTCCTCAAGGGAGGTCACAGTCAAATGAGCCAGACAGGGCGTAGTAGAACGGGCAGTCACAGGTGCCAGCTCTGAAGACAGACTGCCCAGGTACCTCACCAGGCTCTGTCATTTGCTGGCTGTACGGGCAAATTTCATAATTATTCAGGTCAGCGTCCTTACCAGTAAAATGGGGATAATATTACCATTGCTGTGAGATGAGGAATGTAAAATAACATGCTTATTTCTTATTACAATTCTTACTTGTCTTCCTTATTATACAGATTTCATTTTGCATTAGGAGAGGCAGTTTACCTTCCCTGCTATCAACCTTAACCTTTATCTCCTGGTGCCCAGTACTTGTGCTTCTTAGAGACATCTTCAGAGGTCTTCCAGACAGTCAAGTGGGAGACAGGGAGAGATGTAGGAGAGAGTTATTAAATCCCCGGGTCTGGACCTTAGCTTTGCAGGAGGGAGAGACAGGAAATAACATTTGTTGAGCTCCTACCATGTCCCAAGCTGTGCTAAGTAGGCCATCTACATACATTTTCTTACTCCAGTAGGTATTTTTATCTTCTCCATTTTAATTTTAATTTACATTAAGCCTCAGTGTACAAATTACATTCAGATTACATTTTCAGTTAAGTGGAAGAATCAGCATTGCAGAATTCAACCTTCTTCCTCAGGTTATAGTGAGCCTGGATTTCTAGCAGTATCAACTCATTCATTCACTATTCTTTTGACAAATAATTAAGGCCTTTGATAGAGGTTACTGGTTGCCCCTCAGTATCTGCTCCCTTCCTCTCCTTCCTTATTTACTGAATTCTTGTTTTTAGATGAGCACATGACTGCCAATAATAAAAAACCCTCAACCTCCCTTGCAGAGGGAAGGCTGCCATTACAGGCATAGTTTTTTGTAGGACAGTGGGAGCCTCAGGATTAGGTGATGGTGGCCATCAAGACCATCTGACTAACTCCTCTCACTTTGATTTGTACTCACCAAGCAACAACTGATTATTATGTGAAGAGAGAGAGAGAGAGAGAGAGAGAGAGAGACAGAAAGATGTGAGAGGGTCTATGAGGTATTACTAGAACAGCCAGCTGGCCCCCTTCTCTCTCATCTCAGTTGACTCTGACAGAATTAATTTTTAAAGATAGACTTGCTTTGGGACTTCCCTGGTGGTCCAGTGGTTAAGACTCTGCACTTCCACTGCAGGGAGCACAGGTTCCACCCCCAGTCGGGGAACTAAGATCCAGCAGGCCCTGCGGTGTGGTAAAAACAAAACAAAACAAAACAAAACAAAACCCATAAAAACCCCAACAGAGTTGCTTTTGTTAAGAACATCTATAAATCTGTTTTAAAATTATTTATTATTAGATTAATTTTAAAACACACACAAAAAAATCCCTTAAAAGTCAGTTTTCTGTCTGCCAACACAAAAGACAAAAGAATCATTCCCTTAGTAAATATTTTGGTGACAGTTAATGATTTGACTACTATGAGTTTAAAATACAAAGATACCAAATAATTATACAGTGGGAAAGATGTGCTGATGACTTTGTAAGGAAGGTCCCCAGGGTGGTTTTTCACTGATCCTTACCTGGATTAGTGGGTCCCAGCCTCAACTGCATGGCTATATCTTGTGCTTTTAAAAAAATCAGGATGCCCAGGCTGTGCTAATTAAATCACAGTCTCTGGGGAGAGGTCCTAGAAATCAGTATTTCTTTTCCCCACACTCCCAAGGTGATTCCAAAGTTCAGTCAAGCTTGAGAGCCACTAATCTGAATTTTTGGTCTAATGTTTAAGATCACAGAGCTATTTCAAATGGAAAGGTTTGTTTGTTTCTGTTTGTTTTTGTGGGCTTTTAAAATTACTTTTGTTTTACAGTTTTAGAGTTGCCATGAAAAATGAGAGAAAGTTCACTCATACAAGAAGCAGAAGCACAAAATATTAAAAGCTTCATATTCTTTTTTTCTTTGTGGCCAGGGAAATCTAAAGACAGACCTTAATACCGACACACATCCAAGAAAGACTCAGAAATAGATATTTAGAAAAGGAAAGAGTTTACTTGCAAAGGTGCAAGGTAGGCAGACTGAGAAACTGGTTTGCCGAATACAAGAACTTAAAGAAAAAAAAACTACTACAAAAATTGCTAGAGTTACTAGTTTACATAGCCTGTTTATGGTAGACAAACAGTAACTTTCTCACATGATTATCATACAAAGGTTGTAAAATACCATTACACACAGCAAGGCAAATATTAAAACTGAGGGGAGGGCTTCCCTGGTGGCGCAGTGGTTGAGAGTCCGCCTGCCGATGCAGGGGACACGGGTTCGTGCCCCGGTCCGGGAAGATCCCACATGCCGCGGAGCGGCTGGGCCCGTGAGCCATGGCCGCTGAGCCTGCGCGTCCGGAGCCTGTGCTCCGCAACGGGAGAGGCCACAGCAGTGAGATGCCTGCGTACCGCAAAAAAAAAAAACAACAACTGAGGGGAATCCAAGGAATTATTCAAGGCGTTATTATTTGGGGAATCAGAACAAGTCAGGATGATCCTGCAGTTTTTGGATTACCTAGTGTGAAGTTTGGTCATACCGGAAGCAGGCAAAACAGGAGATTTTGCTTTAACACACCTGTCAACGCTCTAGGCTGGTTCTACCCCGAAGAGGGCACAGTGTATCTGACCTTCTGCGCACGCTCCGACCCGGCTCTAGGGGGCGGGGCGAGGGCACGCGGGGACTTGTGGGAAAGCCCAGGAAGGCGGGGCCCGGCGTGAGTCATTGCGGGCGGGAAGCTGCGGCAGTGGGGACGGTAACAGCACGTTAAGGTGAGCCGGCTTTGCGGTTATCACCGGCTGCAGCAGCGAGGAGGCTTTTGGGGTCGCCCTGCGGGAGGAGGGGTGCAGCCGTGGGTCCCGGGTGAGGCCGAGAGGGCAAGGGCGGACGGCAGGGCCCGGCGTTGGGGCGGCGCGGCGGTGTCTAGGGTAGAGGCGCACCGGCGAGCTCGTTCCGGGAGGGGCTCGCCCCGAGCAGCCCGGGCCTGGACGGACAGCCTTGCTGTCGGTCTCTCCACCCCGGCTGCCTGGATTATTGGGCGATTTGCGTTGGTCAGGACCTTAGATCCACCCTCCCTAGGGTACCTCGGTGGGGCCCGCCCCCTTTTGGCGTGGGTGTGCAATGCTCGCCCGGATATTGGGTATGAAATTGATACCCCAGGCGCTGGAAGTTTCTGGTTGCCTGCCTGGACGCAGGTTCCGTGGGAGCAGAGGTGATAGGTGAAATGGAAAAGGTTTCTTCTCCCCCCCACCCCCCAACGTATCTCAGTGGCTTGCTGCGCTTTTATTCACTTTTTTTTTTTTTTTTTTTGGCAATACGCGGGCCTCTCACTATTGTGGTCTCTCCCGTTGCGGAGCACAGGCTCCGGACGCGCAGGCCCAGCGGCCATGGCTCACGGGCCCAGCCGCTCCGCGGCATGCGGGATCCTCCCGGACCGGGGCACGAACCCGCGTCCCCTGCATCGGCGGGTGGACCCTCAACCACTGCGCCACCAAGGAAGCCCTTATTCACATTTTTGAGTCCTTCGGCAAAACATTGTACTAGCTTTGTTTTTTAATGAGATATACGTATGTGATCAAACATGGGCACTGCCTGAAAGAAGCTTAAGTTTAGTTTACTTTCTGACGCAAGGCCGGGGGGTCAGAAGACCTATATGCGGTTGCAAACATCTGTTCCTCCTCCTAAACGAATCCCTTTTCTAATCTCTTCTGTCTCTCCCATCTTAACCAACCCTCACCCCCCTGTCCACCCCATACACACTTAAGCTTTGAATTCCCTCCCACCTTTTTGGGGACCTTGCCGCATCACGCATCCCCTTTCCTATATTTTCTTTTACCTTGCTCCTCAATTCCCCCCTATACTCGTGGGCAATTTTAGGTTATGAAAGGCAAAATTGTGCTAATCCCCATATAATCTCATTTACTCAGCTCATTTTATTTCTCTCCTTAAAAAAAATCCCATTAAAACTAAATCTTTATATGACTAAATATAATGCACTTTATTTCCTCCATGTGACTTCTGTGGCCTTTGACACTGCTAACTTTCCGTATTCTTGAACTAAAACTTCTCTTCTGTGACAGTACTCCAAGTTTTCCTCCCAGCTCTCTAGATGCCACTGCCTGATTTTTACTGTGTTGGCATTTCTTCCTTGGTTTGTTCCCTAGATATGTGTTCTTCAGGCTTCCCCCAGCGCCCCCCCCCCCCCATTGTCACAGTAATTAAACATATCCAAATCTCATGATTGTAGCTTCTACCTTTATGCTAGTGACACCCAAATTTATATTTCTAGCCCTCTGTAACTACATACTGGCTATGTTCTGATGTCCCATAAGAACTCAGTCACCTTATCCCAAACTGAAAAAAATCTGTCTTTACACATGTTCTGCAATCCTGAAACCTTTTCCTTTTAAAATTGTGATTCCTGACTCAAAGTGGTACCACTAATCTTACCAGGCTCCCAAACCAGAAATCTAAGCCTTTGAGTCCTTCTCTGCTCACCAACTCCTCAATCTAATGAGTCATCATGTCCCTTTTATTTTACCACCTTAATGTTTCCCACAGCTTTCAGACTGTAGGTCAGATCTCACGGCCTGGCATTTCCTGATCTGTCCCATATTTGTCTTCTCTTCCGTTATTCTCCCTCCCAGTCCCTCATTCTCCTGGCCCACTCCTCCACATTAATCACTTGGCTGGCCCCTTTTGAAACATGGCTAAATTTCCGCACCTCTGGGGACTCTTTCCTTGAACCTGCCACCCTACTGTCTGATTTATACCTGTCCTTTGTGGTCAGCCCCATAGCATCTGCATGTACCGCTAGCACAGTGGTTCTCAACCAGGGGATATTTGAAAATGTCCGGAGACATTTTTGGTTGTTACAGTCCAGAGGGAAGGGAGTAATACTGGCAACTAGTTAGTAGAGGCCAGGGATGCTGCCAACCATCCTACAATGCACAGGACGGCCAACCCACAACAAAGAATTATCCGGCCCCAAATCTCAGTAGTCCCAAGGTTGAGAAACCCTGCCTAGCATAATATTTTGTTACTCAGTACTTCGATTATTTTCTTTTCTCCTCCACTAGAGAAGGGACCTTGTCTTGTTTTTGCATCCCTAAATCTTGATACAGGGCCTTTCACATAGCCAAAGTTCAATAAATGTTGGAAAAAAAAAAGAGTAAAGGAGGTAATTAGGCTAAACTTATAAACTCTAGAGATGAGCAGCCAATCTGCTACCATAGGCTGCTTGCTAATTTTCAGTGATTTCCTCCCTGTTGCCTTTCATTCACATTGCATGGATGCCCAACCTATCAGTTTATTTTGCATTTGTTTTTTCAGCAAACATTGATTGACTCATTTTAAGCATAATATACTGATATTTTCTTTCTTCTGCATCACTGTAGGTTCCTTTCCTTACATGTATCTTGGCCATTTATGAAGAGGTAAAGATCATTAATTAGCTGGGTTTCAAAAAAAATAAACCAAATAATTCTATTTAATTCTTATCAGAGGTTGGTTGATAAAAACTGTGCAGGCCACAATGACTTCAGCAAGTAAAGCAATTGAATTACAACTACAAGTGAAACAAAATGCAGAAGAGTTACAAGACTTTATGAGGGATTTAGAAAACTGGGAAAAAGATATTAAACAAAAGGATATGGAACTTAGAAGACAGAGTGGTGTTCCTGAAGAGGTAAATTGCTTAATTAAATTCCTACTTTAGCATCCAGCAAAACTATCTTAAAGTAAAGCACCACCTTTAAAATGTTTTGTGGAAATACTGATTGAAGTGATTTGCTTTCTGCCAACATTTTGAAAAATTCTACTTTTTAAAGTCTTTGTAATAATTGTATTAACTATATTAAGACATTTTAAGGCTTAGTGAATAGTTCCTGAAAGGAAGACCATGTGATAATTTTAAGGTAAATGAACAGAATCATAAAATATGTGGGTGTGTATATAATTCTGTATATCATATAATTATATATTTAGTGATATATTAACATACAGTATTGCCGTAAAAACTTAGGTAGTACCTAGGCTCAACCAAATGGTTTTCTTAAGACAGTGCATTCAAATACGGATAGCGTTTTCATACTGTTTGTAATGATGTGGAGTCAGTTCAGTGTGCCATTGTACTGCTGCTAAATCATTGTACCAAGGCTGAAGATCCGGCAGTTTTTGAATTTAGGATTGCAAATCCTAAAATGCAAAGTGTATAATTAAAATTTCTAGGTAATATCAATACTTTTCTTATGACTGAACAATGTTCAATATTTGTCAAAGGATGAATTAAACTTTTCATGCATAAGTTATCATTATAAATGAGTGAATTGGTATTTCTAACCACTTGAAAATTAAATTAAAAATTACTTTTACTTGAAAATATACTTCAGTGAGAATTTTGAACGTCGCTAGTTATACAGAAAAGAAAAGAGCAGTCTTAAAACGTTGTGTTGTTTTCCCTTCCTAGAATTTACCTCCTATTCGAAATGGGAATCTTAGGAAAAAAAAGAAAGGCAAAGTTAAAGAGTCATCTAAAAAAACCAAAGATGAAAACACAAAAAACAGGATAAAATCTTATGATTATGAGGCATGGGCAAAACTTGATGTGGTAAGTTAATCTGGTTATATGCTTCTTAGTATTTGAGTAAAATTTTCTTGGAGTTAGTTAAGAGTCATGGATTAAATGAAAAATCATGTAGAGTTCTTAGGACCTGTGTCTTTCTCTTATAGACTACTTTGTGTGGAATAAAAACTTAAATACCTAGCTGTTCAGTTAACTAGATTATTTTTTCTCCTACAGTCCTCTATCAGTGAATAGTGGCTAAAACAGCTGGATTCTTTTCTTTTTTCCTATTTTTTCTTTTTTTCTCCTTTTGCACAAATAGTACATAAGAGATCCAGTGTACTCTTCACCCAGTCTCCCCTAATGGTTACATCTTATTTAACTATAGTACAGTATCAAAACCAGGAGATTGATATCGGTGCAATGTGTGTATAGTTCTTTGCCATTTTATGACCTGTAGATCTGGGTAACCACCATTGCAATTAAGGTACAGAAATATTGCATCACCACAAAGACCTCTCCACCTATAGTTGCGCCTGCCTCCTTCCTCTTCATCATCTCTAACCCTTAAACAGCCAGAATTCTAAGATAGTAATAATATGAGAAAAGAAGGACTCTACCAACATTTTTTTTTTTTTTTAATAGACTGAAGGACCTGTAGAATACTGGCTAAAAGAGAATGCCTTTGGGTTTAGTCTTAGGGCTAGGGCTGCGTGACAATAGAATTAGGGCTATCTTGATTTCAGGAAGGGCCCTTCTAGGCTGGTGTGGTGCATGCCTCCCATCTCCCACACATGAGACACAGTGTAGCTGGAGAATTAATTACTCTGCCTCATAACCCTCTACCCAGTGTTCCAAGCAGCCACTGTCAGGCCAACCTGTGAACGGGAACCTGTGAACGGGAACCTGTTGGCCAGCCTTATTCTAGACTCTGACCCACCCTAAGGGTTGATTTTGTTAGGTTGATTTGGAATACACACTCGCTTTTAGTCTTTTTAAAAGTGTTCATTATGTAATATTTGATTCATACAAAATAGTTTGTAGAGATACGTGTTCTAAAGCATGATAATAAAATGAATACATAAACCCACCACCTAACATAAAGAGAAGTTTTTCAATCCCATTGAAGCTGCCATTGTGCTCCTTCCCTGTCCCATCTTCTTTTCTCCTCTCTATCTTCAGAGGTAACTACTATTCTGATTCTTATGTGTATTATTTTCTTTGCACTTTTTTGTTTTAACATTTTAATTGAGGTATAACATTCATACAGTAAAGTCCCAAAATCTTAAATGTACAACTTCCTGAATTTTCACTCATGTACAAAACTGAGAAACTACCATCCAGATCAAGATATAGAACATTTCTCGTATCCCAGAAACCTCCCTTTTCGGTTGATTACCTCCCAAAGGTGGCCACTGTAGTGATCTCTAATATTGTAGATAGGTTTTGCCAGTTTTGGAATTTCTTACAGTTGTATCGTACAGTATGCACTGTTCTCTGTTTGGCTTCTTTTGCTATTATTGTCTGAGATTGATCTGTACTGTCAGTAGCAGAAGTTTGTTCTTTTTCATTGCTGATCAGAATTCCATTGTGTGGCTATATCACAATTTGTGTATCCATTCTCCTATTGATATACACTGAGTTGTTTTCAGCTTGGGGCCGTTATGAATAAACCTGCTATGAACATTCTTGTACATGTCTTTTGATGGATATAGCACCTGGGATGGTATTTGCTTGGTCATAGTTTGTATATGCATTTAGCATTAGAGGATACTGCCAAATGGTTTTTCAAATTAGTTGTATTTCTCTTTTTATAAAACATTTATTTTTAATTAATTAATTTTTAAATTGAAGTATAGTTGATTTACAATTTAGTTTCAGGTGTACAGCAAAGTGATTCAGTTTTATATGTATATATACACACACACTTATCTGTACTTTTTCAGATTCTTTTCCATTATAGGTTATTACAAGATATTGAATATAGTTCCCTGTGCTATAGTCGGTCCTTATTGTTTATGTTTTATATATAGTAGTGTATATCTGTTAAACGCAAACTCCTAATTTATCCCTCCCCCACTTCCCCCTTTGGTAACCATAAAGTGTTTTCTATGTCTGAGAGTCTGTTTCTGTTTTGTAAGTGAGTTCATTTGTATCACTTTTTTCTTTGTCTTTTTTAATTTTTATTTTATATTGGAGCATAGTCGATTAACAATGTTGTGTTAGTTTCAGGTGTACAGCAAAGTGATTCAGTTATACATATACATGTATCTATTCTTTTTCAAGTTCTTTTCCCGTTTAGGTTATTACAGAATATTGAGCAGAGTTCTCTGTACTATACAGTAGGTCCTTGTTGGTTATCTATTTTAAGTATAGTAGTGTGCACATGTCAATCCCAAACTCCCAATCTATCCCTGCGCCCCGACCCTTCCCCCCGGTAACCGTAAGTTTGTTCTCTAAGTCTGTGAATCTGTTTCTGTTTTATAAATAAATTCATTTGTGTCTTTTTTTTTTATTTTTTAGATTCTGCATATAAGCAATATCATATGACATTTGTCTTTGTCTGACTTACTTCACTTAGTATGATAATCTCCATATCCATCCATGTTGCTGCAAATGGCATTATTTTATTCTTTTTTGTGGCTGAGTAATATTCCATTGTATATATGTACCACATTTTCTTTATCCCTTCCTCTGTCGATGGACATTTAGGTTGCTTCCATGTCTTGGCTATTGTAAATAGTGCTGCTAGGAGCATTGGGCTGCATGTATGTTTTCAAATTAGAGTTTTTGTCTTTTCCAGTTATATGCCCTGGAGTGGGATTGCTGGATCATATGGTAGCTCTATTTTTAGTTTTCTAAGGAACCTCTATACTGTTCTCCATAGTGGCTGAACCAATTTACATTCCCACCAGCAGAGTGGGAGGATTCCCTTTTCTCCACGCCCTCTCCAGCATTTATTATTTGTAGACTTTTTGATGATGGCTGCTCTGACTGGTGTGAAGTGATACCTCATTGTAGTTTTGATTTGCATTTCTCTGATAATTAGTGATGTTGAGCATCTTTTCATATGCCTGTTGTCCATCTGTATGTCTTCTTTGGAGAAATGTCTATTTAGGTCTTCTGCCCTGGTTGTATTTTTCTTAATGAAACCAAGGCTAATTGAGTCCAGAGAGAGCACACATTATTATTTAAATAGTATGTCATCTGCTTTAGTAATGTCTCGATGCAAGAGAAGTATGATTTTGGGTCTTGAATTTATTACTGTTGGAAATGATACTTTCTGAACATGATTTATTCTCTGCTAAGTATTATTTAGTCTGCTTTCATTTTTTGTAACTTTACCTCCTTCTATGTAGCCTTTTCCTTTCCATAAATTGGAATCTTCTTATAATGCCCTTTCCTAAAAGGCATCATGTCAGATGATTTCTTAGAGAGTTGCTTTCTACAGTCATTTATTCATTCAACAGATATTGATTGAACTCCTGGTTTGTGTGGCCAGTGCAGTCATGGTTGTTCCATTCTAGTTCAGATCTGAGCAGCGGCTTTGGTGTTCTGCTGCTATTAGTTTTCTACACTTGTCTGTGTAACAGGGTTGGACAGTCTTGGCTTTAATCTTGGTAGGCTGATGGAATTTCTAGGATCTTCATGCTAAAACACATAGCTAAATTTCAGTCCATCTTTGAATGTTCTTTCAATGAAACTAAGCATAGGTCTTATTTTGTTTTTTAATTTATCAACAATTTTTTCCTACATAAATTATTTAAAATAGTATATTGTTAAATACAGAAAGGATTTTGTTTATATAATAATTAAGTTTTTGTTTACATGAGTTTTTTTAAATAAATTTTTAAATTTTATTTTACTTATTTTTGGCTGCATTGGGTCTTCGTTGTTGTGTGCGGGCTTTCTCTAGTTGCGTCAAGAGGGTGTGCTACTCTTTGTTGCGGTGTGCGGGCTTCTCATTGCGGTGGCTTCTCTTGTTGCAGAGCAAGGGCTCTAGAGCACAGGCTCAGTAGTTGTGGCTCACAGGCTTAGTCGCTCTGCAGCACGTGGGATCTTTCCGGACCAGGGCTTGAACCCGTGCCCTCTGCATTGGCAGGCGGGTTCTTAACCACTGCGCCACCAGGGAAGCCCCGTTTACATGAGTTTTAATGAACTCTTTAATGGTTACTGGTTTAAAATCTCTTACTAGGGAGTTCCCTGGTGGCCTAGTGATTACGATTCTGGGCTTTCACTGCCGTGGCCTGGGTTCAGTCCCTGGCTGGGGAACTGAGATCCCGTGAGCCAAGTGGTGCGGGAAAAAAAAGAAAAATCTCTAACTAAAAATCATTCTTTTATTATATGTGCTAAAAAAAATGATTAAAAAAATACTGATGGGGTCCATGAAATGATTCATTACCATGAAAGGAATGTGTGAGTCAAAAGAGATTGGGAATTGCTGGACTAGCATGTTATGTATTTTCTTTGGTAGAGTCAGCTATATTTGGAATAGACTGAGAAACAGTATAATATAGTCATTGAGAGCCCTCTGGAGGAGGCAGACTGCCTGGGTTCAGATCCTCATTTGGCCACTTACTAGCTGAGTGACCCTGAGTGAGTTAACTAACTTCTATTTGTCATTTCCTTCAAGTGAAACACATGAAGTTGCTGTGAGAATCAGGAGTTAATTGTGCTCTACAAGCAGTTTTTGTTTTAAAAATAAGAGAAAAAAAAGGTTTTTAGACAAAACCTTTCTCTGCTGTTGGATGCAATTACATAGATTTGGGGTTATTTGCAAACTTCTCTTACGTAAAGGAATAATACTTCACTGCTAATAGTTTGTGATTTAGGGGTGATTTTTAAACTCTATTGACTTAGCTTACTTTATGAATTCAAAGTCAGATTCTCTAAGTGGTTTGGATCTTGGTTTTCTAAGCAAGAATACCCTTTTGTCTGGGTTTAGTCTTAAGAATGAGAGGTTACTTGAGTTGCTTTTGTAGGCCTTTAGGTCCTTAGATTGTAACAACTTAATGTTCTGTTGAATGTTCTTTTGGGGGGGGGCGGAGTTTATCTTCTGTTTTTAATGGTCATGTAATCATGAACACTGTTTCCCTACTTTTGATTTCAGGACAGTATCCTTGATGAGCTTGACAAAGAAGAGAGTACCCATGATTCTGTGTCTCAAGAATCGGAGTCAGAAGAAGATGGGATTCATGTAGATTCACAAAAGGCTCTTGCTCTAAAAGAAAAGGTACTCTTTAGGTTAGCCGTTGGTTCCTTCAAGTAAGCAGGATATGTAGAAGATCATGTCCATCCCAAGATTTCTACAGCATAATTTAGGGGGTGTTCAAACTTTAAGCTGTTATTGGCTATATCGCTATCGGGAGGCAGTACAGTGTAGTGGTTAGGAGTATGTGCTCTGAAACCAGATTATCTAGGTTCACATTCTGTGACAAGTTCTTTAAATTGCCTGTGTGTACTCAGTTTTCTCAGTTGTAAAATAAGATTAATATTATTACTAAACCTCAATGGGTGGTTGTGTTATTAAATGAATTATTATATGTAAAGTGCTTGGAGCATACAGAGTTACTCCAGGGCTTTAAGTAGTAGACTGAAATACTAATAAGATCAGCGCGTGATTCTTGACATGGACGTTATATCCCACTCCTCCATATCACAGACCATCTTTGGTTGCTTTTTGGAACGTTCAACATCTCCCTGAGGAATGCCTCATTATTGTAAAACTGGCTATATTGCTTTTCAAAGAGGTGGCACTCTTCCAGATTAAAATTTATCTTTGTGCCTTTCTTTTGTTACATTTCTGTGGGTTCATATTGTCAACAAGAAGTATATAATGCTAGGGATTTTACTCATTTTTCTGCCAGGGCTCTTGGATTGTGACCAAACTATGACTATGTAGTGAAGTTTAGCACTTGTAAAAAGACCACTTTGCTTAATTCCCTTGCCTTTCCTGTGAGCCTTGATCACATGGCTAATGAGATAGGAAGAGATGGATAATAATGAAAGAAAATGGCTCTGGAATTCTGTGCCAGTATATATCTGACTCGTATGCTTTTTCAGGGTAATAAACACTTCAAACAAGGAAAATATGATGAAGCGATCGAATGCTACACCAAAGGCATGAGTGCTGACCCATATAACCCTGTGTTGCCAACAAACAGAGCATCAGCGTACTTTAGACTGAAAAAGTAAGGAGTTCCCATAATGTGTGTGAATGTTTTATGTGTATATGGAGACTTGAAAAAAAAAACTTTCGTGATAAAATGTGTGGGAACGCTTGAAAAAGTTTTACATTTCTTTTCAACTACAAATTTTTGTAACTCACTCCCTTTTATTCAGTTCTTTTACTTAAGCCGTTTTAAACATTCAGGTGCTCAAACCCTGCTCCTGTAGCTCACTTTACCGAGGTGTTCCTCCTCTAAAAGTTGAGTAATGATGCTCTTTACCTAGTTCACAGGTGCAAAAAAAGTCAGCTGGGTAAAAATTTTTTATAAATTAATTTTGCTTCATTATTTTGAAAAATTATTTATCCACTATTTAACACAGAGAACTTTTATTATGGTAAACTTAAAATGTGTTTCAACATTTGTGTAAGTCATACCCTTTAAATAAATACTTAATGTTGAAGAACATAAATGTGTATGGTCTTAATCCTAAGTAGGGAACTGACCTATCATAAGAAATTTTAAAAAGACAAATACCATCAAGGAGGACATGCTTACTGTTTTAATTATTTGGAAATCCGAACTATATTGGTGTCTGAGTTTTTACTGTTTGAAATAGAATATTTTTAGATCTTTGAAACTCGTGCTATTCATATCCTGACAAATTAGGGGAATATTTACATTTTATAATATTTGATATCTACACTATGTAAGTGATGAAGAAAAATTTTAAATAAACCTGCATGAGCCTGCCACCCAGCTTAAGAACCAGAACATTATTTTTGAAGCTACCTTTGATATTCTTTTCCATATCCTGACCCTGTCCCTCCCAGTAAACCATTATCTTGAGTTGTATATCATTCTTTTGATTTAAAAAAAAAAAAGTTCATTATATATGTATGTATCTTTAAATAATATATTGTATAACATTGCTTGTTTTTGAGCTTTAAAAGTATTTCATACTGGATGTAGTCTTCTGTGGCTTGTCTATTTCTTTGAATAGTATCTTTCTAAGATTTGTTGGTATTTTGCATATAGCTGTAGATCTCTCATTTTCACTGTTATATGCAGTTCCTTTTTAGTAATATACCATTATGTATCCATTCTCCGGTTGCTGGATTGTTGGTTTGTTCCTTTCTTTCTCTCTTTCCTTTTCTTCTCCCTGCTTTCTTTCTCTGCCTTCCACCCTCCTTCCCTTTCTTATTTAACAACAGTGATACTGTGAACACTCTTGTACCTATTTCTTGGTGCTGGGTCATAGGATGTGCACAGGTTCAACTTTAAATGGTGGTAACCAGTTGCTACAAGGGTAGTTGTAACATTCCTATTAGCAGTGTATAAGAGTGAATGTTCTGTATCTTTACCAATGCGGGTATAATTGGGCTTCTGAATTGTTTTCAGTCTAGGGGGTGTAAAATGGTAATTCACTGTGGCCTTAACTTGCATTTCCCCAATTTCTAATGAGGTTGAGCATCTTCTTATATGTTTATTCACCACTTATTTATTTTTTTTCTGTGAAATGTCTGTTTTATCTTTTGACCATTTTTCTGTTAGGCTGTTTTGCTGTTGATTTTTAAGAGTTCTTTACTCTAGATACTAATTCTTTAGTGTTTATTTATAATAATTATCTTGTCTCAATTTGTAGTTGGTCTTCCTTTTTTTATGGAGTCTTGGTGAGCAGAAATTTTTAATTTAATATAATTTTTTATTATTATTTTTATTTATTTATTTTTTGCGGTACGCGGGCCTCTCACTGCTGTGGCCTCTCCCGGTGCGGAGCACAGGCTCCGGACGCGCAGGCTCAGCGGCCATGGCTCACGGGCCCAGCCGCTCCGCGGCATGTGGGATCTTCCTGGACCGGGGCACGAACCCATGTCCCCTGCATCGGCAGGCGGACTCTGAACCACTGCGCCACCTAATTTTATTTTTTTAAAATATATTATTATTTTTTCGACCCCACCATGTGGCATGTGGGATCTTAGTTCCCCAACCAGGGATTGAACCTGTGCCCCCTGCATTGGGAGCTCAGAGTCTCAACTACAGACTGCCAGGGAAGTCCCAGAAATTTTTAATTTTAATGTGTTTCATTTATTGATTTTTGTAAAATGTTGGCACTTTGAAAAATATGATTTGTTAAAGTAGTTTCCTTCCCTGAGTTCGTAACAGTCTCCTATATTTACTCCTAAAAGTTTTACTTTTCACGCTTAAGTCTTTTTATATATGCTGAAGGTAGAATTCCAATTTCATATCTTTTCACATGAATATCCCAGTTGTTTTAGACCTATTTGTTGAATATCCATGCTTTCCCCATGAATCTGCAATTCCACTGTTGTCATATGTCAAGTTTGCACAGATCTCTTTTTCATCTCTCTATTCTTTACATTGATCTGTTGCCCATTACTATAACCATTCCACACTGTCTTTAATTAGTATAGCATTATAATTATAATTTCTTGGTATTTGGTATAGGGCATTCTCCTACCTTATTCTTTAGGAATGTTGGGTATTTTTGAACTTTTACTTATCAGTATAAATTTTAGAATCATCTTGTCAAATTCCTTGAAAACTTTTAATTACAATTGCATTGGATTTATAGATCAGTTTGGAGAGAATTATATTGTTGTGTTTTTGTGTCTTATTATAGATGAATGTGAAATTGCTCTACTTCTTTGATGTCTTTGAAGACAGTCTTGTAATTTTCTGCATATGGGTCTTGTACATCTTTTGTTAGATTTATGAGTTTTTTGTTGCTGATCTCTAGTAGAGTAGCCACCTTGCTAAACTTTCATTATTTCTAACAGTGTCTCCAGATTGTTTTTGAGTTTTCTTGGTAGACCATCATATCATCTAAGAATGTCAGTTTTGTTCCTTCCTTTACAGTTCTTTTGGCTGTTATTTCTTTCTTATGGAACTACATTGGCCAGGACCTCTAGCACAGTACTGAGAAAAAGCAATGATAGTGGGCATTTTTGTTCTTTGCTTTAAAGGGAGCAGTGCTCAAGTCTCACCATCAGGAATTATTGATTTTAGTGGGCTTCACTAAAAGGAGATGGGAAACATGCCATCAATTGGGAACTGAATTCCCTTTTCAGAGATTTCAGAAACAAATTTTTTGAAGTTTTGGTTTAACAGATGATTTTTATTTATTTCTTTAAATTGTAGATTTGCTGTTGCTGAGTCTGATTGTAATTTAGCAATTGCCTTGAATAGAAGTTATACAAAGGCTTATGCAAGACGAGGTGCTGCTCGATTTGCTTTGCAAAAATTAGAGGATGCCAAAAAAGGTATTAATATTTTCCAAGTCATCCATATCTAAAAAATTATTTAAAATTTTAATTTAACTGATGCTATACGAAGAATAATAGAGAATGACAGTTACTACCTTCAGAGATCTGTCTATTATTGAATAAAACTCATTTTTGCAATTTAAAATGTGTCTTGATATTTTGGGAAAAGAGCATGTTATTTGCCACCAATTAGACTTTGGTTCAAATTCTCATTTGACCATGAGCTGTGTGACCAGGAGAAGGTTACGTATCTTCTCTGATTTTCAATTTCTCATCTGTAAAATAGGGATTAAAACATCTTGTTGGCTATTATGAGGCTAGAGGTAATGCATGTAAAGCCTTAACACATTTTTATTTATTTGTAAATTCTAAGCCTTCCATTATTCCATAAAATAGGTTTGCATAGTACAAATCACAAAATCTGAATGACGCTGATGTCTGAAAGATTGTGCTCCTTCTTGGTTTTATGAAGTATAACTTATGATAGCAAGTATTCTTCCCAGGGCTGGTAGAAGAAGGTGATCTGTCACAAGGATTCTGTCAGGGTTTTGTCTGTCCTGGGGGAATGGAGGCAGTCCAGTGGCATAATGTTAGTGTTTCTTAGTTCCTCTTAATTTTGCTACAGGATAGTTACCTATTTGTCACACGTAAGCAAATGATTGTTGTTCTATACCGGTTTTTTAATCTCATATGTCTTTCAAATATTCTTTATCTTCTGTTTTACTCAGATTATGAAAAAGTATTAGAACTGGAACCCAATAACTTTGAAGCTACAAATGAACTCAGGAAAATTAATCAGGTAAACTGGTTATTTAAATTAAGTACATTACTTATTACTTTTATTTGATAATGTAAAGGTTTTTGCATAGACTTTGTACTATATATAACATAGACATTTTTCTACTTTTAATTCTTTGTACTGTAGAGTTTTTTACTGAACAAATTTGTAAGCTAGAGGTGGTATAATGGTATTTAAAGATTCTTAATTAGTTATTATCTTAAAAAGTTGTCTGAGGTATTTAGAACTACTGCTGCTTCACTTTTTCCTAGATGTCAGAATCATTTTTCTTTATCTCACTGATTTTTCTGATTTGGCTTGTGCTTTGATTTTTGTACTTTTGCATATTTCTTTGATTTTGTATAGTTTTAAAGTTGCTCCATCTTTATGGTCTATATAGCAAAAATAATACTAATTTTTTAACAGTAAGAAAATAGTACTTAAATGTAAAATTTGCTGTCAAATGATACTAAACAGTTACATATTCCTTTTACTTTGCTGTTGAATCAGTTATAATTATTTTGCCATCTGTTGAAACTTTGATAAAAAAGTGACAATGATTGGGGAAAGTCTGCCTTTAAATATTGCCATTACTTATTGCACATAAAATCTGTTGGTAGATATATCAACTTGATTATAATTGTGAACTGTATTGTGTATTTTCGTGTTTTGTCCTAGGTCAAATAATGACTATGAATATTAAATTTGAGAAATTTGGTGATGTGGTCTCAATTACCTTCTTTATTTTTGAAAATTGTTCCTAGAACAGTGTAGAAATTCAATAAATATTTGTTGAATAAATAAATGAACAACTGTCTTTAATGAATATTACTTATTTTAATTGGAATAAGATGCACATTAAATTTCTTTGCTTTTTATTTTAGTAAGTAGAAAGATTTTGAATTGGCGTAAATATTATTTTAATTATTTGAAATGTGGCAGGAATTCTAATATATTTGAATAATTTATTGTTTTAAAGTCAAATATGTATGCGTCTTCCATTACTTGTTTTATTTTAGCTGACTGCTATGTCTCCTAGGCTTTAACTTGCAAAGAAAACTCATATCCAGAGGAAGCTGATACAATGATTAAGTCAGCTGAAGGAGAGAAAAAACAAATTGAAGAGCAACAGAATAAACAGCAGGCCATTTCAGAGAAAGATCGGGTAATCCAGGATTCCAACAAATATATGTTTCTCTGAGCTTACTCTTAGCTTTTTGTGTATCAGTTAAGTTTCTGTCTTTCCTAATATTATATTAAAATTCTTCTTCAGTAGAAACTGAAACTTAAATATACTAAAACTTCTGGGGCCTACTAATTAAAACTTTGAGTAATTGATGACTTAATACATAATATTAAAAAAGTATTTAAGTTTAGGAAACAAATTATTTTTGAGCATTTTAACATATATTTACATATTGTGGTTACAAATTTAACATACAAATAAATTACAATTCATTCTTACTTATTTTTCATTAACTCCCACTGAACTATTTCTGATAAAAATTTCTTTAGAAATCCTGAGTTGAGATTTAATTTAACATATTATAGCCTTTCATGGACCCACAACAAATACTTATGGAATGATTATTGATTGTGATATATCAGATTCTGATTAGAAATAAATGTTACAGTGAACTCTAGTATACACATTCCAATACAGTTTAATTTATCCTATGTTTAGGCATATTAATGTTACTGAAGAGTGAGCTGTACAGTCTGATACTCTGTTCTTTCACAAAAATTATTTGAGTTTTGAAATTCTTCTGTAGAGATTCTATTTTTTTTGGCCGTGCCTTGTGGCTTGTGGGATCTTAGTTCCCTGACCAGGGTTTGAACCAAGGCCCTCAGCAGTGAGAGCGTGAAGTCCTAACCACTGGACCGCCAGGGAATTCCCTGTACAGATTCTAATATTACTAAAGAGTATAATATTCGGGCCTATATTTACTTATTTATTTATAAAATTCTATTTACTTATTTATTTTTTGGCTATGTTGGTCTTTGTTGCTGCGCGCGGGCTTTCTCTAGTTGCCGTGAGCGGCAGCTACTCTGCGTTGTGGTGCCCAGGCTTCTCATTGTGGTGGCTTCTCTTGTTGCAGAGCACGGGCTCTAGGCACACGGGCGTCAGTAGGTCTGGCGCACGGGCTTCAGTAGTTGTGGCTCACGAGCTCTAGAGTGCAGGCTCAGTAGTTGCGGCACCTGGGCTTAGTTGCTCCACGGCATGTGGGATCTTCCCAGACCAGGGCTCGAACCCGTGTCCCCTGCATTGGCAGGTGGATTCTTAACCACTCTGCCACCAGGGAAGCCCCTGGGCCTATATTTATTTTTTATTTATTTTTAAATTTTTTTTGCAGTACGCGGGCCTCTCACTGTTGTGGCCTCTCCCGTTGCGGAGCACAGGCTCCGGACGTGCAGGCTCAGCGGCCATGGCTCACGGGCCCAGCCGCTCCACAGCATGTGGGATCTTCCCGGACCGGGGCACGAACCTGTGTCCCCTGCATTGGCAGGCGGGACTCTCAACCACTGCGCCACCAGGGAAACCCCTGGGCCTATATTTATTAAAATGTGTTTTTAATTTAAGCTTTGTCCAATCTTAATTAATAAAATAATGGTTAATGCCGCAAGGTAATATAGTAGCATACTTTTTTTTTAGTACTGAAAAGAGATTAACACCATTGTAAAAGCAATCCAAACTAATAGATTCTAAAACATGTATCATGGATTTTTAGCAATTAAAATATAGTTTAATTACTGATATAATAATGATGGGTATACTTGCAGTGTTGCTAAAGATTTGAATTCAACTAACTTTTTTTTTTGCATTTTCTTTTTTATTCTTCTCCATACTTTCCAAAATGACAGGGGAATGCATTTTTCAAAGAGGGGAAATATGAAAGAGCAATCGAATGCTATACTCGAGGGATAGCAGCAGATGGCGCTAATGTCCTTCTTCCAGCTAACAGAGCAATGGCCTATCTGAAGATTCAGAAGTAAGTATTGGTTACTTTTAATTCTTTTCAAGATGAAAAATGAAATTTACCATAAATTGGCATATTAGCTACATAATAAATTTAATTCATTTACTTCTAAGCATTAAAGTTAGAGAGAGAGAGAGTGTGTATGTGTGTCATAGTACATATTCAGTAAAAGTTAGCTCTAAAATATTTTTCCAGTTTTAATGCTCTGGCATCACACAATTTAACACTTCTTTTATTTCTTTATGTTATTCTGAATTAGTGATTTGAAAGTTATTTTTAACCTCAGAACCCTTTGGACAGAATCTTATCTGGAAGTGTATACATATATAACAAAAGGGTTTGCTGTCATTGAAACTGCTGATTGATTACATACACAACTAAAACTTGGTCCTGTGATACTAACCACATATTTCTGGATGCACTCAAGGGCTCCATGTTGGACAGTCAGCAGGATAATATCTGATGACAGAAACTATGTCTTTGAATCTGTTGTAATAATACTTTACACACTAGTTACAGAATTAAAAATTCCTATAAATATTATAAGTAAGGATCCTAAACTATTCTGGTGCCGTAGACCACTTTGGCTGCGTGGTGCACCTTTCTCAAGGTAATATTTTTAACTGCATAATGATACATTAGGATTACAAAGGAAATCAACTATGTTGAAATAGAGTTTTAAAAATATTAAAATTTGTGATACATTGGTATACATACTTTTAAAATTAACGTAGTACAAAATGAGAAACTATGTTTAAAATACAGGCAAGTTAAAAATAAATAAAAATACAGGCAAGTTAAAGTTAAAAAATTTTTTAAAGACATATTATTGTGAAAGTTTGAATAAAGCCACTAGAATTTGGGGGTGTTCTTTGACACATCTTCCACATACTGATCAACCAGTATGTCTAGGTAATGCCCAGAAAGCAGCACAGATGATTACATTATACCAGTGTGATAACATATGGCTTCATTCTTTGGCATCCGAGTGACTGCTAGGGACAGAGTTGCCTGGTAACTGGCCAGCTGTGTCGTAGGAGCGTTTATAAACAGGGGTACTATGATCACATGCAAACAAACAGCAGGTTAAACTACCACTGTATTCCTGAAGTAGTTGTGTTATCTTAAAGATGTCTGTAACAAATGTAATGTGATATGAAAATAACTGATTTTTATTGGTGACAAAGTCATAGGTACTGTTTTTACTACTGTGGTTTGTTATCTACACTTGTAATTGAAAGGAAAGCTGCATTTCATTTAAAAGTTGATGAAAATAAGGGTACAGTATTTTTGCCAACCAAGTTTTCAGATCTCTCACAGGATCTCAGGATAGGAACCTCTATCATATAAGAAAATTTTGATTGTATATTTAACCTCATTGAAATTAATAGACACATTAGAAGTGTATTATTTTTATTAGTCAGAGTAAAGATCATTGCATATCTTACTAACTTAGGAAAATTTTGAATTTTGCTATTCCAGAATTGCACATGATTTAAAAATTGTAAGGCCTACATTTTTAGGCTTGACTAGTGCCAAGAATAATACCTTCTAATAGGTGATTATATTTACATTTATGAGAGCTCTAATTTATTGTGTTTTATTGCTTTAGTTGATAACCACATAAGTATATTACGACAAGTTAACAGTATTTTTTAATTTGAAAGAACTATTATGTGACTTTTTAAAACACCTTTAGTGGAGTATAATTGCTTTACAATGGTGCGTTAGTTTCTGCCTTATAACAAAGTGAATCAGCTATACATATACATATGTCCTCATATCTCCTCCCTCTTGCGTCTCCCTCCCATCCTCCCTATCCCACCCCTCTAGGCGGTCACAAAGCACTGAGCTGATCTCCCTGTGCTATGCAGCTGCTTCCCACTAGCTATCTACCTTACATTTGGTAGTGTATATATGTCCATGCCACTCTCACTTCGTCCCAGCTTACCCTTCCCGCTCCTGGTGTCCTCAAGTCCATTGTCTACATCTGCGTCTTTATTCCTGTCCTGCCCCTACGTTCTTCATAACCATTTTTTTTTTAGATTCCATGTATATGTATTAGCATAAGGTATGTGTTTTTCTCTTTCTGACTTACTTCACTCTGTGTGACAGACTCTAGGTCCATCTACCACACTACAAATAACTCAATTTCGTTTCTTTTTATGGCTGAGTAGTACTCCATTGTATATATGTGCCACATCTTTTTTATCCATTCATCTGTCGATGGACACTTAGGTTGCTTCCATGTCCTGGCTATTGTAAATAGAGCTGCAATGAACATTTTGGTACATGACTTTTTGAATTATGGTTTTCTCAGGGTATATGCCCAGTAGCGGGATTGCTGGGTCATATGGTAGTTCTATTTTTAGTTTTTTAAGGAACCTCCATACTGTTCTCCATAGTGGCTGTATCATTTTACATTCCCACCAACAGTGCAAGGGTGTTCCCTTTTCTCCACATGCTCTCCAGCATGTATTGTGTGTAGATTTTTTTGATGATGGCCATTCTGACTGGTGTGAGGTGATACCTCATTGTAGTTTTGATTTGCATTTCTCTAATGATTAATGATGTTGAGCATTCATTTGTTTGTTGGCAGTCTGTATATCTTCTTTGGAGAAATGTCTGTTTAGGTCTTCTGCCCATCTGTGGATTGGGTTGTTTGCTTTTTGTTATTGAGCTGTATGAGCTGCTTGTATATTTTGGAGATTAATCCTTTGTCAGTTGCTTCATTTGCAAATATTTTCTCCCATTCTGAGGGTTGTCTTTTGGTCTTGTTTATGGTTTCCTTTGCTGTGCAAAAGCTTTGCAGTTTCATTAGGTCCCATTTGTTTATTTTTGTTTTTATTTCCATTTCTCTAGGAGGTGGGTCAAAAAGTATCTTGCTGTGATTTATGTCATAGGGTGTTCTGCCTATGTTTTCCTCTAAGAGTTTGATAGTTTCTGGCCTTACATTTAGGTCTTTAATCCATTTTGAGCTTATTTTTGTGTGTGGTGTTAGGGAGTGTTCTGATTTCATTCTTTTACATGTAGCTGTCTAGTTTTCCCAGCACCACTTACTGAAGAGGCTGTCTTTTCTTCATTGTATATTCTTGCCTCCTTTTATCAAAAATAAGGTGACCATATGTGCGTGGCTTCGTCTCTGGGCTTTCTATCCTTTTCCATTGATCTATATTTCAGTTTTTGTGGACAGTACCATACTGTCTTGATACTGTAGCTTTGTAGTATAGCCTGAAGTCAGGGAGGCTGATTCCTCCAGCTCCGTTTTTCTTCCTCAAGATTGCTTTGGTTATTCGGGGTCTTTTGTGTTTGCATACAAATTGTGAAATTTTTTGTTCCAGTTCTGTGAAAAATGCCATTGGTAGTTTGATAGGGATTGCATTGAATCTGTGGATTGCTTTGGGTAGTATAGTCGTTTTCACAGTGTTGATTATTCCAATCCAAAAACATGGTATATCTCTCCATCTGTTTGTATCTTTATTTTCTTTCATCAGTGTCTTATAGTTTTCTGCATACAGGTCTTTTGTCTCCTTAGGTAGGTGTATTCCTAGGTATTTTATTCTTTTGTTGCAGTGGTCAGTGGGAGTGTTTCTTTAATTTCTCTTTCTGATTTTTCATCATTAGTTTATAGGAATGTAAGAGACTTCTGTGTATTAATTTTGTATCCTGTTACTTTACCAGATTCATTGATTAGCTCTTGTAGTTTTCTGGTAGCATCTTTAGGATTCTCTATGTATAGTATCATGTCATCGGCAAACAGTGACAGCTTTACTTCTTTTCCAATTCGGATTCCTTTTATTTCTTTTTCTTCTCTGACTGTGGTGGCTAGAACTTCCACAACTATGTTGAATAATAGTGGTGAGAATGGGCAACCATGCCTTGTTACTGATCTTAGTGGAAATGGTTTCAGTTTTTCACCACTGAGAACAATGTTGGCTGTCAGTTTGTCATATATGGCCTTTATTATGTTGAGATAAGTTCCCTCTATGCCTACTTTCTGGAGGGTTTTTATCATAAGTGTGTGTTGAATTTTGTTGAAAGCTTTTTCTGCATCTAATGAGATGATCATATGGTTTTTATTCTTCAGTTTGTTAATATGCTGTATCACATTGATTGATTTGCATACATTGAAGAATCCTTTCATTCCTAGGATAAACCCCACTTGATCGTGGTGTATGATCCTTTTAATGTGCTGTTGGATTCCGTTTGCTAGTATTCTGTTGAGGATTTTTGCATCTATGTTCATCAGTGCTGTTGGCCTGTAATTTTCTTTCTCTGAGACGTCTTTGTCTGGAAGTGTTTGAGAAGGATAGGTGTTAGCTCTTCTCTAAATGTTTGATGGAATTTGCCTGTGAAGTCATCTGGTCCTGGGCTTTTGTTTGTTGGAAGATTTTTAATCACAGTCTCAATTTCAGTGCTTGTTTTTGGTCTGTTTATATTTTCTATTTCTTCCTGGTTCAGTCTTGGAAGGTTGTGCCTTTCTAAGAATTTGTTCATTTTTCCAGGTTGTCCATTTTATTCGCATAGAGTTGCTTGTAGTAATCTCTCATGATCTTTTGTATTTCTGCAGTGTCAGTTGTTACTTCTCCTTTTTCATTTCTAATTCTGTCGATTTGAGTCTTCTCCCTTTTTTTCTTGATGAGTCTGGCTAATGGTTTATCGATTTTGTTTATCTTCTCAAAGAACCAGCTTTTAGTTTTATTGATCTTTGCTATTGTTTCCTTCATTTCTGTTTCATTTATTTCTGATCTGATTTTATGATTTCTTTCCTCTTGTTAACTTTGGGGTTTTTTTTGTTCTTTTTTCTTTAATTGCTTTAGGTGTAAGATTAGGCTGTTTATTTGAGATGTTTCTTGTTTCTTGAGGTAGGATTGTATTGCTATAAACTTCCCTCTTAGAACTGCTTTTGCTGCATCCCATTGGTTTTGGGTCGTCATGTTTTCATTGTCATTTGTTTCTAGGTATTTTTTGATTTCCTCTTTGATTTCTTCAGTGATCTCTTGCTTATTAAGTAGCGTATTGTTTAGCCTCCATGAGCTTGTAATTTTTACAGATTTTTTCCTGTAACTGATATCTAGTCTCATAGCGTTGTGGTTGGAAAACGTACTTGATGCAATTTCAATTTTCTTAAATTTATCAGGCTTTGATTTGTGACCCAAGATATGATCTATCCTGGTGAATGTTCCATGAGCACTTGAGAAGAAAGTGTATTCTGTTGTTTTTGGATGAAATGTCCTATAAATATCAATTAAGTCCATCTTGTTTAATGTATCATTTAAAGCTTGTGTTTCCTTGTTTATTTTCATTTTGGATGATCTGCCCATTGGTGAAAGTGGGGTGTTAAAGTCCCCTACTATGTTTGTGTTACTGTCAATTTCCCCTTTTATGGCTGTTAGCATTTGCCTTATGTATTGAGGTGCTCCTATGTTGGGTGCATAAATACTTACAATTGTTATATCTTCTTCTTGGATTGAGCCCTTGATCATTATGTAGTGTCCTTCTTTGTCTCTTGTAATAGTCTTTATTTTAAAGTCTATTTTGTCTGATATGAGAATTGCTACTCCAGCTTTCTTTTGATTTCCATTTGCATGGAATATCTTTTTTCCATCCCCTCACTTTCACTCTGTATGTGTCCCTAGTTCTGAAATGGGTCTCTTGTAGACAGCATATGTATGGGTTTTGTTTTTTTATCCATTCAGCCAGTCTGTGTCTTTTGGTTGGGGCATTTCATCCATTTGCATTTAAGGTAATTAGCAATATGTATGTCCCTATTACCATTTTCTTAATTGTTTTGGGTTTGTTATTGTGGGTCTTTTCCTTCTCTTCTGTTTCTTGCCTAGAGAAGTTCCTTTAGCCTTTGTTGTAAAGCTGGTTTGGTGGTGCTGAATTCTCTTAGCTTTTGCTTGTCTGTAAAGCTTTTGATTTCTCCATCGAATCTGAATGAGATCCTTGCTGGGTAGAGTAATCTTGGTTGTAGGTTTTTCCCTTTCATCACTTTAAATATGTCCTGCCACTCCATTCTGGCTTGCAGTTTCTGCTGAAAGATCAGCTGTTAACCTTATGGGGATTCTCTTATATGTTATTTTTTGTTTTTCCCTTGCTGCTTTTAATATTTTTTCTTTGTATTTAATTTTTGATACTGTGATTAATATGTGTTTTGGCGTGTTTCTCCTTGGATTTATCCTGTATGGGACTCACTGTGCTTCGTGACTTTGATTGACTATTTCCTTTCCCATATTAGGGAAGTTTTCACCTATAATCTCTTCAAATATTTTCTCAGTCCCTTTCTTTTTCTCTTCTTCTTCTGGGACCCCTGTAATTTGAATGTTGGTGCATTTAATGTTGTTCCAGAGGTCTCTGAGACTGTCATCCATTCTTTTCATTCTTTTTTCTTTATTCTGCTCTGCAGTAGTTATTTCCACTATTTTATCTTCCAGGTCACTTATCCGTTTTTCTGCCTCAGTTTTTCTGCTATTGATTCCTTTTAGAGAATTTTTAATTTCATTTATTGTGTTGTTCATCATTGTTTGTTCACTCTTTAGTTCTTCTAGGTCCTGTTAAACGTTTCTTGTATTTTCTCCATTCTATTTCCAAGATTTTGGATTATCTTTACTCTCATTACTCTGAATTCTTTTTCAGGTAGACTGCCTATTTCCTCTTCATTTGTTTGGTCTGGTGGGTTTTTACCTTGCTCCTTCATCTGCTGGGTGTTTCTCCGTTTTCTCATTTTGCTTAACTTACTGTGTTTGGGGTCTCCTTTTCGCAGACTGCAGGTTCGTAGTTCCTGTTGTTTTTGGTGTCTTCCCGAAGTGGCTAAGGTTGGTTCAGTGGGTTGTGTAGGGTTCCTGGTGCAGGGGACTGGTGCCTGCATCTGGTGGATGAAGCTGGATCTTGTCTTTCTCGTGGGCAGGTCCGTGTCCAGTGGTGTGTTTTGGGGTGTTTGTGACCTTATTATGATTTTAGGCAGCCTCTCTGCTAATGGGTGGGGTTGTGTTCCTATCTTGCTAGTTGTTTGGCATAGGGTGTCCAGCACTGTAGCTTGCTGGTTGTTGAGTGGAGCTGGGTCTTAGCGTTGAGATGGAGATCCCTGGGAGAGCTTTCGCCATTTGATATTATGTGGATCTGAGAGGTCTCTGGTGGACCAATGTCCTGAACTTGGCTCTCCCACTTCAGAGGCACAGGCCTGACACCTGGCTGGAGCAGCAAGACCCTGTCAGGCACATGGCTCAGAAGAAAAGGGAGAAAAAAAGAAAGAGAGAGAAAAAAAAGAAATAAAATAAAGTTATTAAAATAAAAAAATTAAAAAGTAATAAAAAAAGAAAAGAAAAAAAAAGAGAACAACCAAACCAAAAAACAAACCCACCAATGATAACAAATGCTAGAAAACATACAAACCCCCCCCCCCAAAATTAATGGACAGACAGAACCCTAGGACAAATGGTAAAATCAAAGTTGTGCAGACAAAATCACACACAGAAGCATACACATACACACTCACAAAGAGAGAAAAAGGAAAAAAATATATCGTTGCTCCCAAAGTCCACCTCCTGAATTTGGGATGATGCGTTGTCTATTCAGGTATTCCACAGATGCAGGGTACATCACGTTGGTTGTGGAGGTTTAATCCGCTGCTCCTGAGGCTTCTGGGAGGGATTTCCCTTTCTCTTCTTTGTTCACACAGCTACGGGGTGTTCAGCTTTGGATTTGGCCCCGCCTCTTCGTGTAGGTCACCTGAGGGCGTCTGTTCTTAGCTTAGACAGGAAGGGGTTAAAGGAGCAGCTGATTAGGGCGCTCTGGCTCACTCAGGCCGGGGGGAGGGAGGGTTACGGATGCGGGGTGAGCCTTCATTGGCCGAGGCCGGCGTGATGTTGCAACAGCCTGAGGTGCACCGTGTGCGTTCTCCTGGGGAAGCTGTCTCTGGATCATGGGACCCTGGCAGTGGTGGCTGCACAGGCTCCCGGGAGGGGGGTGTGGAGAGTGACCTGTGCTCGCACACAGGATTCTTGGTGGTGGCAGCAGCAGCCTCAGCATCCCATGCCCGTCTCTGGGGTCCGCGCTGACAGCCGTGGCTCGTGCCTGTCTCTGGAGCTCGTTTTGGCGGTGCTCTGAATCCCCTGTCCTCGCGCACCCCGAAACAATGATCTCTTGCCTCTTAGGCAGGTCCAGACTTTTTCCCGGACTCCCTCCCGTCTAGCTGTGGCGCACTGGCCCCCTCAGGCTGTGTTCATGCCGCCAACCCCAGTCCTCTCCCTGCACTCCGACCAAAGCCCGAGCCTCAGCTCCCAGCCTCAGCTCGCCCGCCCCAGCCGGTGAGCAGACAAGCCTCTCGGGCTGGTGAGTGCTGGTCGGCACCGATCCTCTGTGTGGGAATCTCTCCGCTTTGCCCTCTGCACCCCTGTGGCTGCGCTCTCCTCCGTGGCTCTGAAGCTTCCCCCCTGCCCACCCTCTGTCTCCACCAGTGAAAGGGCTTCCTAGTGTGTGGAAACTTTTCCTCCTTCACAGCTCCCTCCCAGAGGTGCAGGTCCCGTCCCTATTCTTTTGTCTCTGTTTTTTCTTTCGCCCTACCCAGGTATGTGGGGAGTTTCTTGCCTTTTGGGTGGTCTGAGGTCTTCTGCCAGTGTTCAGTAGGTGTTCTGTAGGGGTTGTTCCACATGTAGATGTATTTCTGATGTATTTGTGGGGAGGAAGGTGATCTCCACGTCTTACTCTTCTGCCATCTTGAAGGTCTCCCTATGTGACTCTTATTTGTATCTTTTTCTAGTGTATCTTTTAGATTCAGTTAATATCAGAAGTTTTCTCTTCTACATAGTGACTGCTGTCAGATATTACAGACTAGATGAGGAACAAGGAGAAGAGCAACTCTTTCAAACAGGAGTTTGACCTGAACCGAGATCTAAAGCGATAGTATGATTAGTGAGGTGAAAAAACAGGTCGAGTGTCCTCGTGCAGGTTCACAGGCACAGGAGTGGGAAATTCCATGGTACCTCTGGAAAGGACAAGTGGTCCGTATGGTGGCTGGCATGCAGGGGCAGTGACAGAGATAAGGCTGGAGCATCATGCAAGCCCCCGACTTTGTGCTCTGCAGACTTTATTGTAAAAAATGTGGGGACCATGCAGTATCTTGAATGGGAGAATGATATAATCAGTCAAGTAGAAAATATACTGGTTGGGGCATGGACACGAACACACACAAACATGTTCTTTCTCTTGCTGAAAAGTGAATTAAGGAATTCAGAGGTGTTTAATCTTTTTCACCCTAGGTCTTGTTTTGAAGGTAGAATGGCATTCACTTAGGCCTTGGGAAGAATGTGATCACAGAAGATTCTTTTATAAAAAAATATTTGTTATTATGAAACTTTTCATAATAAACTCTATGTACCAAATCATCTAGTGTTCACTAGCCATACCTTTTTTGTCATATTTGTTTCAGCTGTTTTCCCCCCGAATTATTGTAAAGCAAATCAGAGACATTATGATATTTCATCCCTAAAGGATGTTTCATACATAACCACAATACCATTATTATGCCAAATAAATTCACAATAATTCATTAATGTCATTTTAATATATATGAGGGTCTCAAGTTTTTTCTGTTGTTTGTTTTTTTTTTTTAGCTTTTCTTAGCTTTTTGTTGTCATAAAGCAGTACTCAGACTGAATTAATTGCTGGGTGCATGACTGAGTAGAATTTATGAAAAGTAGTAGGTGGTATGCTTTCACGTATATAATGGATCCTGAGTTCTGTGTGTGCTGTTTTCCTTAGGTGATGTGTACTGTGGGTAAATATTAATGAAGTTTGGAGATTTAATGCCAGTTATAATTTTTATTATAGTACCTGTACATACTGACAGTTGGAGGGGAGGTACACTGCCAGCAGTGGTGTTCTTTTGTCTGCTCTACTCATATTTTATCATCATTAATTTCATCCTTCCAGCAGACTCATTCCTGACTTCCCCTTAATCTGATACCTTCTCTTTCCTCACCAGATGATTCCAAAATTTGGTGAGAATAAAAAATTTAAAAATTAGTCTTTTCCCTCAAACACAGATTTGGGAGCTGGTAATTGAAATTATATGTATATTTTTATATTAGAAACTCAGTTTATATGAAGTTTGCTGTAAGCTACATTTTTCCACTTGGTCGTTTTATCATGTTTAATAGGTATGAAGAGGCTGAAAAAGACTGCACACAAGCTATTTTATTAGATGGCTCATATTCTAAAGCCTTTGCCAGGAGGGGAACTGCAAGAACATTTTTGGGAAAGCTTAATGAGGCCAAACAAGGTAAGACTATTTTTATAACACCCGGCCCTCACTCTTCCTGTTGACACTCCTGTTATAGAAGCAGAGATTTGCATAGCCTTCCCATGTTTCAAGGATACAGAACCTAGAAAAGTACATTTTCTTTCACAGTTTAGATCATGAATACGTTTGTAGATTTGAAGGAATTCAGCTTCCATAGTGGACCTGGTTATCTTTTAATAGCATACAGTACAATCTGACCAAAATTAATGAAAAATTCGAATTATAGGTGAGAAGGAAAAAAGCAAGAAAAAGGCAAGAATGAAAAGGGAGTCAGCAACCAGGAGGTAGAGGATAATATGAGACAGTAGTGATGCCCCCGCTTTTTTTCTTGATACCAGTTATTCTTATTTTTTCATGATCTTTTACGTATTTATTCTGTTAGTTATTTTGAAGAACCAACTTACTTCTCTTGTGTGTTTTCTGTTTTACATATTTCTGCTTTTTATTTCCTTCCTTCATCTGTCTTTTGGCTGAATTTGCTGGTTTTCTAACTTCTTGACACATCAATGCTTATATAATTGGTTTTCAGCCTTTGTGTTTTGAATGTTCATTTAAATCTGGCAGTTTAAGTCTGGCTTCAGCTGTAGCCCATGCATTTTTTTATCATGGTACAATAGACATAACATAAAATTTACTGTTTTAACCATTTTTAAGTGTACAGCTCAGTGGCATTGAGTACATTCACATTGTTGTCAGCCATCACCATTACACATCTCCAGAACTTTTTCATCATTCCATTCTGAACATTCTACCCTTTTGACAATAACTCTCCATTCCCCCTTCCTCCAGCCCCTGGTAATCAACATTCTACTTTCTGTCTCTGAATTTGACTATTCTAGTACCTCATGTGAGTAGAATCATACAGTAGTAGTAATCAAACAAGTAGTCATACAGTAGTAGTATCATACAGTAGAATCATACAGCAGTAGTAATCAAACAAGTCTCTGGCTTGTTTCAGTTAGCACGTCTCTAAGGCTCATGCATGTTGTAGCATATATCAGACTTTGATTCCTTTTTAAGGCTTAATAATATTCCATTATCTGGGATTCTCTTAGATTCTGCCTTATGTTTGGTGATTACCCTGTCATTTGTTAACAGTGTGAGTTTTGGTAAGTTAGATGACCTCTAGATCAAGGCCTCAGTTGTTTCACTGTAAAGTGGAGTTGTAGTCATGTTACATGAGAATTCATATAAAGCAACTAGAATAGCAGTTGGTAAATGTTAGTTCTTACTATTGCTCACCAGTTTCCTAGCATCCTGAGTAAAACTTCTTGAGATAAATATGGGGTTACTAACTAAATATATAATTTTTTGAACTCCATAAAGTATTTTCACTAATTTATTATATTTCTTAAAAATTCATTTTAGATTTTGAAACTGTTTTACTTCTGGAACCTGGAAATAAGCAGGCAGTGACTGAACTTTCCAAAATTAAAAAGGTATGCATTCTTTCCACCAAAATATGGTCTTATTTTCTGAAGCATAAACACATTTATTTGTTGCGTGATTAACTTGAGCATATTTTGATAGTCATGGTTACAAATTTATTTTCAAGGAATTAATTGAGAAAGGACACTGGGATGATGTCTTTCTTGATTCTACTCAAAGGCAAAACGTGATAAAACCCATTGATAATCCACCTCATCTTGGA
The DNA here is from genome assembly GCF_003676395.1 of Aethalodelphis obliquidens. Lineage (NCBI taxonomy): Eukaryota > Metazoa > Chordata > Mammalia > Artiodactyla > Delphinidae > Aethalodelphis > Aethalodelphis obliquidens. The sequence goes on along the minus strand of NW_020837952.1, from coordinate 370,145 downwards.
TCAACTGTAAGTAAAGGCCCTTTAATTTTTTCCCTTGCTATTTAAATATCAGTGTTCTATTAATAAGAGCTGAAAACAAATGTTGAGTTAGTAGACTCTGAAAAGAAATGTTGAAATCTCTTCCAAGAGCCATTTTTAGAATCTTTAAAAAATACTTCTTAGGAATATTGGCATAATCAAATTGGGGAAAATTGAGCTGTTTAAAGTTCTGGGGTAACTTTTTAAAGCGACTTTTAATTTAACACTAAATATTTCTACATATTTTCTGGCTTTAAAGGAATTTGGAGCTGTTTTACATTTTGTAATTAAATATTTGTATTACTGTTATTTGAGATTGGGATTTTATTACAGTAGTCTTGCATCTTCTGTGGGGTTTGATCTGAAGTTAGCACTTTGGCAAGAATCTAGTACAGGCATACCTTGTTTCATTGCACTTTGCAGATACTGCGTTTTTTACAGATTGAAGGTTTGTGGCAACCCTGTGCTGAGCAAGTCTATCAGCGCCATTTTTCCAATAGCATTTTCTTACTTCGTATCTTTGTGTCACATTTTGGTAATTTTTGCAATATTTCAAACTTTTTCATTACTATCATATTTGTTATGGTGATCTGTGATCAGTGATCTTTGTTACTATTGCAAAAAGACTTGCTGAAGGCTCAGATGATGGTTAGCAATTTTTTGCAATAAAGTATTTTTTAATTAAGGTATGTACGTTTTTTTAAGACATAATGCTATTACACACTTAGTACAGTATAGTGTAAACATAACTTTTATATGCATTGAGAAACCAAAAGATTTATGTGACTTGCTTTATTGCAATATCCACTTTATTGTGGTGGTCTGTAACTGAACCTGCAATATCTCCAAGGTATTGCCTGTATAGGCAGAGTTATTCTTAAGAATATACACTGCACTTTGTTTTTGGTATGCCATACTGTTTTTCATTAAATCCAACAAAGCCAGTTTTTTCCTGCAATATTGGAACAGAAAGAGTAGCTGGTAAAATGCAGTGGTTTGTTTTGTTTATATATATATATGTGTATCTATATAGTGTGTGACTCTATGGTAATTTCTAACATTTACATGGTATTATATATAGAAATTATGAAAGATAAAATGCATATAGAAAAGTACACAGAACAAATTAAGATTTAAAGAATAAAGTGAACATCTGTGAAACCACCAACCAGGTCAAAAAATTAAAAGGTATCAGCCTCCAAAAATCTCCCTGTGTGCCCTTCACTGATCATGATCTCCCTACACCCTAGAAGTAACTGTTATGCATGGATGATGCTTTGAGAGAAATAACAATTTTACAAGGAAGTCGGAGCAGATATTTTTATCCTCCTTTTACAAAGGAAGAAGGTGAGGCAAAGAAAGTTTTGTGTTTTGCCAAGCTCATAGTTCAAGTTAGTGAGAGATAGAGGAATTCTTTGTTTAATATTTTTCTTGGGTTCTTATTTTGACTTCATTCTTGAATTTTCTGAGATAATAATTGTTTCATGTGCCAGGCATAAATCTTAGTTGCTTTCATACATTTTCATATATCATGTTCATTTTCATATATCATATTCGCTTGCTATTATTCTATTCTTAACAATAAAGGTGATTAAATGTTTAATCCAATGTGATTTAAACTTTTACCTCTTTGTAAAACTTTGTCACAGAAGTTAATTCAAAAGGTAAAAACAAAGCCTTTGTCAGACTTTTGCTGTCCATAATTATAAAGACATTACCATGTGGTAAATCAGATATCTGTGTATGGAAGAATGTCCCATGGCCAGTATACCCTAAACAGCTTTTATAAATCTGTTGGGTACTCTTCTCCCTCAGTTTAAAAATCAGTTTATGTTAATAGCTGTGAAAATGCAACATAAATTTGAATCTTTTGTGGCTGGATCTCAAAACAGAACACCTTCATGAATTGAGAGATCTGGGGTAAACCATTTTGTAACTGATCCAACAGAAACAAAATCATTATCCTAGTGGGAAGGGGAAAAATTGCTGTTTATTTTTATAATAGGTCTCCATTTAAAAAAGTAGGCATTATTTAAAAAATAGTAGGTGCAGTTTGGTATGATGCTTTTGAGTTGATTTGAGCCCCATTTCATAAGCTTTAAAATTTTAGGCGAGTGTGAACCCTATGTGATTCTTACTTTTTCTACTTAAGTTGAGAATAACTCACAGGTTAGTTGAGATCAAAGGAAATAATGTCCAATAATGCTAAGGCAGTTTCATGTAAAACAAATGTTAATTTCCTTTTCAGTCATATATGTGTGAGGCCACCTGGACACTGAGGAAAGTGGTCAGGAAAGAAAGGAAGGCCCAGGAGGTGGAGAAAAAAGAGTCCTGGGGTTACTTTATTCAAGCGAGAGGCTCAGTTGGGGTGTCCTGTGCTTGAGGGTTTGCAGCGGGGAGTACTGTTAATATATCTTCTATAGAGAGACTGTAGGAGAGCAGTAATGTAGGTCAGCTGGGCCTGGGGTTCCTAGGTAGGATGGTAGTAAATGAGAGCTTGTCGTGATCTCTTGGTCTCCACTAAAATATTTTATTTTTTTCGTTTTCCTGTTTCCCCATATAAAAGATTCACCTTTCTGCTTGGTCTCCTTTGTCTCTTTCTCCTTTTCTGTTTATTCTTTTTTTAAAAAAATAATTTTATTTATTTATTTTTGGCTGTGTTGGGTCTTTGTTGCTGCACGCAGGCTTTCTCTAGTTGCGGCAAGCGGGGGCTACTCTTCGTTGCGGTGCGCGGGCACCTCATTGCCGTGGCTTCTCTTGTTGTGGAGCACTGGCTCTAGGTGCGTGGGTTTTGGTAGTTGCCGCTCATGGGCTCAGTAATTGTGGCTTGCGGGCTCTAGAGTGCAGGCTCAGTAGTTGTGGCGCATGGGCTTAGTTGCTCCGCGGCATGTGGAATCTTCCCGGACCAGGGCTCAAACCCATGTCCCCCGCATTGGCAGGCGGATTCTTAACTACTGTGCCACCAGGGAAGCCCTCTGTTTATTCTTATTTCTCTTTTCTTTTTCTTGAAATGGTATAATATAGAGTTAAATAAAATGTATGCTTCTAAATCTTAATTTAAAAAGAGATGAATTGATCCTTTCATGTTTTCTTACATCTTTCAACTGTAGTGGTATCTTTTGTGTTTCACTCCTGTTCCCAGCATACTGTCATCCCCTCATCCCTCCCAGCCATCAGTAGCATTGAGCAGCTCTCAGTAGCCACTGGTCTACCCTGAAAGAGATCATCTGTTAGGAAATTCATTAACTAGGATCATGTTTACACTTCTGTCGTCAATGAAAGGATTTGGTTTTAATTGGAACTGCATTGATACAATTCAGTAGTTATAGTCTATTTTTTATAGTCTGTCCTTTAACACTATTTTTTAACACTAACGCATATCCATTCTTGGTGAATATCTTGATAGAAAACTATTGGTGTTGATAGTTATCAGCAAAGCAAAGGCCTTAGATTAACATGATTATCCTTAAAGATAGAACCGCTAACGGGACTCTGTTAACAGACTTTTAATAGCTTTTTTATTTATGTGCATCCATCTAGTAACACTCAGTTGTTACCATTAGGTCTTTTCTTAGTTATGCTAATGGAATGCCTGGTTTTAACACTGAGTTTAGTATATATGTCAAAAGTTTTTATATTTACAGCTTTCTGATTTAAAATTCAACTGTACAGTTGGAATGAAAACTTAGAGTATACTGAAGAACGTCTTTTATTAAAAAGCAAAGAGTATTACATGTAAACTTAGGAAGAAATTGAAAATATTTGCCACCTGTTATGATTGAAATAAATAGTGAATGCTATTTATATTAATAAATTAAAAACCATTATTGTGGTCAGGTACTTACCAACTTTGTGTAAATTATTTGGCAAATCTTTAATTCTAGGCTGGTTTTATCCAGCAGTTAGAGGATGCAGTTAGGTTTTTGTTTTTGTTTTTTAAAAATATTTATTTATTTCCTTATTTGGCTGCATCAGATCTTAGTTGCAGGATCTTCGTTGCGGCATGCAGGATCTTTTCTTTCATACAGAATGCAGGTTATTGCCTGGCCTTGTTCTACTTGCCTTCAGCCCACAATACTGATGTCACTTGGTCATATTTTTTTTCTTGGCTTTGTTGCCTCTAGGATAAACTTCAAACAACTTGATACAGCACACAAGTCCCTTTATAAGCTGCCTTTAAGCAGCCTTTCAGGCTTTGTCTCCACCCCTCCTCCCCTTGCACCAGCCCTACTGGACTTCTCACCTTTCCACCGACCATGCCATACCCTTCAACACTGCCATTCCTGGGTACTTTTTCTGTGAAGCCCCCCGATGTCATTTTTATCTTTCTTCCTCTGTTCTTTTAGCACTTTGTACCTGTACCTTTTATAATGCATATTCCATTGCCTTGTAATTATTTATATATGCATCTTCTTTCCCCCATTTAGACCTACATATGGTAGTCTGGCAGTATGACTCCAAATTGAATTTACTTACAGCTGGGATGTTGGCTGTAAAAACACTGTAACCTTTTAATTTGTGCCCCTAAAATAGGAAACCTTTGTATGTTGATGCAAAGAATTGATTTTAATTGTTTTAGAAACCACTCAAGAAGCTTATTATCGAAGAAACTGGTAATTTGATACAGACTGTTGATGTGCCAGATAGCACTACTACTGCTGCTGCTCCAGAGCGTAATCCTATTAATCCAGCAAAGGTAACAGCAACCGCTGGCACAAGTAAGAAGAACTCAAGCCAGGATGACCTTCTGCCCACAAGTGATATCCCAAAAGCAAAAGTATTGAAAATAGAAGAAATCAGTGATACTTCAGCTCTGCAGTGAGTAGAAATACTTTTATCTGATAGTCATCTAGAATGGCAGTAATCCCACTAGAAAATAGATATTGCTGATGAGACTTCTGGTTTGTACTCATCCACATAGTTTTTTGAACTATCCAACTTTACATTGTAGTTTTTCTTTTAACTGTAAGAGAGGTTTTGCTGAAGGAATGATCACTATTCCTTTACCACACTGAGGACTTTAGAAATAAGAGAGAGTATCTTTTTAAAAAAATATATTTTAATTTTATTGGAGTATAGTTGATTTACAATGTTGTGTTAGTTTCAGGTGTACAGCAAAGTGATTCAGTTACACATATACATATATTCATTCTTTTTTAGATTCTTTCTCAATATAGATTATCACAGAATATTGAGCAGAGTTTCCTGTGCTGTACAGTAGGTCCTTGTTGCTTATTTATCTTACATATAGTAGTTTTTGTATGTTCATCTCAAGCTCCTGATTTATCCCTCCCCTCCACGTTTCCCCTCTGGTAACGATAAGTTTGTTTTCAATATCTGTAAGTCTGTTTCTGTTTTATAAATAAGTTCATTTATATCTTTTTTAAAAAAATTAGATTCCACGTATGAGTGGTATCACATGATATTTGTCTTTGACTTAATTCACTTAGTATGATAATCTCTAGGTCCATCCATGTTGCTGTAAATGGCATTATTTCATTCTTTTTTATGGCTGAGTAATATTCCATTATGTGTATGTACCACATCTTATTTATCCATTCCTCTTTCGATGGACATTTAGGTTGCTTCCATGTCTTGGCTGTTGTAAATAGTGCTGCAATGAACACTGTGGTACATGACTCTTTTTGAATTATGGTTTTCTCTGGGTATATGCCCAGGAATGGGATTGCTGGATCATATGGTAGTTCTGTTTTAAGTTTTTTAAGGAACCTCCATACTGTTCTCCATAGCAGTTGTACCAATTTACATTCCCATCACCAGTGTAGGAGGGTTCCCTTTTCTCCACACCCTCTCCAGTATTTATTGTTTGTAGATTTTTTGATGATGGCCATTGTGACTGGTGTGAGGTGATATCTCACTGTAGTTTTGATTTGCATTTCTCTGATAATTAGTGATGTTGACCATCTTTTCATGTGCATTTTGGCCATCTGTATGTCCTCTTTGGAGAAATGTCTGTTTAGATCTTCTGCCCATTTTTTGATTGGGTTTTTTGTTTTTTAGACATAGAGCTGCATGAGCTGTTTGTATATTTTAGAGATTAATCCCTTGTCGTTTGCTTCGGTTGCCAATATTTTCTCCCATTCTGTGGTTTCTTTTCGTTTTGTTGATGGTTTCCTTTGCTGTGCAGAAACTTTTAAGTTTAATTAGGTCCCATTTGTTTATTTTTGTTTTTATTTTCATTATACTAGGAGGTGGATCAGAAAAGGTATTACTGCAGTTTATGTCAAAGAGTGTTCTGCCTGTGTTTTCCTCTAAGAGTTTTATAGTATACGGGCTTACATTTAGTTCTTTGATCCATTTTGAGTTTCTTTTTGTGTATGGTATTAGAGAATGTTCTAATTTTATTCTCCTACATGTAGCTGTCCAGTTTTCCCAGTACCATTTATTGAAGAGACTATCTTTTCTCCATTGTATAGCCTTGCCTCCTTTGTCGTAGATAGTTGACCATAGGTGTGTGAATTTATTTCTGGGCTTTCTAGCCTATTTTATTGATCTGTATTTCTGTTTTTGTGCCAGTACTGTACTGTTTTGATTACTCTAGCTTTGTAGTATAGTCTGAAGTCAGGGAGTCTGATTCCTCCAGCTCTGTTTCTCTTTCTCAAGATTGCTTTGGCTATTCAGGGTCTTTTGTGTTTCCATATAAATTAAAAATTTTTTTGCTCTAGTTCTGTGAAAAATGCCATTGGTAATTTGATAGGGATTGCATTGAATCTGTAGATTGCCTTGGGTAGTATAGTCATTTTGACAGTATTGATTTTTCCAATCCAAGAACATGGTATATCCTTCCATCTGTGTCATCTCTGATTTCTTTCATCAGCATCTTATAGTTTTCACAGTAGAGGTCTTTTGTCTCCTTAGGTAGGTTTATTCCTAGGTATTTTATTCTTTTTCATGCAGTGGTAAATGGGAGTGTTTCCTTAATTTCACTGTCAGATCTTTCGTTGTTAGTATATAGGAATGCAGGAGATTTCTGTGTATTAATTTTCTATCCTGCAACTTTACTGAATTAATTGATGAGCTCTAGTAGATTTCTGACAGCATTTTTAGGATTTTCTGTGTATCGCATCATGTCATCTGCAAACAGTGATGAAAGTATCTTGAACAAATTGATTTTGTGCATTTTCTTTTCTAGAACTTCAGTAAATATGTTTCACTTTGTAATTCAGGATTTTTAATTTTTTATAGGGGAGCTTCATAAACAATGTAGAATTTAGGCATTATTATTCTAGCCATTAATATTTAAGATATTCATGGGCTCTTTAAATTTTGTTTGGAATTTTTCAAAAAGTCATGCATTTTCTTAATGATGAGAATATAAAAGACATAGTTTAGTAGTTTACTTTGGGGTGTTGAAATTTTATTCATATATTTTTGCATTGCTACTCAACAGTCCTATTAAAAGGTTTTTTTGTTTTAAACTTTGAACTTTAGTAGTTGTTTACAGTGACATTATAGATTGTGGGAAAACTTTAAGTAGGCAGTTTTTTTTTGTTTTTTTTTTTTAAAGGAGGAAGCATTTCTTCCTTCTTGGAATCTTTCTTGAAACTGTGGTAATTCACATAATTCAGAGTGAAAGGTTGACTTGTGAGTATATGTGATATAATAATGCAGTGTATAGAAATGTTTTCTCAAAAGGTGGCCAGGCTATTAGCTCAGCTAATGAGAATAGTCATTACGTAACCAGCATCTGAAAATTTGCACGAGTATAATCTGTCTTGCCAAAAGTATACATATATTATCAGCTGAAAGAATTTACTACTGGCAGAATATAAATAGATAATATAGTATTAATAAAGTCAGAAATTTAAAAATCTCTGTTGATGTTTCCTTATATAAGCTTTGACTATTTGTGGTTCTTCTCTTTGTTTTTCTTTTTTATTATTATTATTTATTGATTTTTGGCTGCCTTTGGTCTTCATTGCTGCTTGCGGGCTTTCTCTACTCTTTGTTGCAGTGCACGGGCTTCTCATTGAGGTGGCTTCTCTTGTTACAGAGCACGGGCTCTAGGCGCGTGGGCTCCAGTAGTTGTAGCATGTGGGCTCAGTATTTGTGGCTCACGGGCTCTAGAGCACAGGCTCAGTAGTTGTGGCGCACGTGCTTAGTTGCTCCGCGGCATGTAGGATCTTCCCGGGCCAGGGATCAAACCTGTGTCCCCTGCATTGGCAGGCAGATTCTTAACTGCTGCGCCACCAGGGAAGCCCTGTGGTTCTTTTCTAATTGTTTGATGCTTCTGAAATATTTCAGACCTGAAGTCAATTTGAAAAAGGATGTATGTCGGACTTTCAGTGAGAAGATTTCTATAGAGGTAGACAAAACACCTGCTCAGTTTATCAGGACTGCTCTTCCTCCAGTTCCTGCAAACTCATTTCAGCTTGAATCTGATTTCAGACAACTGAAAAATTCTCCAGATATGTTGTATCAATATTTGAAGGTAAGAGGGAGGAAGGTGGTAGTTCTCCTGTAAGTTAGAGGTCAAAGAACTTCTTTGGTCACTATATAATAATAGTACTATATTTGCTTATAATATGATTGTAGAAAATGCTCTTATCCCTTGCCTGATACGTATATCAGCCTGGTCAGACCATTTTAAATATTTGCAACCAGTGAACCTCTGAAAAAGGTTCTGTGTTAAATTTTGTTTTCTAAAATAACTTAATCTAATTCATACATCATGACTTAAACTTAATTCTTCATCCTTCAAGATGAGGAAAGAAGCTAAAATACATTGAGTGCCTTCTGTGTGCCAAGCAATGCTTGCAATATTTAGGCCGTCAGTTTCCTGAAAATGAGCTTTTATTTGCTCAAGAAAAAGAATTAACTCATATGAAATTTACCAAATAATGGATTTTTAGCATTGTCTTTTTCAAGTAGTTCTATTTTTTAAACTTTCTAATTCTTTTTATTGGTCCTTGAGAGCTCTCTTTCATTTCCTGTTTCTGTTGGGTAGTACACATCTCTCCATGAGATTTTTCTCTGTCTGGAACAGAGTGATTATTTTATAGTTCCTCTAACTTTCATTCTTCTATCATAGTTGCATTTCAGTATGACTCCATTATTATTCATTGAATACTAATGCATAATAGTTATTTTTTACTATGTTGAACTAAGCAGTTACTACATAAATAGTTTGTGATTGGGAATGTTGCCATAATTGAATTTTCTAACACCTTATATTTTTCCCAAGCAAATTGAACCATCCTTGTATCCCAAGCTGTTTCAGAAAAATCTAGATCCAGATGTATTCAACCATATCATTAAAATTCTGCATGACTTTTACATTGAGTAAGTAAGTTTAGTTATGCTTTCATGTTGTAATGCTCAGCTGTTTCTAGTGATTTGGGAACTTCGTTCTTTTTCATGTCATATTACCTTTTGTATAGCAAAATTAGCTCTCTTATAAATTTAGCTGTTGCAGAAGTTGTAAAGAGATGACAAGTACAAACAATGAAAAAGGAAATGATTAGGAGGAAAAATGACTTAAAATTTTTTTAGAGAAAGGTAGAGTATGGAAGTGGCAAATATTATAGCAGATTAATAACGTCTGTGCTGTGCCACACATTTAAGAATATTATGATTTTTTCAGTTGACTTGATAAAATTCTTCATTTGGGCACTTAAAATATAGACAGTATGCAGGGGAAAATGATACATGAAGACCTTATTTATATATAATTAGAAATATTATTTTAGTAAGCAGACAATGAGCTGCTTTTAATTGATCATTTGTTTTTTTATTTGGATTATTTCAGGAAAGAAAAGCCATCACTCATCTTTGAAATCTTACAAAGACTTTCTGAACTAAGAAGGTTTGATATGGCAGTGATGTTTATGTCAGAACCTGAGAAGAAAAGTGAGTTCTGTGAAGAAAGCTTTTTCATATCTCTTTATTCTTGTGTGTTCCTTTATTCAACAAATGATAGCAAATATTTATTGAATGTCAATTATGTACAATTAAATTAATTACAATTAAGCTAATTAAATTGAATTACTATTAGATTAAGTAGAGTTAAATTTTTTCATCCTGACAACAACTTTGTGAGGTGTAGGTATGATTATCATTTTGGTTTTACAAAGGAGGAAACTGAAGCATACACAGGTAAGGAACTTGACCGAGGTTCCATAGCTAGGAAGCCAGACCCAGGAGTTAAACTGAGGTGTTCTGGGCTCTTCTACTAGAAAACACAGTGATAATGTAATGGTTGAGCTCCTGGCATGATGGAGCTCGTGCAGGGTTCCTGCCACAGGAGCTTGCAACCGGGTGTGGGTGCATCGGAGGTCTCACCCATTTTTTTGAGCTAATTTCCTTGAGTTTCTTTGATTTAAGCTGAATTCTCAAAAAAGTGCAGGAGTCAGTTGAAGGAGGTGGGAATGTGCAGAGGTTTTGAGGCAGGAGAGAGCAAATTGAGCTCAGAAAATTAAAAGGAGTGCAGTGTGGCTGGATTGTAGAGTTAGAGGGTAGAAAGAGGCAGGTGATGAGCCTGAGGAGTTAGATCCCTTGTTTATTTCTACATCTCAGTCTTTGGCATAAAATGTCAGTTTTGGGGAACGCTAATTTAAGTAAAATCAAACTATGGAGAAACTTCAATTACAATTGACCCTTGAACAACATGGGAGTTAGGGGCGCCAACCCTCCACACAGTTGAAAATCCACGTACAATTTTATATTCGGTCCACAGGATGTGAGGTTCCTCATTCACAGATTCAGCCAACCGTGGATCATGTAGTGCTGTAGTATTTACTATTGAAAAATATCCGCCTGTAAGTGGATCTGTGCAGTTGAAACCTGCGTTTTTCAAGGGTCAGTTGTACTTGGAGTTTTAAGGCTAGACTGTAGTTTTACGAAAAAGAGAAAAATCATTAGAATGCAGGAGTACCAGTTTTTTAGTTTAAAAATAGCAAAAACTATGATTTTCAGATACTTTCTGGACTAAACATACTTTGGGCTCCTTTTCTGTTTCTTCTTTATGTATGTAGCAGTGACATTGAATCTGAATCACTAAGAAAAATACTCTGTATGTTGAACTTAGGGAAGTGGACATGTAATTTAGAGAGATTCCTAATAGGGGTAAACCAAAAGAAGTTTCTGCTTAATCTTTAATCAGAAACAGTCCCTGAAAGTATTATCTGCATTCAGTTGAATGCAGACCTCATTTTTTATCACTCTTTTTAGTCATTCTGCCCCACCTCACTGACTTTGTGTCTTTTTAATATACCAAATTACCAAACTTCTTATAGCCTCAGGGTCTTTGTGTTTGACTTACCCCTCAGCCTAGACTATCCTCCCCTGCCTCTTCCTCACTTCATGCAGTTTCCACCTAATAGTCACCTCCTCAGAGACACCTTTCCTCACAGGCCTACTCACAGTAACTGCCTGCCTCCCTTTCCTCATCACCCTCTGTCATCTTACCTCGCTTTATTTTTCTTCATAATACAGAACGAGCTGACAGTATTTTAAGTATTTGTTTATTATTTCTCTCTCCCTAATAGAATGGAAGCTCCATGACAGCAGGAACTTTGTCTACCTTGTTCTCTAGGTCTCAGCGTGTAGAACGGTGCTTAGTACATAATAACCTCTTAGTATAAGTGCATGAGTGAATGGATTTCTTGCCACTATGATGTGATAACTTGAAGTGTGCTCAAAGAATGTGAATTGGCCCTTCAGACTGGCCTCTACCAACAGTACTGTCTTGGTGGGGTCACCACTGTCCACTAAGTTAAACATGGGAAGCACTTACAGTGGTTCCTGGCGTGTAACTTAATATTCAATAAATAGTAGCTGCTGTTGTCTTTTATTATTGTCATTATTATTAAAAACTGTTAGCTAGTTTTAATGTTGAGGAATGTATGAACTATAATAGCGTTTTCCATAGTGTTGAGTGTAGACCGGCCATTTCAGTGGTATGAAAGATATTAAATGACTCATAAGCAAATCTTTTTTTAACTTTTAATTGTTATTATAAAAATGTACAGCTTGCCCATCAAACATGATTTTTGTGAATGTTATTGCTAATTCTTAATTTATAGTAGTGATATAAATTTTTCTTTTAAAATAAAATGATTTAAGTTTTGAAAAAGTTAATTGGAATATTAAATAAGTAAAAGTATACTTGTTACACAGGTCAAAAATCTTTAGGGTAGTACAGAATGAATTATGTTTCATCTGCAAAGTTAATGTCATTGAGGATGTAGGGGAAATTTTTTACTGCCAAAGCAAAATATTCTGCTAAGAAACATCATTGGACTGATACAGTTTTCTGTTCTCAGGTTGGCTTTTTAAATATCTGAATTAGAATTTATAAATAATCCTAATGATTGCTTTATAATGTAAAAAATATTTAACAGATTTGATTACTCCCTTTAATTTTTGCCTTACTTTTTAAAAATGGAGATTAAAATGAATTTTTTTTCTTTTTCAGTTGCACGTGTATTATTCAATCACATAGACAAATCAGGATTGAATGATAATTCTGTTGAAGAACTCAAGAAAAGATATGGTGGTTGATTTCCATTTTTACTGAAATTATTGCCTTTGGATTTCATATGTAAATTTTTTTCTACTGAAAATAAAATGTTTTGCTTTTTAAGAAAATGATATACAGGAAAAGTACCGTTTTTGGATGTAAGCTAATTAAATATAAAGTGAATTGTGATTTAACTAGTGAGAAATATACTTAAGTGAACTATTTATAAGTTTTTTTCTGAAAATAAAAATATAAATAATGAGGTATACTTGTAAAGATCGGTGTTTTATGTCATTTTATTTTATTATTTTTATCAACAATATTTTTTTTATTTTTATCTTTGGCTGCGTTGGGTCTTTGTTGCTGTGTTTGGGCTTTTTCTAGTTGTGGTGAGCGGGGGCTACTCTTCGTTGCGGTGCACGGGCTTCTCGTTATGGTGGCTTCTCTTGTTGCGGAGCATGGGCTCTAGGTGCACAGGCTTCGGTAGTTGTGGCATGCAGGCTCAGTAGTTGTGGCTCACGGGCTCTAGAGCGTGGGCTCAGTAGTTGTGGCGCACGGGCTTATTTGCTCCGTGTGGCACGTGGGATCTTCCTGGGCCAGGGCTTGAACCCGTGTACCCTGCACTGGCAGGCGGATTCTTAACCCCTGTGCCACCAGGGAAGTCCTATAAGTCATTTTAAATGTTAAGTTTAGATACATTCTTCAGTGCCCCGTAAGTGTTACATTTTTAAAAATATTTTCATGAGTTTTTATAACCACATGACAAGGTTGCTTCCTTAGCATATGAATAAAGTTATATAGAGGGAGTTAAGTAGATATCAGATTGTTTCATTATAAAATGTTTTCGTACCATTGTGCCAGTTCACTATCACAAAATTGCTTAGTTGCAGGATGTGTATTTTTAGTATTTATGTTGAAAGGAGACTTTCAGTTAGACTTTGTAAATAGGTTACTTAGAGAGTCACAGCGTACTTAAATTTCAGTGCTCCAGCTGTTTTTCCTCATGATATCCATGTCCATGTAAAAGTTTAAAAACTAGGAATGTTTAAGGTAGTAATTAGTGTATAGCTTGTGTGTGCGTGGCTCATGTGAGTGTGGTGTCTGTGAGCTTTTGAAATCCAGGCTAGTGTTCTACTTATCCTCGTTCTGCATGGTCCCTGGCCCAGTCCTTTGCACAGTTAGGTGCCCACTTGGTAAATTTAATTGAATATAAAATTTAATTGAATTGATGGTAGGAATCAATTTTAGTAAGTGTTCAAAGTAGCAACTTAGCAAATTTTGGGCATCCTGTAAATATTGCTAAAATCAATTTAATTTTAGAGGCTGTCATGTTAAAAAAATACTAGGTCACCATCCTATAGCTGTTAGCATCAATAAGACAGTCAAATTTAAGACTTTATTTTTGTTGCAGCATACGTATTATTATGCCTACAATTCCTTGAGGAATAATCAATCTGTTTAAAAAGATAATTTTCCCAGTTCATGGTATAACTTATTAGATCATAATTTGTATAGCTCAGTGTTTTACTACATGCTTGGAGTTTATCAATGTTATATGTTGCTAAATGTATAGTCTTATGATATATAAACAGGCAATGAAATTTAGTCATAAAGTATAGCTTATACATAATAATAATAGAATGACTTGAGTTTTTCTTAAGTCATTAATAAGAAGGTGATTTTGCAGGGATTTTGCAGTCATTAATAAGAAGGTGATAGGCAGGAGGGTGCTTGTGGGGGCTTGGCTGTGGGGAGGTGGCTGAGAGGGTGGGAGCCAGGGCATGAAGGGCCTTCCACACAGTGACAGAGAGGCTGGTTTTCTGAAAGTGATGGGGAACCACTCAAGGTTTTAAGAAAGAGAGTGACATGTGGTTTGAGTTTTAAGGTCATTCTGGTAGCAGTGATGAGCAGTGGATTGGTGATGGTGTGGCTAGAAACGGGGAGACCAATTGAAGAATACAAGAATGCAGGAGATAAATAACATTTGAACTAATAATAATGGGTAACATGAAGTACTGCCTATTTGCCTGACATTAGGGGCTTTATGTCTTTTTTCATTTAAATCCTCAACAAACCTAGGAGGTAGGTTCTGTTATCTCCACTTTACAGATAAGGAAATTGAGGCATATATCGGTTATGTAACTTGCCTATGGTCACCTGGTAACAGGTAGTCTGTATCCAAAGGCTACTTGCCCAACCACCATTCTATACTATGCTGACTGGTGCAAAGGGATGGAAGACAGGTTGAGTTTAAGATACCTTAAGGAGGGAGAATCCACAGGGCATGGTGGTATTCATTCACGTCTATTCAAACATTTCTTGAGTGTCTGTAATGTGCTGGTAGGTGACTAAGCACCGGGGAAAACACGGGCCCAGTTTCTGCCCTCCAGTAGCTCGCAGTGTAGCTGGGGAGTCAGATAAACCAGCAGTTGCAGTACAGTGTCATGAGTGCCTTGATAGTTTGGAGAGGGCACTGGGGGAGCACAGAGGGTGCAGCTCTGAGTCAGACTGGGTGGCACAGGGAAGGAGGAGGCAGTGTTTGATATGAGACTTGAGATATGAGAACGATGGTCCAGGTGCACGATGGGAGGGAAAAGGTCCTGGCAGAGGGATCAGCATAGGTGGAGGTCATGTAACATGTCATGAGCCCCTTGACTTGCCCTGGGGGTTGTAGGCAATTCCATGCACTATCAAGGCTGTTGTATGGGATAGAGTTTGAATTTGATTGGCTACAGTCTCCTTTCGTTTGTTTTATTGTTTGTTTGTTTTTTTAATTTTATTTTTTTATTTATCTTTGGCTGCGTTGGGTCTTTGTTGCTGTGCACGGGCTTTCTCTAGTTGTGGCGAGTGGGGGCTACTCTTCGTTGCGGTGCGCGGGCTTCTCATTGTAATGGCTTCTCTTGTTGCGGAGCATGGGCTATAGGTGCGTGGGCTTCAGTAGTCGTGGCACGTGGGCTCAGTAGTTGTGGCTCGTGGGCTCTAGAGCGCAGGCTCAGTAGTTGTGGCTCACAGGCTTAATTGCTCCACAGCATGTGGGATCTTCCCGAACCAGGGATTGAACCTGTGTCCCTCCATTGGCAGGTGGATTCCTAACCACTGTGCCACCAGGGAAGTCCCTCCTTTGCTTTGTTTTTATTTGTTAATTTTTCATGTGTGCGCATCCTGACTCCATACTAGATTTTAAGCTCCTTGATGGTTGTGACAGTGTCATGTGTGTTCTTAGTGCTAACATTGGCCTTGTTCATGACAGAGGCTCCGTTAACATTTATTGATGGATCAGTCTTACCACCTTTCTTCTTAGATTAGGCTAGAGTTAGTGCATTTCTTCTCTCACTGTGGTTATTTAATGTAGGACCCTCATTAATCCTGGCTCTAGGAAAACAGTTTCTCCTTAGTGAGATTCAGTGATGTTGAAACCAACTCACAAAGAAGCTATCAATTTAGTTTACCACATACCAAATCCTTCCTTTTTTGGGGGCTGCTACTGACTGGCTTTGATTGCAGACATTTTGCTACAGCTAATCTTCACAGATGTGGTTAAAGAAACCTTGTTTTCATGCTTTTAAAAATCTGAAAAGGTAGAAAGTAGACTGTCAGGCACATTGGCTTTTGAAAAAGAGGTGAGAGATTCAATTGTTTTCATGAAGTGAGTTATAAAGCAGAATGTCTAATTCACTGGAGAATTACACTATTCACAACTTTTTCACAGAAATCACTTGGAAAATAGAAGAAAAATGAAACTGTACATAGTTTGGGTTATCCCCATATCAGTAGGATTAAAATCAATAATAATTTGGGGCAACAAAAGGACTTGATTAAAAATCCTTTTTAACATGATTGTTTTATTGAGCTTGTATAGGTATAAAAACTCAATTATTTCCCCTTGAAGCCTGGGGATGGATAGCTTCCCTTTAACTCAGCCCTAACACCAGCTCATCTAGCCGCAGGACATTTAACAAGATGAGTGATGTCTTTTACTTCTATACAGCAGTCCACGTGGCCTTCTAATCCCAACCTGGCAGTGGTGAGGAGGCAGAATTCCTTACATCTGAAAAGGGCTGCTCCTACTTGAGAACCTCAGTATGTGGAAACCTTCATTAACTGATGCTTACTGTGGAGTTTAAAAGTAAGCAGAAAAGGCCTCTGGGTAATTGTACTTCATACATGTTCATCTGCTGTGTGTGCCCCACTAGAGGCAACTCTTGTGGCGACTGTGGTTAATAGTGCAGAGGGCCTGCGGAGGGCTTGGTGTCTCAGTTCTCCTAGGCACTTCCTATCCCAGGATCCAGGGCCGTGGGCAGCTTATCTAAGAAGACGGCACTCCTTCACTTTGTGTTGACTTCTCTGATGGCAACCAGCCAGGCACGTGGGGGATGGGAGACAGTAGATTCCCGCGTAGCTCATGGAATCCGTGTGGTGCTTTGGCAGCGACTGGTGCTGTGCTGACAGCTGCAAAGCCAGCAGGACTGAGAGTGATGAAAGGCTCAACGGAGGTACGGTTCTGGAGCTGGAGATGTGGGGAACAGACAGGGAAGGTTGCAGGGAGAAGGTGGGGTCTGAGCGGGCCTCAAAGGACAGGTGGGATCTGGGTAGGTGGGGGAGGGGTGACGACATTCTAACTGTCCTGAGTGGCAGATGGGTAGTAAAGTGGCAAAGTGGAAATTGCTGTGACGGCAGTTCCCTAATGGCACAGCAAAACCCAGTGCTGTTCACGCAGGAGAGGTCGCAGGGAGAAGAGCAGTAGTAGACTTGTCATTTGGTGTGTTTCCTGGAGGATCTTATATTTTACATGATGACCCTGCAGCATTTAAACTTCATGTTTTGAAATAATCAGCTTGAGGGGTCAGAGAATAAAAGGGAACAGGCCGTCATGTAGTTGACATGGGTAAAACTAAATTTAGGCCTCATTAGAATCCTTCTTTTGTTTATTATCTCTGGGGAATAGTGTAAATGAGGAAGGTATGCCTGAGTTCCAGTGGTCTGGTTTAATCTACATAAACTAATCTGCTTGCTTTACTGACTGACATTTAAAACCATCAAATTGAACATATTGATGATGACCCTGAGGCTGATGACGGGGGAAAATGTAGTTTCATGAAACCAAGGACATCCCTTGGGTGGTGTGGGGCCGATGAAATCAGGATAAAATATGCAACTTAATAAAGGTTGAGTATAGAAATATTGAAAAGTGTGTGAAAATGTTGTCAGTAATAAGAGATTCTCAGCTGCTAATACGCTACTGAAATACATCAAATGCTCTTCCAACCCCTGTCCGGTTGTCTTTCACTGATGAGCCTCCCGAGTTGCTTCCTGTCTGGGGGTGGAGGCCTACTGTATTTGCATAGAGCAGAGCACAGTTGGGCGCAGGATAAATGCTCACTGAATGGCAGGGAGTGGAGCTGGAGACAGTTGTTGCTGTGTATTGTCCACAAACACCAGGCAAAAGTGATGCTGAATTAATTCAGTTTTACAAAAGGAGAGTTTAAAAAAACAGCCATTCCTATAGCCAGAGTGGGGAAGACACACAAGGGTAGATGACTCAATCATTCCATTAATCACGTAGCAGAATGGAATTTGCAGCACCGTTTAGAATACATCTGGAATTTTGTCCCGAAGAATCAGGACCATAGAGAACATACAGTTTTTATCACAACAGTGTGCTCTGTGCTGTATAGTTTTCTTGACACTTCGTCCTATTTGACCTTTGAAACTTGAGAGATTTAGGGCAGCACTTAGGTTAAATTATTTGCTCAAAGTCATGTGAATAGTGATGTAACTCAGAACTCTGTGCTGGTTCCAGAAACCTCTGTCAGGTCTCCTCACATGGAATCCAGTAATGGTATGGACTTTACTGAGTCAAGTTTTACACCACAAACCACTGAGTGTGGACTCAATGGGAACTAGAACTAGTCTGCATATCAGTGGGATATAAACATGCAATGTGTTTTCAAGAGATGGTTTCCATAGCACATTACTTGGCTCATAATAGGAAGTTAATAAATATTTGCTGAATAAATGAATGAATGGATTCAAGTACTACAGAATGGGCTGGAGAATCCAGATGAAGAGCCTTTTAAGTTTGGCTCAAAGCACTTGCCTGAACGTTAAAGACCTTTTCATTGTCAGTGGGGATTATTTCAGTTCTCTTTTACAGGACTGTGTTCAGAGAGCTCCTACCCGCAAACATTTTTTGAATACTAAATTAGTGTGGAAAGGGAATAGGAATTTTGTGGAACTCTCTTATTGGTCCTAACAGTTCAAACAGACTAGTGATACTGTTAGCTGCCATTTGTATGCACTCTGTTGTATGCTGGGCACTGTACCAGGGCTTTGCATATATCATCTCACTTAATGCTCACAGTATGCTCAGAGAGATACGCTGTCCTGTGAAGCTGGGAGTCCAACAGAGGTCAGACTGACTTAGACACTCTTACTTCTACGCTGCAGTCACAGCTGAACAATCTTCGTGATAACACAAAAGCAGGACCAGGGGAGAGGCAGGCTGGCAGCTGGGATTTCTTTATTACTGCCACCCCCTGGATCGTCAGAAAATAGCATGTACGTGGCCGAAAGCATAGGAGTCAAAATGAAAGTGAATTTATTGTTTCTTGAGGTAACATTGGTTTATATATAACATTATGTAAGTTTCATGTGTATAACATTATGTTTCTACTTCCATATACACTATAGTGTGTGCTCACCACCAAAATTCCATCTGTCACCATTCAGTTGACCCCTTTTACGCATTTTTCACACCCCAAAGCCAGTGCCCCATACTGACCATGTCAGAAGCCCCACCTTCCTACACCAAGCAGAGTCCCCTTTTCCACTTTCACAGGGTCTTTCTAGGGACCCGTAGGATGTGGAAGGGTATTCTTCCTTCAGTACTTTAGTGCATGGGACCTGGATCTAAAATAAATGTCAGACCGGGCTTTGAAGAGGAAGAGACGTCCCAAAAATGCAGTCAGAACGCAGTGTGCAGAAATGTCTGTCTTTCCTTGGGCCAGAGAGAGGGAAGTACATGTTTGTGTGTGTATGCACGCCCACGTGTGCGGTGGGAAATGGCTGTGTCTGTATATGATAGTCGTGTGTTTTAACTACCGGCATACAGGGATACCTGTTTCTCTTCTATTTTCCCTGCCTCCCGGTTTCTACCATCAATAAATTGTTTTGATATTTACTTTATAGAGTCCATTTACATAATAAAATATAGTGGTTTTGCTTTTTAGTCTCACTGGAATCATGGAATATGTATGTTCTGTGACATCAGAGCAAAAATTCATCAAGGCAGATCCTGAATTTTGGGAAAGGAGTGCATTTGCAGTGGCAAAAGGTCAAGTTGAGACCAAGAAGTTGTCACTGTTTTGTGGTCATTGGTTTGATATCCCAAAGATTATATCATGTTCCATCCTCTCTTTTCTACTCTTTGTATGAAGCCTTTTGCCAGTGCTAAACATCCTGGAATTCTCTGTGATTAGTTACTTGCTCATTGGTCAAGTGGTAGTTTATTAGGATGGCAAGAGGACCAAAGGAAAGCACTCATGTATTTATTAGCCAGCAATAGATAGAGACCACTGATGTGCCGACCTGTTTCTCTAGCTACTGATCTTATTTTAGCACCAGGAGACTACAATTCAAGACCCAAGCAGTGTTATCCAGAGAGTCTGGCAAGGGTGGAAGCTCTGCTTGGTTGTAGACTTGATCGTGTTCTCGGTCTCTGAGCAGTGCCAGAGGGCCCCTTGCCAGATACGTCTCCCCACTGGCTTGCCGCAGTGCCTGGAAAACCTATTCTCCACCTCTTGGAAACACAAACAGTTTACTCGGCCCAGGCCTTATAATAGTTTGAATTTGAGCGAATCGGCCCATTAGCAGAGATGATTTTATCTGATAAAACCCATGCCATCCTCATGCTTTGGAGAAGAGGATTCTGCAAAACTCCAAAGGCAGGCCTTGGGACACCAAAGCCAAGGTGGAGTTTAGGGTCATCCAGAAGTGAAAAGGGTGATCTAACTGGGGAAATGGAGAAGCGTAAGGTAGGGAGCCTGCCGCCTCCCACAGGTTCAGAGCTTTGCCTGAGTGGGGCCTGGAGAAGCCGAGGTCCCGGGCTCACAACTTGACTTTGAGTATCCATGAGTCTCCAGGGTGAGCGTTCTGCTGAGTCAGTTTAGTGCTACGCACTCCTAACTTATAGCTCTGGTTATTGTTACCTCAGTAACAGCTGGGCTGAGGTTAGTAGAGGGTGAGGATGCTGTAAGATGGCCCCCATCTGCCTTCGGTTCTACTGCAGACCAGACAGTAAGGCCATGTGAAGCCCCCAAGATGCAGAATACCAGACTTAAATAGACTTAGGTATCATCACTAGGGCTCCAGCTCTAGGGGATCATTCATCACTTTGACGCCCCCAAACAACCTGAGCTGCCTCCTTGTGTCACTGGAAGACACCAGGCTTTAATGGGTCCCAGCGACACCCAGCCCAGGGAGTGCTTACCCGTGCACAAGTCCATCCTGACTGCTCCTTGTCAGCTCTTCTCTGGACGGCTGCTGCAGGCTTCCCTCACAGCCTCCAGGCTTCGCTCCTCCCCAGGCCGGTTTAATCCCACGTGTGGGTACAGGCCTCTCCACTAGCTTCCCAAACTCAGCTGATACCAGAAGGCAGAGTTTAACAAAACGTTACCGAATACTTGAGGATGCCATCAGAGCATTAGGGGACAGAAAAGAGAACAGGTGTCCCTGCTCCCAGAGCCCACTGCTTCTTTGCACTGGTGCCCCTTCTCCACTACGAGCTGCCTAAGTCGGGTGAAACAAGCCCAGTTCCAAACCTCACAGTTTATGAGCAAACCTCATAGTCTCTGCAGAGTTTCACTACTCTCTGTGAAGACGGGCCTTACATTTGAAGGCTCAGCATCTCAGCCTGCAACCTCTGCACTTGGCACTTGTGTTATTCCTGCTTTCAGGACTTCCCTTGACCAAACCCCGAATTGTGTTTCCCAGAACAATGGGAGAATCTTCCCAAAGGAAAAAGAAAAGCTGGGAAACACACAAGAATGCAGAAATGCTTGTGAGTCCCCAAATGTTGGCTTGATTTTGATTTTGATTTTGTCTGTTACATTGGGTACCTGGGATTGGACTTGGCCCTTTTGACTCACCCTATCACCTTCTTTCCCATCTAGGAAAGCCTGATTTGGATAATCAGAGCCAGTCAAAATGTGGATTTCTAGTCTGTGGTAAAAACTCCAGCCTGCAGTCTGAAATGCTACAGTCAGGTTGCACTGCCTATTTGCCATCTCATTTTTCATTTCATTTCATTTAATTGTCATTGCTTTTGATAGAGCAAAGCAGAACCAAGTTTTTTCTAATATCGACCACATGAGAGCTTTGAGTCCAGGCTGGGTGGACATTCAGAGAAGGAGAAAATCATGTAAGGGAATGCAGCTCCTTAGATGAACTTGGAAGACAGTTTTAACAGGTCACCTTAACTAGCTATAAATGACCTGAATTCAGGACTAAGATTTTCATTACCATAGTGATCAATATTGATTTTAATTATATTATCCTTAACATTTGTTAGAAGGAGAGCAAAGAGTCTCATTTTCACCTATAATTACTTTTCATAGATCTGCTTTTTACTCGGAGCTGTATTCATGTCATTTTTCAAGGGCTGCATTATTAGCTTTGATCCAGGAGATGGCAGTGTGCTTTTCATTTGGGGACTTGGACGTGAACTCTTACACCTTCTCCCATAAGCTGTCATGTATAATAGGACTGGTGCATTGCGAAATCCATGATTTAATATGTTCATTGGTCCACCACATTAAAACATTAATAAAAAATTAAATTGGAATGTAGGAATGGGGTCATATTATAAATTCCTAAAATTAATCTACTTATTTTTAGCAATCAAATAGTGAACACTTAATACTGGATATACCCACTGGCTATTCAGTGGGTAAATAGAAATATAAAAAGCCATTATTACTTTAAAAAGCTTAAAACCTAGATGTGGACTCACAAGGCTAATAAAAATGAAACAGAAGACAGTTATATGTTAAATGAATTAGGAGTTAAGAGATTTCCATGGTCTAACATCAGCAAGAGGACTTCTCAGAGGGAGTGGTAATTAAAAGAATGAGTAGGGACTTCTGGATAAAGAGGGTGGATTAAGCACCATCACTTTCCCCCCTCTCCTCAGATCCTACTAAAATAATAGTAAAGGATTACAAATAAATAAATCACGAACAGCAAAAAGAAAGGCAACAGGGCATTAGGAAATAAGATACCAACAAATTTTGGAAAGATGAAGGTGGAGAGACTTATAAAAAGGATTTCCATGAAGGAACATAAGGAAAGTTTTTATCAAGTTGAAGAAAGTGCATTTGATTTCTATTTTTCTCAAAGTTTTTTTTTTCAAATCAAAAATCGGTGTTAAATGTTTTTCAAATGCTTTTTTGGCACTACTGATCATGTGATTTTTTTTTCCATTAGCTTTTTAATATGGTGGATCATATTGGTTGATTTTCAAATATTGAACTAGCCTTGCATCCCTGGGATAAATCCCTTTGGGTCATGGTATATAAATCTCTTTATATAATTCTGAGTTCTATTTGCTAATATTTTGTTAAGAATTTTTTTTTACATCTATATTCATGAGGGATAATGGCCCGTGTTCTTTCTCTCCCTTTCTTCCTTTCTCCTTTCCTTTCCTTTCCTTTCCTTCCCTCTTTCTTCCTTCTTTCCCTTTCTTCCTTTTCTTTCTTTTTCCTTCCTTCCTTCCCTCCTTGCTTGTCTGGTTTTGGTACCAAGGTAATACTAACTTCACAAAATGAATTGGAGAATGTTCTTTCCTCTTCTATTTTCTGCAAAAGATGGTGTACAACTGGTGCTAATTCTTCTTCAAATGTTGGATCAAATTCTCTAGTGAAACAAGCTAGGCCTGGAGATTTATTTTTTGGGAGTTTTAAATTACAAATTAAATTTCCTTAATATTATAGGGCTATTCAAATGATCTATTTAATATTGAGTGATATATGCTAATTTTTGGTTTTTGAGGTATTGATCGATCTCTTCATTGTTAATTTGTGTGTATAAAATTGTTTGTAGTATTCCCTTATTATCCTTATTATTTTAAAATTTGTTGAGGTTTGCTTTATAACCCAGGATATGGTGAATGATTTGTGGGAACTTGAGATAAAACTATGGATTCTGCTGTTGTTAAGTGTATATTTTATAAATTCCTACCTGTTGGTTGATGGTATTGAGTTTTTCCATGTCTTTGCTGATTTTTTGCCTAGATATTTTATCAATTTTTGAGAGGAATGTTGAAGTCTCTATAATTGGGAATCTGTCAATTTCTCATTTCAGCTCTATCAGTTTTTGCTTCATATATTTTGTAGCTCTGTTCTTGGTACATGTACATTTAGGATTGCTATGTCTTCTTGGTGGATTGATTATTTTGTCATTATGTAATGTCTCTTCTTGTTTCTAATAATTTTCTTTGTTCTGAAATTTACTTTGCTTGATATTAATATAGCCACTCCTGCACTCCTTTGATTTATGTTAGCATAATATACCTTTTTTCATCCTTTCAACCTTCTTATATCATTATACTTGAAGTGAGTTTCTTGTAGACAGCATATAGTTAGGTCATGGTTTATTCCAACCTGCTAATCTCTGTTTTTAATTCATATATTTAGACCATTTATATTTAATGTAATTATCAATATTTTAGGACATAAGTCTGGCATTTTATTTTTTTGTTTTCTGTTTGTTCTATTTTTTTTCATTTCTTTTTTTCCCCTTGCCTTCCTGTGTGCTTCTGGAATCTATTTTAAAATTCCATTTTGATTTATCTTTTTAAAAAGTATATATTTTAATATAGCTCTTTTATTGGTTCTCTATTACATTATATATATGTATATATATACATATATATGTATATATATACATATATATATAAATATATAAAACTTATTGCAGTCTACTGGTGGTGTCATTTTACCAGTTCTAGTGAAGTATAGAAACCTTACCTCTCTTTATATCCCTTTACCCTTCCCTATTTATAATATAACAGTCTTAAATATTTCCTCTACATACATTTAGAACCATACCAGACAATGTTATAGATTCTGCTTCAACCTTCAAACATAATTTAGAAAACTCAAGTGGAGGAAATCCTGTTGTATTTACTTAGTTCCCTAATAGTCCAAGGTTCCTCCTTGTATTGTTTTCTATCTGTTTAGAGAAATTTCTTTAGCTATTCTTTTTGGGTAGGTTTCGTGGTAAGCCTTTAGCTTTCCTTTATCTTAGAAATTTTTTATATCCATGTCATTGCTGAAGGATATTTTCACTGGATGTAGGATTCTTGGTTGACAGTTCTTTTCTTTTGGCACTGAAAAATATAATACCACTTCCTCTAGCCTCCATGGTTTATGATGAGAAATCTGCTGTTATTGTTATTTTCCTATATGTGAGTTGTCATTTTTCTCTGGCTGCTTTCAAGATTTTTTCTTTGTTTTTAGCTTTCAGAAGTTTAATTATGATGTGTCTTGGTATGGATTTCTTCAGGTTTATCCTGTTTGACATTCACTTAGCTTCTTGAATCTGTAGGTCTTTTTCTCCTGGGAAATTTGGGAAGTTTTCAGCCATTATTTCTTAGAGTCCTTTTTCAGCCCTGCCATTTTTCTCCTTGCCTTGTGAGACTCAGATTACATAAATGTTAGATCTTTTTTTAAAAAAATAATCCCACAGATCTTTGAGACTATTTTTGTCTCTCTTCTCCATTTTTCAGGTTAATTTCTAATGTTTTGTCTTTCAGTTCACTGTTTCTCTCCTGTTTTCTCCTTTTGCTGTTAAGCGCATCCACTGAGATTTTTATTTCAGTCATTGTATTTTTCAGTTCCAAAATTTCCATTTGGTTTTTCTTTATACCTTTTATTTCCTATTTTTATTTGTTTGAAGCATATTTGTAGTTGCTTGTTGAAGCATTTTTATTGTGGCTGCTTTAAAATCAGGTCATGTTAATAACTCTGAAATCTCTCTGTTGGCATCTACTGTCTTTTTCATGCAGTTTGAATGCTTCCTATTTCTTTGTATAATGAATTATTTTATTGAAACCTGGACATTTTCATATTACGTATGAGGTTCTGGACTTTATTTAATCCTTATTTTAAAAACTGATTTAATCTGACACTTCTCTGGCAGCAGGGGTGGGGTGGAGTAGGAGAGTGGGGAGGAGCACCACCACCCTGTTACTGTCAGTTGGAGGTAGAAATCTGTGTTCTCCATTCAGCCTCCTAAGTGGTGGGGGTGAGAGTGAGGATTCCTCCTTACTGGTGTGTGGAGATGGGAGTGTTGTTTCCCACTGTGGTCTCCACTGACACTGTGGTAAGGGCAGTCTTTTTATTGCTGAGTGGTGTTGAAAGTCCTGATTCTCCATCAGGCCTCCTCCTCTTCTGACCCCATCCCAGTGGGGAGGGGGAATGGGTACCTCATTATTGCTGGGTGGGGGTAGAAGTCCATTTGCCCCATGTGGTCTCCATGAATGCCATGAGGGTTGGGGTGTTTGTTACCGGCCAGTGGGGGTAAAATTCCTGGCTCCCTACTTGGCCTTTTCTTATACCAGCTCCTTGGGTATCAGAGCTCCTCATGAGAGCCTTACAAGGGTGGGAGACTAGGCTTCCTACTTGGTTTTGATGGTGTGATTGAGAGTGGGGCCACAGGTTTTTCTGCAGTGTTTGCCTGGAGTAGAATAGGTATTATCTAAAAGTTTCTGTCTTGGGACTTCCCTGGTGGCCCAGTGGGTAAGACTCCGTGCTCCCAATGCAGGGGGCCCGGGGTTCAATCCCTGGTCAGGGAACTAGATCCCGCATGCGTGCCGCAACTAAGAGTCCACATGCCACAACTAAAAGATCCCACCTACCGCAGTGAAGACTAAGACCTGGCGCAGCCAAAATAAATAAATAAATACTAAAAAAAATTAAAAGTTTCTGTCTTGCTTGGCTGTACCTTTCCTAGTCTTTTGGTTAGAGAGAGCACGCTTTTGGGGGAATTTTTTTGGTCTGTGCCCCCTGGTGTTTCTGGATTGCTATCCTCATTAGCCCCACATTTGGGATATACGAGGCAAAAGGAAAGCCCAGGGTATTCACCACTGTGTTCTTTGGGTCCCAGAGTCCCTAGCTGATCTGCCTCCTCTCTACTTTTTAGAGTCTTCTTATATTTGATTTATAAATAATGTCCAGGATTTTTAATTGTACTTAGCAGGAGAAATAGGGGAAAGTATACCTACTGCTAGTTGTTTGAAAATCTTTTCTGTACTTTCAAACTTAATCTCACCCAGAAGCAAGTCAAAATCTCCACATCAAGCTTGGTTCCTTACTTTCCCTCATTTTCCACAGTCAGTCCTCTTGGCTCTATCTCTGAAACATATTCAAATCCTCTCCTCTCCATCTTTGCTTCTGTCAGCCAAGGTCAAGTCATCATCTCCTTCCTAGATTACTACAGTCAGGAGCAAGCACTTGTTAGAGTGAACTTTTAAAAACATAAATCACTTCACATCACTACCCTGATTAAGAAACTCTTAAAACCAGTTGGTTTTTCATTGCACCTTGAATAAAATATGAATTCCTTATCCTAGTCTATTAAGTCCCCAAATAATCTACCCCATACCTACCTCTCCAACCTCATCTCCTCCACTCCTCTCTTAAGTAAAAATGCTCTCATCACACTTACCTCATTTTCCTCTCATGCAGACTTCTAACTTGTACCTGCCTCAGAGTATGAACTTGCCATTGGAGAGCTCAAAGTGTTCTTTTTCCAAATCTTCACAGGTTTTTTTGGTCACGTGGATTCCAGCTTAAACATCACCTCTGAGAAGCCTCTCCCACCACCTCCCTTGCCCACGTAATTTTCTGTATCAACACCCTGTTTAATTTTCTGCAAAGCATTTTATCACTAGCAATTTTTGCTATATTTATTTGTGTACCAGCCATCAGCTGTCTTCTCCCTCTGAGATATAAACTCTATGACATCAGGGTCATTGCTTATCATGTCTACTGAGATTCGCTGGGGACACAGCATCTAAATAATTTTTATTGAATGGATGAATTTAATCAGTTCCTAGTGAGCTAATGACGTACAAGGGTTTATGTTGGGTGCAAGATAATATTTTACATCTGACATATCATTGAATCTGAATGTTGATGCTTTGTTGTAGACATCTTTGTCACCTCCTATAAAGGAGGAAATGGAAGCTTGAAGAGATCCAGTCCTTCCCCCAAAGTTAATGAGTTTGATTCCACCAACATTTACGGGGGGCACATTTTCATGCCAGGCACAGTGCATGATACCAGGGATACAAATGTGAACAAAGCAGGGCTCTTGCCATCTAATTGCTCACAGTCTGGTGTGGAGACGGAGCACAGACCACTAACTGTACTATAACGTGCTGTGTGGATAAACTGTGGTAAGCCTTATGCCAAAAGTAGGAACAAAACATTAGGAGATAAAGAATTGTGTGACTAATTTTGCTGGATGGTTGCATGAAGATTTCGAAAAGCTTTACAGAATAGATGGCATTTGAGCTAGGCCTGCAAAGATGAATAGGCTTTTGCCAGGTGCAGAAAGGGTGATAAGAGCTTTCCAGACAGAGAGAAGAGGAGATGTGAAGGCAGAGGGGCTTGAAAGAGGACACATCCTGGCTAGTTAGCTGTTTGAGAGCAGGCTGGACTTTCACAGCACTTATGAAAGCGTTAAAGTGAGTCAGGCTGCAGGACTGAATGAACAGACTTTCATTCTTTTCTGAGTTAATGAAGTTTTGATCTACCTCCAAGAGTCAGTAAAAGTTTGCTTTGTCTAAAATTTTATTTCCAAAGCTTTATGTAGTTTTTCTTCAGTCAGCCTCTTCTATCTGAGTGAACTATGGTAGCACCATGAAGAAGGGGAGATAGGGCATGGTAAACTCACAGACAGCCCTGGTTTGCCTGTTCTGCAGGCTTGGTATAGGGTGATGTGCTGTAGTTAGGAGAAGGCTCTCTTACCTTCTGCCAATATGACCACGTAGCATGAAATCTCAGAACTAGAAATTCTTTGCCATGGATTCAGCTTTGGTGGCTGGAACACAGATATCCCTGGGAAGAGAAACACATAAAACTGTTAATGGGTATTAGCACCTTCATGAGAACGAATGTGTGAGCACCTTCCTCTGTGCTAGCCAGTGTCCTTAGGGAACCAAGGGGATGGGCGTTTGGTTGTAGGGGAAGGACGAGAAGGTTGAGTACTGAATGATGCCAGATACCGAGCCAGGGGCTCTGGTGCTTTTTGCATTTTAATTTTCTCAGCACTGTTTTAATTTTGGAGACTGGCCCAGTGAGGCACGTAGAGGTTAGGTAGCTTGCCTGAGGTGACACTGCTAGTGGTAGTAAAGCTGGAATTCGAAACCAGTTCTGCTTCTAAAGCTGTGTCGCCTCTCTACATCTGCCTCTCTCAGTATAGCATGATGTCACGTGGGGGTGGGGCAGTGGTGAGCATGGTAGGAAAACATGATAAAGATGTAGAATGCGGAGGTCAAAGTTCACTCAGGTCACAGGCACACTATGGGCTGAACCTGAGAAGAGTACTGCCTCTCTAGGCCAGGTGTTGTCTCTGACCATATCTATGTGCTCTCTGTCTACAGCACTTGGAAGTGTAGAAGCGTTGTCTGGATAGGCTGATAAAATTCTCAGCCAAATAAGAATATGCCAAACGACTATTTAAAGGGGCCTGCATGCTTGCTTTGTACAGTGGGTCCGTGGCTTGGAGATAATCAGAAAACCTTTTTCATCAGATGGCATATCACAGACGAGAAAAGCGGTGTGAAGGAAGAGAGTCGGGCAAACAGTGTCAGCTACAGACTGGCTGAAGCCCTTCGTCCCCCATCCTTGGGAAGGCTGGTGTGATTCTTCACCAAGTTCCCTTCCTGCTCAGTGTCAGGGCGCCTTGGAAGCAGCAAGCATGGCTCTGCAGAATCTGTCACCCCAAAACGAGAACTACGCTCCACAGGGAAATGGCATCCTCCCATATGTTACACATGTTTTGTCCTCCAGAGATGGAAGAGGATGGTGCGTGTAGCCAAACAAGGAAGCTGTTACGCAGATCGTGAATAGGGGAACCGCACACACGCACCCAGCAATGACACATTCATCTCCTACGCCTTATACAGGTGTTCCACAAAATGCAAAAAGCCTTCGATTTGTCTGCTGTGTCTCTGGAGTTTTTAGCCACCAGTCAGGCTCGCAGGGGAGAGCAGAGGTGGGAGGAAGAGCACTCTGCATCCTGGGTCCATACAGGATCCACCATTCTGTACCTCCTTCCTTAGAGCCGGAAGCTGGGTATTGTTCTGTCTTTCAGTGACTATTACATGTACCTTGAACACATCGCTAAGTGCTGTAGAATTGGTGGTAAAGGAGAAGTTTGCTGTTTATTACACTGAAAATAGAACCTCACTTCCATAAAGACACAGACCTACTAGAGAATGGACTTGAGGACACGGGGAGGGGGAAGGGTAAGCTGGGACGAGGTGAGAGAGTGGCATGGACATATATACAGTACCAAACATAAAATAGATAGCTAGTGGGAAGCAGCCGCATAGCACAGGGAGATCAGCTCGGTGCTTTGTGACCACCTAGAGGGGTGGGATAGGGAGGGTGGGAGGGAGACGCAAGAGGGAGGGGTTATGGGGATATATGTATATGTATAGCTGATTTACTTTGTTATAAGCAGAAACTGACACACCATTGTAAAGTAATTATACTCCAATAAAGATGTTAAAAAACAAAACAAAACAAAAAAACCTCACTTCCAGCATCAGGTAGAATCTCCTTGTTCACTTCCCCTTAGCCACATGAGCTTCCTTTCTATTTCTTGAACACACCTTAAGCCGTTACCTGGCCTTCTCTTCCCTCCTCATCCTGCAGGTCCCAGTCCAAAGGTTACCTCTTCATTGAGGTCTTCCCCACACAGACTGAAGTCACTCTTTCCCTCCCGGCCACACACCTGCTTTCGTCATTCTCCAGCATATTTGCTTCATTTATTGCAATCTTAGCCTTTATCACTTTTTGGATTATATTTTTCATTTATCACTTACTGTTTCTTGTCTGTTTTCTAACCTCTAGAATGTTAGTTTCTTGCAAATGGGACCCTTGCCTGTTTTATTCCTAGCATATAGCTTAGAATAATCTATAGTAGTTGTTCAATAAATATTTGTGAATGAATGAACAGCACTGTTGCTGCTTTTGGGCTTAGACTCAAGATTCAGACAGCCAGGAGTTTGAATTCTGGCTCTGGCACTCATGACCCAAAGTTTCAGAACTTCAGATTTTTCATCTTTAAAAAGGAGATAATAATAGCACTTACTTCACAGAGTTGAAGTGAGGATTAAATGAGATAATTTGTCTAAAGTGCTTGGCATTGGTTTTGCAACATAGTCAGGGACAATAAAGGTGTTTTATTATTATGGGGAGCAAATCTGTAAATGTAAAGAATGCGATAAAATGTAATAAATGGGGTGAGAGGGGAGGTGAAGGGCAGGTTGCCTCAATGACATCTAAGGTGAGACCTGTTTCAGACAGATTTCACTGAGGAGCCGTATCCATCTAGTTACACCCATGACCGAAATCAGCAGACCACTCTGAAGGAGACACGTTAGTGACGAGGGTCCTCACTGGCATCACAGCACCAGAAGGATCATACCTGAGCTCTCATCCACTTACCTACAGCCCGAGAATCAGGCTCTTTGTTACAGGGGAGGCAGCAGCCCCAAAGCAGTGAGCACACTTTGATTAGGGATGCTGATGAATGCCTTTAATAATGTGATGTCGTTGAGATCGCTTTCTCTCATTTGGAGCCTGGATCAGGTATTGGAAGAAGCATACTAACCCTTTATCTGCTGTCAGTTCAGATTTCAGGCTTCCTTCTGCATGCTCTATCTAAATTAGGTCTCCAGTCCACTGGGGAGCCCTCTGGCTTTTACCTCCTATTTTTGGAACAGTAGTCAAGACTTGGATCTCCCGAGAAGGAGGCCCCAGGCTCCTGCTGTGGCCGAGGCTCCCCCAAGCTCCGCCTGCTCGGCACATTCAGCCAGACCACAGTGGCTCTGAGAGTTTGTTTCTTTTTTTTCTGCCGCCGGGTAATTGTTCAGCAAGTACCA
This sequence comes from Aethalodelphis obliquidens, assembly GCF_003676395.1. Taxonomy (NCBI): domain Eukaryota; kingdom Metazoa; phylum Chordata; class Mammalia; order Artiodactyla; family Delphinidae; genus Aethalodelphis; species Aethalodelphis obliquidens. Next base: position 338,469 of record NW_020837952.1, on the reverse strand, counting down.
CCAGTGGTGTCTCAAAGCCAAGCCCTTGTCCATCAGCATTTCCAGGACCTCCTCCACAGGCTCTGAAGCCAGAGGTCCAAGGACAGCAGACGAGGTCCTGCCTTTTATGCTTGTGTGACTCTTTTTTGGATGAGTAAATAGACTCCCACAAAGAAGGACACGTAAGAGCAAGCTAGAGGTGTAGTAATGGCTATGGAAGCTCAGATTTATGTGCTGGATTGAGAATGTTGTCAAAGGTCAGCTGTGAACAGTCCTGGACCCTGTTGCTATTTTCAGTAACACGTGGGTAGAGCTGGGGTGGGGTGGGGGGTAACTGATGGTGCTTTTTGACTGACTATAGTTACTAGTTAATGAAAGGTGCCAATGTATTTTACAATTTCTGGGTTCATTGGGCTGCTCACATCATACCTTTAGTTTGACTTTTCTTTTTGCTGGAGAACACCCTTTAGTAGTTTCTATATAGAGAGCGTGTGGGTGGTAAAAGAAATCTTTTCGTTTCTGTGTATTTAAAATGTGTTTATTTTGCCCTTATCTTTAATGATCGTTTAGCAGAATACATAGTTTTTGTTACACTTTCTTTTAGTACTTTGGAGACACTGTTCTGTTGTCTTCTGGCATCCATTGTTGCTGCGGAAAAGACTGAGCATGGCTTATATCCTGGAGACAAAGGAGAGCCTCCAGAGGGATTTGAGTTCAGATGTAATTTGATGAGTCGGCTTTTAGAAAATTAGTCTGGGTGCAGTATGCAAGATGATTATATTAATTTTAATTGCAGAGTTGTAGACAGCAGGGTATTGAATGAAAAATGTTCTATAAACATTTTATTTACAAAAGCATAACTCTTACATTATGTTGTGGCAGAAGACTATTTTAAGATACCAACAGAGTTTTCTTTTCTCCCTGAATTTCCTTCTGTCTCTTTTGCATGTAAGCAATTAGTTGGTCCTGTGCTCCTTGTCAGAGGGAAGCGGATGGGGTAGAGGTATATAAGTGTGGGAATCCTTTTTTTTTAGTTTATAAAGCAATTTACTTTTACATATATATGTATATTTGTTAAGGTCATAATCATTATTTATGAGAGTTTGAATGTTGGCCTTTACTATGTTATATAAAGTAATTTGTAGTGAAGCATGGATGAGAACACTTGCTTTTCGTGTTCAAGTTTGGTTTTCTTGGAATGTTACAAGATTATATTGTGAAATGTAATTTGGGTAATAATAGGCAAAAGCCTGCTTAGTTGTGGGCTACATACAGCCAGAAAAAAGTAAAAACAATAAAACTTCATGCTTAAAAGTGAGGATTCTGGCTTCAAAATCCAGGGGTGGGAATTTTCTTGACTTTTTTTTTCAAAAAGGCTAAACTCCGAGGAACAGGGAAACGATTCTAAAGAATAGATAGAAGTTCCCGGTCAGACACTGAAGGGAGGTGTGATCTCTCAAAGACTAGAAAAGAGAAATCTCCGTCTTGTCCCCAGGGTGGGCAGAGGGGGGTGAGAGGTGGTGAGAGCAGGGAGAACCTGCACCCTGCTCCCAATCAGAGCGCACAGTCAGGGCCTGCAGAGGCAGCCAGGCTCCCGGGCTCGGCACAGGGAGGATGTGGCCTCCGGCAGCTCCCCAAAGGCCCGGGACTTCGTGTCCCTGCAGCATCAGCGCTTGGGATTTCAGCAGCGCCTAATGTGAGCCGACAGCAGGGTCACGAGAGGGAACACTGACCCCACAGCAACCTGATGTTGGCTCGCATTCCAGGATCGTGGCTGAGTAGGAAGCCTACACTTCCCTGTGTGTCTCCTTTGCTCTCACGCTATGACCTCACTCACAACACTGCTACACCAGATGTGGGTTTGTTTTTTCCCATACCACGCAATTCTCTGATACCAGCCGGGTGACCTACAAGTTAACTGACACCATCTATGTGGAGATAGCATCAGATCCTGCAGGTTAAGGTTTCAGTCCCACGAGACTGCCTTCCATCCACTTCGGCTGCCCATCACAAGTGGGTGGTCCCCAGGTTACCCGCAACTTCCATCCAACTTGGCTACAGATCAGGGGTTCCCATGATCTCCTCCCCCTTGGATTTGAGTGTTTGCTAGAGTGGCTCGTAGAACTCCGGGAAACACTTACTTTAGGATAAGATAAAGGATACAGATGAACAGCAGATGAAGAGATCCAAAGGGTGAGGTCTGGGAAGGCCCGGGAGCACAGGAACTTCCTTCCCTGTGGAGTTGGAGTTGGGGTGCGTCACCCCTCCAGTACGTGGTGTAGATGTGTTCACCAGTCTGGAAGCTCTCTGAACACCATGCTTTGGGACACAGGTGTGATCAATTCTTAACTCCGTCCAGCCCCTCTCTCCTCTCTGGAGAATGAAGGGGCGGGGCTGAAAATTCCAAGCTTCTAATCGTGGCTCCGTCTTTCCGGTGACCAGCCCCCATCCAGGAGCCATCCAGGAGCCCACCCAGAGTTGCCTCGTTAGAACAAAAGACGCTACTATCACTTAGGAAATTCCAAGGGATTTAGACACTCTGTGTCAGAGACCAGAGTCAAAGGCCAAATATGAGAGCAAAAGATGCTCCTAGGGCTTTTATCACTCAGGAAATTACAAGGGTTTTAGGAGCTGTGTGCCAGGAACTGGGACAGACACCAATGTTTATTTTTTGATCACTTCACTATGGCGGCACATCCCAGGGAGAGGGTTGAGAAGTAGTGCTTCCACTATTCTGGGAGGAGGAGGAGGATTTAAAATAGAAACTAAGTTGAGTTATAAAAAGAAAGGTATAATTTTTGACCCCAGGGTATATGGCTTGAGATTCATAGTGGCTACAAGGTTATTTAGCTGTAATGACAAATATTAGTTTACTTGACTATGAGTATCTGCTAGAGGCAACTTTTTTTTTTTTTTTTTTTTTTTTTTTTTTGCGGTACGCGGGCCTCTCACTGTTGTGGCCTCTCCCGTTGCGGAGCACAGGCTCCGGACGCACAGGCTCAGCGGCCATGGCGCAGAGGCTCAGCGGCCATGGCTCATGGGCCCAGCCGCTCCGTGGCATGTAGGATTTTCCCGGACCGGGGCACGAACCCGTGTCCCCTGCATCGGCAGGCGGACTCTCAACCACTGCGCCACCAGGGAAGTCCCTTTTGTGAGCATTTTTGAAGAGTAAAGAATTTTCCTGAATCTCCGTCCATTCTATACGCTCAGAAGAAATTAAGGGCTGATGCCTACATTTTACCCCAGGCAAAAACATCCCTCATATACAAACTGTGGATTCACTGCAGCCTTGGATGTATCACTAGCCTGAGGCTAAAACTCTTCCTGTTTGAAAGAAACAGACCCTATCTGGGTCACAGCATTAGTGAAGGGTGAGCTGGCCTCGCCCAATTTCTTCAGATCCCTGAACAGAGGGAGAAAAAAAAGAATGAATCAAACAGAGCTTGTCAGGTGAGTTTCAGGAGGGGCTCTGATATCTTTTAGTATAGGAGAACATTAAGATGTAACTACACAGAAAGGTAGAAATAAAAGCTAGATTTTAGTGACAGCAGCATCAGTTTTAAACAAGTTTTTGAGCTTGTTTAAGAAATATGAATATTCGTTTCGCTGTATCTCGTGTACTGTCAGTGATGACTTTTCAGGGACCTCAGAGATTTAATGGAAAAGTGAACTGATAAGCACGTGATGAAGCCATCAGACCCTGCAGCCATCAGCTAAACGGAAAACCCAGCTTTCCCCTCAGCCCCTTCTCTATGGCCCCTGAGCCCACCTCGACTTGAGGTGCAGATTTCTTTCCAATGCTCTTTCTCTCTGGTGTCTTCTTTACTGAGTTTTTCTATCCTGAAGCTTTCCCAGTCCAATCTCTATGGTGCTCCCTTGCAAAGTCATTTTTAACATTTGGTAGGTTTAATTGCTGGAATAATTATGCCCTTCCCTTAATGGATGTGCTGGGGTGTGGAGTGGAATGAACAAGTGAATATCTGTTTACGGCGCTTGAAGAGTGATAAACAGATTTACATCAAGCAAGCTGCATAGTCTGAACTGACATGTAAGATGCCCCTGGGGAGTGACTGATTTTTGCTTTTTTATTTTTTTCGTTTGAAGTACCTGTCGTTTCTTTTCATTTCATATTTCTTCAGAGGCAATCAAGACATGTTAGTGAATATAAAATGCACAAGTCAAACATTTCTTTAAAAAGTAACTGCTTTGAAACAATGCAGCCTGTAGAAGTCGGATGTATTTTCTAACCTTATGAGAAACACCTGCTATTGTGAAAGCCTTATTATGTAAGCCCATCTGCATATGCAATGGTAAATAATTCCTTAATACCGTCGGTTGGTTATGAAATAGTCTTACAGGTTGAAAAATAAATTATACCTTCTGTTAAAAGTATATATTTCTCTCCTTTCTTACTTATGGTTCCTGTAGGTCAAAATCCATGGTGGTCTGGGAAGTGTCCTGCATATGTTAGTTTGGTTTTTCCGGTGAACCTCTGTTAGATTACCTTGTGGTTCTTAAGCCTCTTTCAGTTCGTTCTTGTCTCATTTTCTCTTTCTCTCTCCCAGAAAAATCATTTGGAAAATTTATCGCTAGTCAACATGTGTTGACTGTTTCCCATTATAGGCTCTTTGTGGTTTGGAATGTGGGGAGATATGAATTAAGGAGTGGGAGAGGCAGCCTGTGGAATGGACCAGGCTGACCCGGTTGAGCACGTTGATGTAACCAGATCCATCGTCTCATCACCCTCTCTCTCCGCTTGCCCCCATCCGCCCGCCTCCTCCCACTGTCCCCAGTACTTCAGACAAAGGCAGTAGAAAGAGCATGAGCATTGGCATCAGACAGACCTGTCTTTGAATCCTGCCAACTCCTAAGCTGTGTGGCTGGTCAGGCACTTGGTCCTGTAGGTCAGGGTTTTGTTAGCTGGAACATGAGCTGGGTTACCATATGCCCCGCCTTGCCTGGCCAATCTTGGCTTACGCTTTGTGTCCTGGAATCCTTATTAATAACATCTCCTGGACTTTCCTGGTGGTGCAGTGGTTAAGAATCTGCCTGCCAATGCAGGAGACACAGGTTCGATCTGGTCCGGGAAGATCCCACATGCCGCAGAGGAACTAAGCCAGCGTGCCACAACTACTGAGCCCGCGAGCCACAGCTACTGAAGCCCACCTGCCCTAGAGCCCGAGCTCTGCAACAAGAGAAGCCACTGCAGTGAGTAGCCCGAGCACCTCAATGAAGAGTAGCCCCCGCTCACCACAGTTAGAGAAAGCCTGTGTGCAGCGATGAAGACCCAACGCAGCCAAAAAATAAAAATTTTTTTTAAAAAAGTCTCCTTTCACTGCCTCAAGTGCCCTGAGTAGATTATATGGTGACCTAAAAATGAAGATAACTGTTATCTTCTGTTGTTGTGGTGAGGATGGCATTACAACCGTCTACTGTAGTGTCTGGCACATAGATCCTCGAGTTGGTACCTTTCATTATTAGTAGTAATTATTTGAAAGGATGCTCCACCTGATCTAAGTGGTTTACTTGATGTGGTGAGTCTGGACACGAGCTTAGAACTGAACATTTCATTTTTGTTTTCTACTATAGAATTCATTTAGGTTTTATGCTTTGTTTTAGAAATAGAATTAACTCCCACCTAGGTTTTTTAGGCTCTCAATTAAATGTAGGGCTCACCAAATAAATTTACCAATGTCAGAAGCATTAAGTTGGAAAAGAGAAGAGAAGTTAGGCACAATTTATTTCATTTTTAACAGGAAAACAGTGCTGTTTAAAACAAAAAACAAAAAAAATAAAGCATTCCAGGGAAGGGTAGAATTAATCATAGGCACAGATTGCTTTCTCAAAAGTACTTCTCTTGAATGAGCTCTTTGGGTAGAGGTTGAGAGTTGAATAGCCTGGTAACAAAATCCAGAGGGCAGAAGTCCTTGGAAAGATGGGTGGGGTGTCTCAGTAGGGGTCCAAGTGATGCACAAGGTAAAAACCATATATACAAGAAGTTCTCTGTTGGAAATGGCAGAGGGATTTATGGGGAAAAGATGGTTAGGAAGAAAACCAAGGGTTGGCCCTGTGTGTGTCTTTTCTGGAGTCATGAACCAGCTGTCAGACATATTAACTGCACACTGTTATGTTCCAGACCCTGAACGAGGCCCTGGTAAGGTGGGGATGTGACACACGGTCCTTGCCTCAAGGAGCACAGGCTATAGAGAAGGAGAGACACATGAACAGCAGCAGTCCTCTGTACTGTGGTAAAGATGTGCTTGGTGGCTAGATTGGTTAACTGCTGCTACAAACAGCCCCAAAGCCCTCAGTGACTCACCACACAGACATTGTTTCCCTCTTCTGTTAGAGTAATGAGGTGTTGGGAAGGCAGTCCTCACACGGCTCCCGTGATCTCCATGGCCTTCGAGCTCTCTTTCAGTTCCTCTGCATCCAGTCCTCAGATGGAGGAAAGAGGACACTGAAGTGTTGCACAGGAAGACTTTCTGGGCCAGGTTTGGAAGTGGTGCACGCAGCCATTTGTCATAGCTTAGTCACATTGGCCCATGTAATGCCGTGGCCCGGCAGCCACTTTCTGGCAACAGTTCTACACTATGGAAGAGGAACTTTAGTCTTTGGTGAACAGCCAACTGTTTCTGGGACTTATGCATGGAGAAGGAGTGTAATGGGAGCTTAGAAGCAAGAAAAACCCAAGTGTGTGCAGGGGGTCAGGGGGAGGGAAGGGAAATGATAGCAAAAACCTCTTAGGAGATTAACATTTAAACTGAGTTTGGGAAGAGAAATAGGATTTAAGTCATAAAGAACTGTGGGGGAAGGACAGTTTAAATAGAAGAAACAGCATGTGCAAAAGCACTGGGGCACTCATTCATTCATTCATCTAAGGAATCTTTATAAAAGCGCCTTTTGAGGTGCAGGAATCATTCCAAATGCTGGGATGGCGCTGTATAAAAGACAGACAAGTTTCCCACTCTCATGACCCTATATTCTAGTGAAGGGAGACAAACCGTAAACAAACAAGCCAGTAAGTACACAACTCGGAGCATCAAAGAGCGTGTGTGTGGGGAACCGCATGTCTTCAAGTCGGGTTGGGGCAAATTTCTGCTTTATAACAAAGTGAATCAGTTATGCATATACATATGTTCCCATATCTCTTCCCTCTTGCGTCTCCCTCCCTCCCACCCTCCCTATCCCACCCCTCTAGGTGGTCACAAAGCACCAAGCTGATCTCCCTGTGCTATGCGGCTGCTTCCCACTAGCTATCTATTTTACGTTTGGTAGTGTATATATGTCCATGCCACTCTCTCGCTTTGTCCCAGCTTACCCTTCCCCCTCCCCATATCCTCAAGTCCATTCTCTAGTAGGTCTGTGTCTTTATTCCTGTCCTACACCTAGTTCTTCATGACATTTTTTTTCTTAGATTCCATATATATGTGTTAGCATACGGTATTTGTCTTTCTCTTTCTGACTTACTTCACTCTGTATGACAGACTCTAGGTCCATCCACCTCACTACAAATAGCTCAATTTCGTTTCTTTTCATGGCTGAGTAATATTCCATTGTATATATGTGCCACATCTTCTTTATCCATTCATCTGATGGGTGCACAGGAGTTGAATAGCCTGGTAACAAAATCCAGAGGGCAGAAGTCCTTGGAAAGATGGGTGGGGTGTCTCAGTAGGGGTCCAAGTGATGCAAGAGAAAGCTTTCGACAAAATTCAAGAGAAAGCTTTCGACAAAATTCAACTGTGCAATTACTATTACACAGAACAGCTTTCCTGAAGACCAGCTCTGCAATCTTTATATGTTTTTAAATTAACTTACAAAGGATGTGACTAAACATATCTACTTTGTTTGTGTGTGTGGCTGCCGGGGTTTTTAGCATACACTTTTATAGTAACGCTTTGTAATAGAAACACGGCTGTCTTTAAGACAGATTTAAAATATTTCTCAGAATAAATATGACCATCAACTGGGAAGGAGACTGCTAAACGGTGAGTTTAGTTTCCTAAGGTGCATCGTTAGTAGCAACTGTTTTATGTGTAAGAACTTCTCCCTTAGGGAGAAAAATGGAACCCCAGTAGTCAAGGCAGAACATTATGCCTATAACCTTCTGGATTCAAATGATGGGGCTCTAACCCGAATGTAATGAAAATTTCAAAGATGAAGTGCAACTCCCTAGAGCATAGAGGGAGGAAGGAGAGGCATCAGAGAGGATCCCAGGACAAGTCTACTCACTCCAGATATCCTGGAAACGAGACAGATGTGCTGCTGAGGCAGGGGTGCAGAGACCTTCCCTCTGGGCGGCCCCAGATATCCCTGTGGAAGGAGCTGGGCTCCTACCCCTACGCCCTGGCGAAGGGAAGGGATCAGGAACTCTGGAGACTGACTTGTTTTCTCAGTGAAGCTGAACGATGCTAGGCAGAGATCAGAAGCCAGAAATAAATGGTCCTTTAAAGTTCAAGGTGTCCAAGAAAGAAAGATCATTTCCCTTCTGCTGTGTGTGTTTATAGAGAAGTGTTATGTTAGATTTGAGTGTGAATTTAACACCAGTGCTATTAATCAATTGCTTATTCCTTTTTTCAGTTGATTTTTGTTTTTTATTTTATTCTCTTTTTCCAGTTTTATTGAGATGTAATTGACATACAGCACTGTATAAGTTTAGTGAACATCCGTCACCTCACCTCATAGATACAAAAGAAAAGGAAAAACTATTTTTTCCTTGTGATGAGAACTCGGGGTTTACTCTCTTAATAACTTTCATATGTAACGTACAGCAGTGTTGATTATATTAATCATGTTGCACGTTGCGTCCCTAGTACTTATTTATCTTATACATTTTGCATATTCATTGATTCAAACTCACACTTCTTGAGCATCTACCATGTACCAGAAACTAGGCTTGATTCTAAGGATCTAAAGCTGAATTAGGCATAATGTTTTATCTTCCAAACTCAAAACCCCTGTGGGAACAGTCAGTTAGACAAGTAAATTTAATACAGTGAGATAAGTGCTAATAGATGTATGTACAAAACGCCAGGAGGCACCATGCTAAGACCAGTTCAATGAAGCTGGGGAAGGTTTGTTTCATAGTGGAGGTGATATTTAAATAGATCAAACTTATCTTCCCTTGTCTGTCTCAACTCCAGTGAAAACCAGTAAACATAAACAATATTGACCAGTTCAGTGCTTCTTCTTAGCTATGCAAACCACAGAGGACAATGGAGCAGTTTCCAAACCTGGCACCCTGTGGGTGCCTGTGGGGCTTAACAGAATTTCTGTGACCTTGAAACATATGAAAAAACTCTCAACCACACTCACACACACAAAAACGCAAATTACTTGTCACATTGACGAAAATTCGAGACCTGTTCTGTTTGTGAGGCTGTAGGGGAAACAGGTCCTTTTGTGTATTGGTGGTGGGAATGTAAACTGGTACTATGCAGGGGAATGTGGCAATACATTATAGGGTAATAAATTAAAGAAGTATTTATTCTTTGACCCAGCAATTCCACTCCTAGAAATGTATTTTAAGCATAGACCTGCATAAATGCAAAATTACACATGCACAGAAGTTATTCTTTGTGGTTTTCTTTCTTTCCCCTCCCTCCCTCCCTCCCTTCCCTTGTAACTGTTAAGTACCTATGGGAAGGAACCTTGAAACTATGTAAATATCGTTTCTCAACAAATTTTTGATTAATTAATATCGTGATTCCCTATTTTATTCATGGATTATAATTTGTCCTATCATTACTTACTTTGAGGCCCAGATTGTCCCAGATTGGACTAGTAGGAGCTTCTCTGTCCTTTTTAGATGGTGGCATTATTCTTGGAGTTCTTGCTTGTTTTCTGGCACAAGATGTTCTAATGTTGGACTTTCCCTGACCCAGCCCTGGAACTGGTCACTTCTCCAAGGATCCCTGGTTCCTTTTCGTGGTGAATGGTGTTTAGAAACTAAGATTTATGTGCTAGCTGTGCCCATTCCGGTTGGGGTGTCACTGCTCTCAGGCTCTCTCAGTAGACAGATGGATATATATGTGTGTTTGTGTATATATGTTTACATCTGTATTTATTTCTATGTCTATGTATATATTTCAAAACAGAGTTCACCTTGATATCTCCAATTCCTATCTAATATCACAGGATTCATTCTAGTTTTCTACTTATTATTTGTAACTCCCTTCTCTGACACTGAGAAACTTGGCTCCCATTTTCCTTAATATAGTCACGTATTTGCTCAATCCACCTGGTGTAACCCACTTCCCATCACTGCCTCTGCCCCTATGCAGATGCTCTCCTCACTCCACCCGTGCTCTGATACTTGCATCAGTTGGAACCACTGCCCAGAGCCCTCACCTTGCTGGGGCTCCAGCACCCTGCACCAGGTAGCCCTCCCAGGTGAACCCCTCCTCACCCTACTTTGGGCTCTGATGACCCATGCCCAGCCCCTGCCACCTGTGGATGTCCTCCTTACCCAGCTTGGGCTCTGGCCCCCTGTTTTGGGCCATCACAGCAATGCCTACCTTCCTCCATAGCCACATGCTTTACTCTGACCTGCTAAGAGTTTTAGGACTGAATAGTTCAGGAAGGCAACGTTGGGAGGAGGAAACGGAGGAAGAAAAAAAGTGGAAGCATTTAAATAATTTTTTTTTAAATTACAAGATGGAGGAGACAGGGATGGAATCAAGACTCATGTACATTTTTATTTGATTCTGATTTTTTGACCAAGTGACTCTTTTAATATTCAAAAAGAGAATTCTTAAATTTGAAAATAAATAAATGTAATTATATATCAAATAGGTAACAAACATACCAAGAAAATCAAATTATTTTAAATGCTTTAGAAGGCAATATTTTAAAATTTATTTTATTGAAGTATAGTTGATTTACAATGTTGTGTTGATTTCTACTGTACAGCTAAGTGATTCAGTCATATATATATATATATATATATATATATATATACACACATTCTTTTTCATATTCTTTTCCATTATGGTTTATCACAGGATATTGAATATAGTTCCCTGTGCCATTCAGTAGGATCTTGTTTATCCATCCTGTATATAATAGTTTGCATCTGTTAACCCCAAGCTCTCAATCTATCCCTCTCTCACCCCCGCCTTGGCAACCACAAGTCTGTTCTCTATGTCTGTGAGTCTGTTTCTGTTTTGTAGATAAGTTCATTTGTGCCATATTTTAGATTCCACATATAAGTGATATCATATGGTATTTGTCTTTCTCTTTCTGACTTACTTCACTTAGGATGATAATCTTTAGTTTCATCCATGTTGCTGCAAATGGCATTATTTCATTCTTTTTTATGGCTGAGTAATATTCCACTGTATATATGTATAACATCTTCTTTTTCTATTCATCTGTTGTTGGACATTTAGGTCATTTCCATCTCTTGGCTATTGTAAATAGTGCTGCAATAAACACTGGAGTGCACGTATCTTTTCAAATTATAGTTTTCTCCAGATATATGCCAAGGAGTGGAACTGCAGGGTCATATATAATAGGCAACTCTATTTTTAGTTTTTCTTTTTCTTTTTTTTTTCTTTTTTTTTTTTTTGCAGTACGCGGGCCTCTCACTGTTGTGGCCTCTCCCGTTGCAGAGCACAGGCTCCGGACGCGCAGGCTCAGCGGCCATGGCTCACGGGCCCAGCTGCTCCGCGGCATGTGGGATCTTCCCGGACTGGGGCATGAACCCGTGTCCCCTGCATCGGCAGGTGGACTCTCACCCACTGTGCCACCAGGGAAGCCCTATTTTTAGTTTTTGAGGAACCTCCATTCTGTTCTCCATAGTGGTTGCATCAATTCACATTCCCACCAGCAGTGTAGGAGGGTTCCCTTCTCTCCACACCCTCTCTAGAATTTGTTGTTTATGGACTTTTTAATGATGGCCATTCTGACTGGTGTGAGGTGGTATCTCATTGTAGTTTTGACTTGCATTTCTCTAACAATTAGCGATGTTGAACATCTTACATGTGCCTACTGGCCATCTTCTTCTTTGGAGAAATGTCTATTTAAGTCTAGAAGACAATGTTTTAACCTGTTTAGTGGGATATATTCTCAGAACAAAAAATCTCAAATTTAATTCAGGATTTTAAAACAAGTTATAACATTATTTTAATTTTTTTAAAAAAATCATACCAGTTAGCTGATTTATTTATTTATTTTAATAAATCTATTCATTTTATTTATTTATTTTTGGCTGCGTTGGGTCTTCATTGCTGCATGTGGGCTTTCTCTAGTTGTGGTGAGCGGGGCTACTCTTCGTTACTGTGTGTGGGTTTCTCATTGCCGTGGCTTCTCTTGCTGCAGAGCACGGGCTCTAGGCACGTGGGCTTCAGCAGTTGTGGCACACAGGCTCAAGAGATGTGGCTTGCGGGCTCTAGAGTGCAGGCTCAGCAGTCGTGGCGCACAGGCTTAGTTGCTCTGCGGCATGTGGGATCTTCCCGGACCAGGGCTCAAACCCATGTCCCCTGCATTGGCAGGCAGATTCTTAATCACTGTGCCACCAGTGAAGTCCCTGATATTTTAATTTTGAAACTAATATATATTGCAAGATAAAGCAAATAAGTGATATGTTAATGTTAGCAAGTAAATTTTTAGTATAAGAGAAAAGCAGGATTAAGTTAAAAATCAAAAAAGTTAAAGACCTCTGTATTGTTAAATTTGAATTGGAAATTTCAATATGAACATATGATTTAAAAATATATACATGTATATTTCCCCCTACCTCTATCCATTGGAAGGACCTAGAAGCATTAACAACTCAGTAACAGTGAGTATCCCTAACACCCAGATTTTGATCTCTAACCATTATTCCCACTGAAAGGAATCAGGGTTCTTTTAGAGAAATGGCTGATTTTGGGTCAGGGTACAAGGTGAGACTGGGCTACATTTCTGTGCCAATAATTGGTTCTCATTGGCCAGAGATGGGACAATTTGAGCTTCAGAAAGAAAGACTGCAATGGAATAAAACACGGAATAGATACAAATCTGTAAGTCTATAAAATGATACTCAGAAAAGAGAAAAACAAAGACAAAACAAAATGAACACAATACCATTTGTCACCTATCCCTTACTCTGAAAAGTGATAATTTAAATAAATAATTATTTACCTTGCCTTTCCAGAAGGAGCAGTTGATGAGATACATCTCCCTTTCTCTCTCTTACTCTTTCTTTCTCTCTCCTCTTATCAGCTAATAAATGTTGGATGAATGTTAGAAAGAAAAACATCATCATATTGCAACCCCTAATGTAGTAATCGATTACGGCAAGAATCATCAGCAGATCAGAAAGCCATTATATATATAGTGATGGAGAACTGGATGCTCCAGTGCTGCTGAAGTATTACTCCACAGATTATCTGATGATTTAAAAAGAAAAATGGAACTTTATGATGGAGGCATGACAGTTGTCTCTGGCTTACTGATAATGGGTCAATTAGATATGATGTACTTCGCAATGTGTTGCAATATGATACAGCATCAATAATGATATCTTGCCTAAAGTGTTTAACCAGAATGTAATCCAGCCTCTATCTCCAAACTCCAGTTTACACGAAATGCTTGGGTGACTGGAATAAGTTAAATGACACTGCAAATTTAACAGTTGGACAATGTCAGAAAGTAGGCCATTCTGAGGAACAGCTGGCCTGGCCAAAGAAATGGGAGGGGGGCATTTTTCTGGGTTACAAGTGACTTAACAGATATAACAACCAAATATAATGTGGGTTGGATCCTGGTAGGACTAAACTAGGAGTAACATATATTTTTGGAGCAATTGACAAAATTTGAATATGGATCAGGTATTAGAGGATGATAAAGAATTTTAATTAATTTTGTTAGCTGTATAATGATATTGACTTTAAGAAGGAAAATGTTCTTATTTTCATGGTGTCAATATAATTTATTGAAAACACTTTAACAAAAAGATTGATGAGGCAAACATGGTAAAAATGTTAACAATTATTAGTCTAGGAAATGGGTATGTAGGTGGTAAGTATACCATTCTCTTTTTTTCTTTATGCTTGAATATATTTATAATAAAAAAGTTAAAAATCATTCTGATTCCTAGGTCCCAATCCAGACTTACTGAATGAACATAAGCCCTAGTTGGTATCTGCATTTTTTTCAAGTAGTCTATCTCAGTGAAGGGATGGATGAATGAATGTCTTCTTCCTATGTATAATCTTTTTTTTAACAAATATTTATCAGGTCCTTACTGTGAGCCAAGCACTTTTCTAGGTGCTGAAGATTCAGCAGTGAACAAAACAGATACACGGCATCTTAAACCCATGGAGCTTGGCATCCTGCCTTGTCCATAGGTAGGCATCTTTAAAGCAAACAAGCAAACTTAAAAAAAATCATTAACTATAACACAAACACAGAAAACCACATGAAACAGATGCACAGTTTAATGAATTGTTAGGCAGCACACCGTGCCTCCCACAGGAGTGAGGAGTCTTCCATTCCCCGCGCACCCCAGTCACCGCCGCCCAGTGAGAAAGCCTCTTACACCCACAGAGTATGTTTTAGGATGCTATTAAGAATCAAAGACAAAGTTCAGAACACCGCCCTTAAAATTCTTCTGAGTACGTCTCTACCCCCGCCCCCAAAGTGAGGTTTTACATTTTTCCTTTGGTTCAAAAGGTTTTTCATCTCAGTTGTACAGAACAGTACAACTCAGTTATGCATTATTAGACATGCAATTTTCACTTTATAATATCAAGGAAACGGAGCCGCTCTGGGGCAGACTCCTTCCTGATTCACAGCTAATTCTGAGAACATAATGTCATAAAGGATCTTCAGAGGCAAACACATAATACTATCATGGTGGGATGAAGAAATTAAAACGTTATTTAAAATAATCTCAGAGCCGGCTTCAAATGAGTGAAGGTAAGGTCTCCAGAGACTGTCTGCAGAGTCATTATGCTTGTAGTGATGTTAAAAGGTGGCCGGAGGCACTGCTTGTTACCTGGGGTGGTCGAATCAAAATGAGAAATAAACTTTTCTCCTTCCCCACCCCCCACCCCGACTTAACACTCAGAGAACTTTAATCTTCTCCCCGTTTTATACGATTTTGTTTTCTCTCTTTTTTTTTTTTTTTTTTTGCGGTACGCGGGCCTCTCACCGCTGTGGCCTCTCCCGTCGCGGAGCACAGGCTCCGGACGCGCAGGCTCAGCGGCCATGGCTCACGGGCCCAGCCGCTCCGCGGCATGTGGGATCTTCCCGGACCGGGGCACGAACCCGTGTCCCCTGCATCGGCAGGCGAACTGTCAACCACTGCGCCACCAGGGAAGCCCTGTTTTCTCTTTTAATTTAGGTCTTCCAGACCCCGAGCTGAAAGAGTGTAAAAATGGACGATGTGTTCCCTGCCTGTTCTCAGAATGCCCAAATCTTGGTACCAAGACAGGGGCTGAAAAGTAAAGATACACGCGTTTTGTTTGGAAGTCTCAAAGCTCTAATACGAGGCGATTTTTAATGCACAGTAATGTGCCGTCTTCACCAGGCTGTTATGTGCATTGAGTAAAATAATAAGCATGCACAGCAGCTCGGGGTACACACCAGGAGTGCAGGAAGGGTTGGGAAAGCAGCTGAGTTGGGGGGCAAGCGTTCCAGACCGGGTAGGAACTGGACTCCCCTTCCTGCAACTCTATCTCCTCTCTGGATGGCCTTGGGCCCATCTCCACGTGGTGAAGCCTCCGTCTCTCTACAGGTCAATGTGGGGGAGATGCCACTTTCTCCCAGGGATGCTGAGGATTGACGGTGATTCTTACCATTGCCCTAGTGCTCGCTGGGGGCTGCTCTGTTTTGACACCTGTCATCTCGTGTGTTCCTCTCAACGTACTGCCCTACTCACGTTATTCATGAGCAGCTAGAAAATGTAGGAGGCATACGTTGTTCTTTTTTTTTTTTAAAGGGGCACTTTGCCGTTTCCCCTCATCCCCACCGCACCCCATCCTCAGACAAGAGGCATATTGATTGCATACTGGGTCCTCCTTTGATAGTTGGAAACCTCTTTCAAGTTACTTGATCTCTCTAAACCTTAATTTCCTCACATATAAAATGGGGATTAAAATAGTACCTTTCTATTGGGTTGTAGTGAGGATTAAATGAGATAAGGCATTTTTGTTTTTACTGGTGATGACGTCTGAGTTGTTATGGAAGGTCTCATCTGAGGCTCTGCTGCCCACGGAGTGGTCTTTGCTGTGCTGAGAGTTCCCCCACCTCATCCCTCCAGGTGTGAGCGAAGTAGAGAGAGTTTTCTGCAGCTGGGGCTAGAGGATGACAGATGTGGCTTTTGGCCTGTGCTGGAAACTCCTGCTACAGCCCAGGCTCCCCTCAGCAAGACCTGGGAAATAGCAGAGGGATGGGGAAAGCACAATTGTATTACTTTTCACTATCTATCATCACTTCCTTTCTCTAGTTCATAAATTTCTCCCAGCTATTGCCTCTCAGTGGCTTCCTCGGGGTTTAGAACTTGACACTTCAACTTTTAATGAGGAATGATAGCCACATTTGGCTTTCATTGTTTTTCTCTTGTGCAAAACCTTATATTTGTTTACTTTCTGGAAGAAAAATAGAAGTGTATCATGTTGTCCATCTTGGGCTGGACATTAAATAAAAACAGTCCGATTGAAACTGAATGTCAGAAAAAGTGTTTAGCTTTGGCTGTGGGGTTTCGGATGTGACCTTCCTGGTGCCTGAGGGCTAGGAAGAACTGTGACTCCTCACAGCAGGAGTCCAGGCTGTTTCTTTATGGAAGTCTCTTAAAGGGCCTTGATAAAAGAGATGTTCACATGTTGAGGTACGGGGAAGTCATTCTGGCTTATACATGAGTTAACTTGAACCTGATGCTAGCCAGAACAGTGTGTTTATGGCCTATCAAACATACATTGTATATCTGCTTTAATTATTAAGGAGAAGGGCACATTGACCAGAAGTAAAGAACGTCCATGTTAAAAATAAAGACATCCATTTGCAGCAACATGGATGGACCTAGAGATTGTCATGCTAAGTGAAGTATGCCAGACAGAGAAAGACAAATATCGTATGATATTGCCTATATGTGGAATCTAAAAGAAAAAATGAATGATATAAATGAATTTATATACGACACAGAAATAGACCCATAGACATAAACATAGAAAACATAGACATAGAAAACAAACTTGTGGTTACCAATGGGGAAGGAGGGGGAGGGATAAATTTGGAGCTAAGGACTAACATACACACACTGCTACGTATAAAATAGATAACCTATTTTATACAGTAGCAAGGACCTACTGTATAGCACAGGGAACTATACTCAATGTTTTGTAATAACTTATAAGGGAAAAGAATCTGAAAAAGAATATGTATGTGTATGTATATATATATAACTGAATCACTTTGCTGTACACAGGAAACTAACACAACATTGTGAATCAACTATATTTCAATTAAAAAAATAAGAAAATAAAATTAAAATAAAGACTAAGTTCCTCCCTTCCTGGGATGCAATGCTGGTACTCCTTCGATGATAGGACTTCCTTCCCAGATGCCAAGGCCATACTGACTCACTGTGTACGTGCTGACCTGTTTTTTTGAAACTTTGAAGGAATGTATCCCTGACTTGTTTGATGTTCTTTGTTCTGATAAGATATAAAACTGCTGAAAACCATGCTTCTCTGGAGCAGTTCCTCAGCGTTATCTGAGAGGCTGTCTTCTGGGCTATAGTCCTCAGTTTGATTCAAATAAAACCCTTTTTCCTATATTCCTATTATAGATTGTTTATTGATTATTTTCATTGACAGCCTATTGCATCAAAAAGCCATTTGGAGGCTTCCCTGGTGGCGCAGTGGTTGAGAGTCCGCCTGCCGATGCAGGGGATGCGGGTTTGTGCCCTGGTCCGGGAAGGTCCCACATGCCGCAGAGCGGCTGGGCCCGTGAGCCATGGCTGCTGAGCCTGTGCGTCCGAAGCCTGTGCTCCACAACGGGAGAGGCCACAACAGTGAGAGCCCGCGTACCGCAAAAAAAAAAAAAAAAAGCCATTTGGCTCTGTTCACAGGTTGAATGCTACTTTCATTTTGCTTCTCTTCTGGGTCCTCATTTGAATGTAGGGTATGTGCCCAAGGACTCAGGCTGCTCTGAGACCCTCACCTCCCCTGAATGTCTTCTTTGCCCACTTACCTAAATTTCTGTCACCAGCCATGACCCCTAGAAGGCTACTGATGTAATGTTACATGAGAGGCGTTCTGTTCCAGGGTCTCAGTTTCCTTCCTTGGAGAGCAGCGTGGGCACTGGCTGCCAGGTTCCTCTGACTCCTCCCTCCAGGCTCCCAGGCTCTACCCCTGTGGCCTTAGCACTGTCCTTTGACCACTTACCCCCAATTCTCCTCTCCCCCCGCAGCTGTATTTCATCCACAGGCCATTTACTGTTGAGTCTGCCAACTTTATATTCTCCTGGGAAAAGTACATCTACTTCTCTCTTTGTAAAATACATTTTATAGATTAATTTCTTCCTCTTTCTTTGTAAAATTCCTTGGCATGTGAAATGTGTTGAAAAGTACAAGGTTTTTGATCTCCCTTCTGTCTCAAGGAATTAAGATTCCCATAAGTCTCCAGATATTTTCCCCCAAGCACTCTATGCTTTGGCAAAAACAGGCGGACAAACAAAACAAAAAAAGCACCCTTCTCAGTTAGCTGTGTGACGTATTAGCAATTCTCACTGAAAATGAGACACAAAAATTTCTTCCCCTTTCTTACAAATATGATTTTAAAATCACTTTGAAACTGTTCTTCTCTTTCTTCAGGTGAGATTAGAGTAAGTGTCTTAAAATCTATTTGTACATTTCTGATTACTTGTACCTCAGGTGTTTATGTATATGCCCATATGACCCAATATGTGTATAACTAATACGTTTAATTGGGCCCTTGTTCTTTCCCTGGGGATTCCTGTTATTCATTCATCCACTCAATCACTCTCTCATTCTTTCATTCAATAAATAATTTTGAATGCCTCCTTTATATTAGACTTTGTGCAAAGTCTACTAAGGGGATACTACGGAATACACACAACCACAGGCTAAAATACTACATTTATTTTAGCCATCTGAGTATCTGAGTACCACAGGTTGAGTTGTCTAGAAGTAGACTCTGGAGTTTGGAGTATATAGAGATTTTAAGGGATGGATTCCCCTTCCCAGCTGAGGTCCAGAGGTATCTGTACTTTTCTGAGCTTCAGGAGACCGAGTTCTACTATTAGCTCTGTCCCTAACAAGCTGTGTGATCTAGAACAGGTTGCTTCACCTCTCTGGATTCAGTTTTCCAATGTCAAAACCTAGGAAAGAGAAGTTCTACCTGCCATTTCATCAGAAGGGCATAGTAATAATGATGTTGTGTGAATACTTCATTACTTGCAGAAATAGAAAATCTGTCTTCATGACATCGATATGCAGTAGGCTGGAAAGGAGATGTAATTCCAATTTTACAAATAAGAAAATAGTTTTAGAGAGCTTCTTAAGAAGCTTACTTAGGTGGTCCATTTTGCCTCAGTGAAATCATCAGACCAGGAATGTAAAATAGCTCCTAAATTCACTCAGGTATCCAATGGTTTTGGAAATAGAATCTTTACTTGGAAGGAAGGAGACTAATATTTATTTTTTTAATTTTTTTTTAATTTTAATTTTATTTTTTTTTTTGAGACTAATATTTATTGAGTGCTCACTCTGAAGCAGCAGCGGTAGGTCATTTTACCCGTATACTTTCATCGTGTGTGACCATGTTTCTGTGTTGTTATGTATTATCCCATTTTACAGACGAGAGAACTGAGGTTCAGTTACATGGCTTGCCCTAGCGAGAAGTGGAGATGGATTTAACCTTTGTCTTCTCTGACTCCAAAGCACAGAACTGCCAGGGAGCATGGAGTACAACCCTCCATTAGACTTTTCCAGTGGGGCCATCAAAGCAGGGCTTCCCTGAAACAAGGGTAGTCTTGACCGGGGTGTTTGTGCTGTCCCAGCCCGATTGTCCCAGTATCCACAAACCTTCTTTCATGAACTGCACATACTGTCTTTATGGAGATTCATGGAAACCCTGTGCTATTGTTATGGTTGATGTTTTAATGTATCTCTTCTCCAGGCCATATTTCTTCACATGGTAGTCACGTCATTTGAGAAAAGGTATTTAAGCACGCTTATTTATTAAGTATGCTCCTTCAGACTGATAAACACAATCTGTTAGACAGGCTTGATCTAAAATTTATTTATCATTGAAATAGAACTGAAATTTCCTGGTTTCCTGGGTTTGCATGAAGTCTCGTGGTGTTGATATATTATCCACTTTAATATTTAACTGTTTAGTTAGGTTCAAAAAAAATCATTTTGCCCCATTTTGTCATAAAGTTTGTATGGCTTACTGGCTGCTTAGATTTCCCTCCACAGCAAATCCTTTTGTAACTCCATATTTCTTCCCCCAGAGTTAGAAATACGCACGCCGCAAGAGGCTGTGGGGAAAAGCAGTCTGCAGTTCTTGGTAACTTTGGGCAAACCACAAACAGCATCAGAGAACTGAGAAAAGTTCAATCTCATGGGCAGTAAGCATAGTTGTTTATTGCAGAATCAGCATTGGGCATAATAGTCCAATAGTTTTTTTTAATACTCACTGAATTCTTTTTCATCAAAATCTTGAACTGTTTGATTCACTAAGGAAATATCATATTTAGGAAGTTACAGCTGAATCAGGTTTTCAAATGGACACTTACCTGAAGTTTATTTCCTCTTTAGAAATTTTGAACTTGGGAAGAAGTTGAGAGGAAATTTGGTTCCATCCTCTTGATAGAGGTCAAAGATGAAGTAACTTGCCTAAGAGAACACAGCTGGCTGGGGCAGAGGAGGAACAAGACAAGATCTCTTGACTTTTCTTTTTTTTTTTTTTGTATGGGAGTATAGTTCTTTCACAAGGTTGTGTTAGTCTCTACTGTACGGTGAAGTACAGTAGAGTTCCCTCTCTTGACCTTCTGACAGGGCAATTGTTCTTGCTCCAAATGCTGCAAGCTCCCCCGTATAAGAAACAGGGTAGGACTTCCCTGGTGGCACAGTGGTTAAGAATCCACCTGCCAATGCAGGGGGCACGGGTTTGATCCCTGGTCTGGGAAGATCCCACATGCTGCGGAACACCTAAGCCCATGAGCCACAACTGCTGAGCCTGCTCTCTAGAGCCCACAAGCCACAACTATTGAGCCTGTGAGCCACAACTACTGAAGCCTGCATGCCTAGAGCCCGTGCTCCGCAACAAGAGAAGCCACTGCAATGAGAAGCCCGCGCACCGCAATGAAAAGTAGCCCCCGCTCCCCGTGACTAGAGAAAGCCCGCGTGCATCAACGAAGACCCAGCGCAGCCATAAATAAACAAACAAATAAATAAATAAATAAATAAATCTATTAAAAAATCATTAAAAAAAAAGAAACAGGATATTCATATGTTGGTTAACAGAAAGTTACCACTCACCGTGGTGACCTACACATGGGTGACTGATTATGTATTTTTATAATGCTACATACATACTTACAAAAAATTTAGGCAATATGAATGTGTATAAAAGGATATAAAAGTGAAAATCTGCTACTTCCTGGCCTCCTTCAATCTTACTCCCCAGAGTTCACCACCAATAGCCTGGTCTGTAGCCATCTGGATTTTTCTAGCCATATTTAACGCCCCTTTCTCCCCCAGAACACACACAGTTTAAAAATTAAAATTAAATTGTTTATATATACATAATCTTCTGTAATTTGCTTTTTCAACAAAAAACAGATTGTGGGCTTCTTTCCATGTCATTATACATAGCTGTACCTCCTTCCTTGTGTGGTGCTCCAGTGGATAGAACAGAATACATTTAATCAGTTTTCTACTGATAGGAAACTTGGCCAGTTTTTAAGAATTATAAATCATGACCATGGAATATTACATTAGTGGGTCACAGCACCATCCAGTCTGCCTCTCCCTTCCCCTTGCAGTTGTAGGAGTTCCTTCTCCCCATGTCTGATCGTCATTCAATCTTTGGTATAGTAGTTCCAGGGGCCATTACAGTCAGTACCAGCGTCTGCCTGTCACAATGCAATGTGCAAATCTAAAATCCCACTGAACATAATTTGTGCTCCTGTAGTGATTCAGAGTTTTGAAGTGCTGCAGGCTCATTATTAAATGGCCATTATTCTGTAGAAATCAGGCAGTGCTGGTTATTAGAGGCTTGGACCGAGAGAACATTAAAATCAGTCACCAGCATCTGCACACCTGAAAAACACTGCTGCTATTTCACTTCTTTTTCTTTCTTTCTGTCTTTCTTTCTTTGTTTCTTTGTTTCTCTCTTTCTTTCTTTCCTTCTTCTTTCCTTCCTTCCTTCCTTCTTTCTTTCTTTCTTTCTTTCTTTTTATTATTATATTTTGGCTGCAACAGGGCTTAGTTGA
>NW_020837952.1:256293-316025 GCF_003676395.1 Aethalodelphis obliquidens | reverse complement strand
CTTTCTTTCTTTCTTTCTTTCTTTCTTTCTTTCTTTCTTTCTTTCTTCCTTCCTTCCTTCCTTCCCTCCTTCCTTTCTTTCTTTCTTTCTCTCTCTTTCTCTCTCTTTCCCTCCCTCCCTCCCTCTTTCCCATTCTTTCTTTCTTTTTTTCTTTCTTTTTAAATATGAGAAAAAAGGACCTTAGTATCTGAGATTAACAAACTTGAAAAATCCTGCATATCATCCCTTATGTCATTCATAATTCAACAGCCATTTCCTGGGTGCCTGCTCCATGCAGGTTCTGATCAGACACCAGGCTTCCATGCACATCACACATGGTTATACCCCAGGTGCTCACAGTACAGACATTGACACTTGAAAAGACAGTGTGTTCTTTGGTAGGTACTGGATGCTTTGCTAATATTAAAAAAAAAAAGGAAGGAAAAAACATAAAGCAAAGATGAAGATGGGGAAAGAGGAGAAGTGGGCAGCAGAGGAGAGAATGCCCTTCTGCACCCTGTGTTAAAAAAGATTCAAGAAGAAAATTTAGGGGATGCCAACAAATTTTATTTAACACTTTATGAAGCAGGTAGTCTCTGTTCTCAAGGGTCCAGAGAACTGGAAAATGGGGCGGAAGCCGGGAAACTTTTATAGGATAAAGAATAAGTAACAAGGAAGAGAAAAGGAGAAAATGAATAAGGAGCAAGGAAATAAATATAGAGCCCAGAGCTGGCTTGGCGTGTGGGTATTGGCTGACTGGACAGACTGCATTTCTAGTCAAGTAGAGCCTTTATAGGGACACCACAGTTGGCTGAGTTGTGTTTGCTGATGTAGCATCTGGGCAGGAGCTGTTGCATCCTGGGCCCAGAAAGGTATTTCAACACCTGTATACCCAGAGCAGTGGTTTCGCATTTTAGTGGGGATCAGAAACCCTGGGGTGCTTGTATTCAAGCCCCGGCACCTTCTGCCTAAATTATTAGGAAAGAAGGAAGAAAGGATGGATGTGAGGGAGGAAGGAGGGAAGGAGGAAAGAAGAAGAGAGGGAGAGGAAAGAAGGAAGAAAGGAGGAAAGAAAGAAAATGAGACTTGAACAATCAGTCCTAGCAATTCTCTTTTGTCCCCAGTTTCCACCACCCTCCAAGCCCCCCAAGCCCCCCACTTTCACTCTCTGGCTCTAACTCTCAAGAGCTTCACAGCTGGGCCCTGAGCGACCCTCCCCCTCCCCCTCCCCAGTTGCTTCCAAGGGCAACGAGGGGCCACATCTGCCGAAATGTAGTCTCTCTTCTACTCCTAGCCTGCTTTGCTTACTGGACTTCGCGTGTAACGTTTCATTTTATCAAGAGTCCCACTGCCCAAGAGCAAAGCAATGCAAACCGAGTCTAACAGCTATTGGCCTGGAGGATGGAGTCGGGCCCCTAGCCTGGCTTCTGAGACGGGTCTCTCTGTCCTCTGCTCACCATCTCCTTCCCCATTCCCTCCAGCTGCTCCTCAGGGGCCTCCTCCTCTCTCTGGATCTTCTCTGGGTCTTCACCAAACACCTGCCACCATCCCACTTTTCCCTGTGACAAGTGCATCTGGGCCCTCAGCTCAAGTCCCCACCCTGATTCCACCTCCACCCACGCTGGGACCTGCCTCCTGAGAATGGAGCGGTTCCTTCCTGTGGGTGTTGAAACAAAAACAAAAGCAGGCCGTGTGGCCTGAGGACGAGGGGCTTGGACTCGGAATTCAGAGCACCTGGGGTGAGCAAACTCTGGGGCTTTGTGAGCCTTTGTTTCCTCACCTGTAACTCTTCGCATTTTGCAGCGTTACTGTGAGGATTGAATGAGACAGTTTGTCGAGTGTTTAGAACAGCACTTTGTGCTTAGTAAGCACATAAATGTGAGTTGGTATGTGCTTATTTTCTTTATTAGTATGATTAGGATCCCACCTCCTCTCATCCCTTTTTTTCTTCCGAGAGCTCTCCATTTATTTATTTATTTAGTTAGTTAGTTAGTCAGTTAGTTATTTTTGGCTGTGTTGGGTCTTCGTTGCTGCGCGTGGCTTTCTCTAGTTGCGGTGAGCGGGGGCTACTCTTCGTTGCAGTGCACGGGCTTCTCATTGCGGTGGCTTCTCTTGTTGCAGAGCATGGGCTCTAGGCGCGTGGGCTTCAGTAGTTGCAGCTCGCAGGCTCTAGAGCGCAGGCTCAGCAGTTGTGGCGCACAGGCTTAGTTGCTCCGCGGCACGTGGGATCTTCCTGGACCAGGGATCAAACCCGTGTCCCCTGCATCGGCAGGCAGATTCTTAACCACTGCGCACCAGGGAAGTCCCTCCTCTCATCTCTTTAAGGACACCCATCCAGCAATTCTTCCTCACATCCTGCCTCACCAATCTGACTCTATATGATCACTTCCGTATGCAAATAGGTTGTTGTTACTCCCATCTTAAAAAACAAACCGAAACAAATTAAAAGGCACCACCCCACACTTCCCATTGGTAGCAAAGCTCCCTAGGGGTGTTCTCTCTACTCCCATCTAGATTCTCCTCCTTTACTTCTTTCCTGAACTCACTCGAATGAGGCTTTTGCTTCCCCTGCTTCACTGAACCGGCTCTTGCTGCCAAGACCGCTATGACCGCTGCATTGTCAGTGCAGCGGCCACTGGGAAGTGTCACCCGGCTGTGACACAGCTCTCCCCTCCTCTGTGAACCACTTTTTGACTTGGATTCTGGGCACCGCACTCTCCTGATTTTGCTTTTTCCTCAGTTCAGTCTCCCTTGCCGGCTTCTCCTTAGTTTTCTGGACTCCTAGACACCGGGATGCTCTGGGACTCACCTTTGGCCCTTTTGCCTTTTCCATCTACACTGGCTAGTGATCTCATTTGTCATTTGAGATCATCGACCTGCCCACATGCCTAAATTTACATCTCCAGCTTGGACTTTTCTCCTGAATTCCTGACTCAAATAATTATCTGCCCACCTGGCACCTCCCCTTGGATTCTAGCAGGCATCACAAACTTAGCATGTCCAGAACCGAACTCCTAATCCCGCCCCGACTCCCAGACAGCGTTCCCCACTGTCCTTCCTGTCGGGTAAGGACAGCTCCATCCTTCCATGTCAGGCTGAAAACTTTGGGGTCATGCTTGACCATTCTTTCGTCACAAACCTGGTTTCTTGTTCCTTAAAAAAAAAAAAAAAAAGGTGAGAAGTTCCTTGACCACTTCTCACCACTACCACTGTTCTCTTTCTGGTCCAGGTCACCCTCGTCTCTCCTACACACGCAGATTCCTGTAGTCTCCTAACTGGTGCTATGGCTCGGGACGCTCCACAGTTAAAGGAGAAAGGTTAAATCAGATAGCACCACTCCTCTGTCTTAATCCCTCCAGTAGCTTCCCATGTCATCCTACGTAGAAGCTACAGTAGATAACAAAGGCCCTGCACAACAGGCCTCCCTCCCAGCCCTCTCCCTTGTGTCCTCATGAGTTCTTCGTCAGTCATGTCAAGCACGCTCCGACCTCAGGGCTTTGCACTGGCTGTGCCCTTCGCCGGGAATACTCTCTGCCCAAATATCACATTGCTCTTTCACATCTCCTTCAAGAATTTGCTCAGATGTGTGCTCCTCAGTGAGGTCTTGCTTGGCCACTTTATTTAAAATGACACCGCCTCCCTCAACGGGCACTCTCTTTCCCTGTTTTACATTCCCCTCCTCCATCATACTAACAGTACTTAGCATCATCTAACTGTACTTATTTACTGTCTTTCTTGTCAGTGTCTGAATTTTTGTCCCTTTTGTTCACTCTGGCACCTAGAACACTGCCTGGCACACAGTGAGCACTGAATAAATATTTGTAGAATGATGAATGAATAAATGAATGAATGAGGAAATGCGTAAAACAGGCAAATTATTTTGAGGGATGTGATCATTTAATGATTTGGAGCCTCAGTTTGCTGGTTAAGAAGCTCCGTTGTATTTGTACACATGGAAAAAAATCAGATTTGGAGGAAGGAGCTACAAGAACTAAACTCACAGGTGGCAAGTCTGTCCTAGACATGTGTTTGCCATGAACTGTACCTGGCCCAGATCCAGCTCCAGCCCCTGGAGGAAGGAGTGCCCTTTCTGGTGCTTCCATCTGTTTAGGAGCCCAAAGAGCGCAGGAGGCTTCTGGGTGCATGAAGAACTAGAGCAAAGAGAGCTGCTTATTCTCAAAAGACCTTACTGATGATTCATCTGTATCCATGGTTACTTTGGTCTAAAGAATAAGGAATTATCAGATGCTCTTTTCTTTAGATGATCCTGAAAAACTGCTACAACCTCTTACTTTCTGCCCCTGGGTGTTCTGTGGAGGCCATTGCCTCTGCTTGCATTTGCTGCGAGAGCTTCCTTCATTTCATCATTTCTCCCTTCAAATTACATGTCTTAAAGGATACAGACTATCTTTCAGTGGTTCTATTTCTGTTGGCTCTTGCCTAAGGGACCTATCTCTTAAAGCGGCGGTCCCCAACATTTTTGGCACCAGGGATCGGTTTTGTGGAAGCCAATTTCTCCATGGACGGATCAGGCGGTAATGCGAGTGATGGGGAGCGGCGGGGAGCGGCAGATGGAGCTTTGCTCGTGCGCCCCCCCCAACTCACCTCCTGCCGTGCAGCCCGGTTCCTAACAGGCTGAGGACTGGTAGCGGTCTGCGGCCCAGGGGTTGGGGACCCCTGTCTTAAAGTCCTAGGGAAATTGTTTCAAAGGTCATGGGCACCCTGGCACCTTTCAGCTGAGACCTGGTACCATTCCTCATTGCTCAAATTCAATAAAATGGCAGAAGAATACCTTTTCCCATTGGAACTAGTCTAAAATTTTTCATACTGGTAAGCACTAATCCTTATTGACCTGAAAACTTCAACGAACTCCATAGATGTCTTAGTCCTTTCGGGCTGTTATAACAAAAGCCCATAGACTACGTGGCTTGTAATCAACATCTATTTATTTTTATAGTTCTGGAGGCTGGAAAGTCCAAGAACAAGGTGCTGACATGGTTGTGCTCTGGTGAGGGCCCTCTTCCGAGTTCATAGTCAGCTCTTTCTCCCTGTATCCTCAGGTGGTGGAAAGGGTGAGGTATCTCTGTGAACCTCTTATATAAAAGCACTAATCACCTCCCAAACACCCCACCTCCTCATACCATCACATTTGGGGGTTAGGATTCAACATATGAATTTTGGGGGTGCACAAAAATTCAGACCAGAGCAATAGACATCATCCCATCTGGTTAGACTCAGAGAATATAGGACCCCATTTTTAAAAATGACAACTATTTCATGGACCATAGGCCTTTCACCTCAATGTTACAGCTCTCTTCTCTCTATCCTGCAGTTCTGGGTCTCCAGGGCCAACATTTTATATGAGGAACCAATGAGCTTCATCTTGGCCTGTTCATTCATGGCCACTGTGCACCCTTCACTTCGCTTGAGTTTTTACTGACCTTTCCTCAAAATGTGGCTCTATGACAGAAGCCAGCTTTGGGTCAGGCTGAATGAGTTCCATATGGACTCACAGTTTTTGATATCCACAGAAGTCATGATTGCTGTTTCAGTGAGGTAACACCTCTATCATATCACATACTTATCATTTCTTTTTTTGTGATAGGAATAATTAAAATCTAGTCACTCAGCAAGTTTGATATTTATATGACGGTGTTTTGTCTATAATCACTATATTGTGCACTAGGTCTCTGGGACTTACTTATCTACTAGTTGCAAACTTGTACCATTACACAGCATCTCTCCTATTCCCCCACCCTCCAGTCCCTGGTAACCACCATTCTACTCTCTGTTTTTATGAGTTCTGATTTTTTTAGATTCTGCATATAAGTGGTATTACATGATATTTGTCTTCTCTGTCTGACTTATCTCACAGCATAATGTCTTCAAGTTCCATCCATGTTGTCACAGATGGCAGCATTTCCTCTTTCTCATGGCTGAATAATATTTTATATATATATATATTATATTATACATTACATGTTCTTTACCATTCATCTATTGAT
Source organism: Aethalodelphis obliquidens (assembly GCF_003676395.1). Taxonomy (NCBI): domain Eukaryota; kingdom Metazoa; phylum Chordata; class Mammalia; order Artiodactyla; family Delphinidae; genus Aethalodelphis; species Aethalodelphis obliquidens. Next base: position 310,041 of record NW_020837952.1, on the reverse strand, counting down.
GGACACATATTGTCTCTGGCTTATCTTTTAATGATTCAGCTAACAATGTCCAGTGGCATAAAGTAGGACTGTGTTCTGCAACCCTCTTTTGCCTAAGTTAAATACGAATGGTTTGAAGCTAACTTTGGTTAATTCAGATGCCTGTCCATTGGCCATAGGAAATAGTTGAATGAGTTTCTCGCGCTACAATAACATCAATGTCACAACCTGGAAGTGGCCCCTGGGTGACACATCCTGTGATCAGACCGCTAACAGAAAGTCTAGTCTTAGATCAACTATTTTACAATTAAAATGATTATTTTGTGGGTGTTCTCCAAATGTAGTGATTCTAAGTTTAATACTTCCATTCAACCAGCTAATTTATTTTTAGTTATTTAGAGCAGTGGTATCCCAACTGTTTTAATTACATACCTCATTAGTGAAAAAAATGTCAGCATGCTCTCCCAATCTGTATAGATTTATTTATAAATTCTATACACGTGCTATTATATTACTATGTTATCTATATTATAAAGCATACATAAAATAGCAATTTAAAAGGATGGGATGGAGATGAAATGTAACTTTTTTCTTATTTTATTCATTAATGGAACAATATGATGTTATGATGATGAATGTTCAGGCTGCTTCCTTTTAAAAATGTCTTGCTAATCCTGATGGCTTCATGTTTCCATTAGCTAATATCAAAGGCACAATAAAAACTCAAGGCAAGTCGTATCATTAACGAGAGTGGAGGTAAATCCGTATTTTAAGTAGTCTTTTTATTAATTTTAAATGTGGAGATTGACTTTTGGTCAGATATGATGAATCCCTGTTTTACCACATAATGCAACTCCTAAAAAGTTTGTCTGTTCTAAGAATCAGAGCAGTGCAGGCTCTGCCATTTCTTTTTACATATAAATTTATTTATTTATTTTTGGCTGCCTCGGGTCTTCGTTGCTGCACACAGGCTTTCTCTAGTTGTGGCGAGCAGGGGCTACTCTTCACTGCGGTGTGCGGGCTTCTCATTGCGGTGGCTTCTCTTGTTGCGGAGCACGGGCTTCAGCAGTTGTGGCTCGCGGGCTCTAGAGCGCAGGCTCAGTAGCTGTGGCGCACGGGCTTAGTTGCTCCGCGGCATGTGGGATCTTCCCGGACCAGGGCTCAAACCCATGTCCCCTGCATTGGCGGGTGGATTCTTAACCACTGTGCCACCAGGGAAGTCCTGCCATTTTGTTTTTGTCGCTTGTGTTTATTACTGACATTTCTTGAATCCTCTCCATTTTATGAAAGTTAGTTTAGTTGAAACTAGATGCTACATTCCATACAGCTGCTTAATTAGGCACATCTGAACTCCAACATGTGGCCATTTGGTGAAAGTGAACAAAAATGTGTCAACTCTCTACCTAGGGAACCTCCACTTTTTCCCAAAGACACCCTGAGAACCACAGGGTGGGGGGACCCAGCAGTCAACATCTAGCAAGCTGACCGAGCAGGTGAGGTGTCTGTCTCAGCTTGACTCCTTTCATATTGTTACATCTAAATATATGTCTAATATTTTCTTCCTGCATGCCAGTCTTACATGGCCTCTACAGCGCAGAGACTCTGCAGAGAGATATCTGCTACTAACTCATCCTGGGAAGCTCACTGGCAATCAGTGCTCATAAATGGATGTTTGAGAGCTGCTTCCCAAACTCCAGGCATTTACATCAGAGCTTCACAAGTCTGCCTTACCTATACATCATCTGTACTCTTAGTTAATTAACATTGATATCTGTATTAACCTACTTTGAAAACTTAAGTTGATTTAAAAAGGAAACATGTGTCACTGGCATGAATAGAAAAGTGCCTATCGCTTGCCCTTCATCCTGTCTCACAAACCCCGGTTCTTCTCACCACAGCCTGCACACAGCCCCTGCTGCTGGCCTTGGTGAGCTCTCTACACCCTGCAGCTGAGAGCCCAGAGTGTTCCTTGCTCCTCTCCCTGCAATACCCAGCATTCAGCGTGGTGAGGAGAGACCTGGACAGGAAGTGCATTGCACTGCCACCTGCTGAAGGGCTTCTCAGCAACTGGTCCACAGAGGGTGGGAAGGGTGGGTGCATGCTGGCAGCCTTGTACCACCGCAGATCAACTTGGGTATAGTACTTGGGTAGTATACTTGGGGAAACACATCTCTTTTTGCTTTACTTCTGGGAACTACAGAACCAAATATAAGACTCAAATATGGTCATGGCATTGTCCTTACGGCTTGCATATTTGGGGTGGTATCTCTTACCACCTCTAACCCTGGGTCTTGATTTTCTACTATCAATTATATTTTTCTTAGTCCTGATTCTTTGTTCTTATTTATGGTATGCTGGTATTTTTACATATGCATTCTTGTAGCAAGCTACCTCAAAGCTTGTGGAACAAGGACAGAAATACATAAAATATCTCACATGACATCCCCTGCCCACAATGTCATCACTGGCTTCACCTCTAGTGAGGGTATAAGTCTGTGTATCTTATGAATGACAGCACTCAGGACGTGTCAGTGGATGTCTTATTACATTATATCTGCTTTATGACACTGTATGATTTATAAAGTCCACACAGAGACCATCTCATTTAGTCCTCAAGACAACTGTGAAAAGGACAGGCCAAGAGAATGTGGGAGATGAGCCAGAGGGCCAGTTCCCAGCCTGGGTCTCAAGATGCCAAGGTCTTTCTCTCTCTCTCCCTCTCCCCCTCCCCCCTTACCTTCTTCGCTCTTTCTCTTACCTGTTCTCTTCTCTCCTCCCCACGCCTCCCCTCCTCTCTTCCTCTATCTCTCCCCTGCCCCCCCCAGCCCCCTACCATGAGAACAATCCTGGGTGAGCCTACTGAAGGACGAGATTAACTGCATGAAACTGAAGCCATCCTAGGACCACCAGCCCCCAAGTGATCTGCCAACTGACCCCAGAGGGATGAGCACAGCCCAGCTGAGCTCAGTGAAGCCTGTCCCAGATCAGCATTGATTTGCAAGAAATCATAAGTGGTTGCTGTTTTTAGCCACTAAGTTTTGGGGTGTGGTTTGTTGCCACATGGCAATTCGCTAACTGATATAGAGACCCATAGATTCAGGTTATATGACAGAGGTTGTTGGTGGCAAAGCTAGGAGTGGAAGCAAGCTGCTTATTAGTCCCTGTCTACCATACCAGACTACCGAGTCCATCTACCTGCCTTCCCCTTGATGAGCTGATGCTCTGTCCTCTGAGAAGTACCCCTTCAGAGCGTCAACAAAGGCCACATGGACGCATGGATGCCATTCTTATACAAAGGAGATCCATTTAGATTTTGTAAAAAGTAAAATGAGTTTCTATTTCAGAGGACATATCAAATAATCTTCGGTTGTTCTGTAACTATCCGGCATCTCCATCTGCCCGTTTTTTGACATAAAATTTTCATAAACCAAATCAAATTAGCTCTATTTGATTTTTCATCTTAATATATGGCAGGACAATGAAACACTACACACTGTCATCTAGAGGTCATGAGATACATCAGAGTGATTTCCTGATGTTGTTTGGATTCAGGGAATGTTTTGAGGTAGAGCCTCTTCCCACCCCACCTTGACTCGATGCTTCCCTTCTGACTGTTGTACAGAATGTCAACCTACCGCCTATACTAGGCTTGATTTCTAAGACCATGCTGATTCGCATGCTTTGTAAAATCTCATAGCAATATAGTTAGAAAGGCCACTTAACAATGAGAGAATTAACATGTTTCCTCCCCATGAATGAAGTTTGGTGTACAAAGAAGCAAAAATAGTGCCGGAAATAAATTACCAGCTTATAAACATGTTTATTAAATGCATCATACTTGGGGCACCAGATGTGAGAAAGACTAAATGTCAGCACCAGAGTCGCTAAGTAAATTATTTGACTTGTTGCTGGTAATGAGAGGCTGAACTTTGTGTGAGTTGCCGTGAAATTGCATGTTTCCGCTGTTTTGTTCCTCAATGAACCATGATCAACTCTAGAAATTGTTTGGATAAATTTTCCCCTTGGTGTTGATAGAAAAGAGAATTCTCTGTAAAAGAAAACCTTTAGAAGACCCAATATTCTTATCTGAATTCACAATTCTTATGTCTTCATTTTTGGTTGTTACACAGCAACAAATAAGTGAAATTGATTAATAAATGTATCAAATAGAATTTATGATTACCCCTGTCTCGCCTTTCCTCATACCTTGCAAAAAAAATATTTTTGATCTGAGTTATACTCTAGACTTAGAATGAGCAGAAAGAAGAAACTAGAAAGACGATTCTGTTTTGTTAGCATTTCCAAATCATATTTCTGCTGCAGAAATGGGCAAATCTGACAACAAAGCTGATGATTTGATTAGGAAGACTACTAATTACATACTGTAGCGAAATCCTCATCCACAATCATCTCCTATTTATAGATCTGGCATTCTTCCCATTTCTTGTTTAGAAAAACATTTTCTGGCTTGGTTGAGAAGAATAAGTCATTAGAAGCTCCAGTAAACAATTCTGTGTGGGGTGTCCATTTGAGCAAGCAGCTGACCTTTGAAAATTGCCTTTATTGTTTGAGGCTCCCAATTTTGCAGTCAGGAGGTGGTATAAAATCAGTTAAGTAAAAGGATCTCTTGGTAATCAGCTCTGACAACTGTGGCCCCAGCTGCGATTATCTGCCGACTGTTGCAGCTTACTCCTTTATTCCTGTGTCACTTGTGCCCACGCGTTAGCCTTCACCTCCTGGCAGCAGTGTGGTCCTGCCCCGCTCCCCTCAGCTTCTTTTCTTCAAGCTGGTTCAGCCCAGGCTGCCATCTCCCTGAGTCTTATCCTGACTCCCACTCTCAAGAGATGCCAGGAGAATGCCCTGCTGGGTTAAGAGGTTGTGGCTTTCAGGTCCTCCTCACAGGCAGGTAGGAAGCTGAAAGGAAGTACCACAAATTGATGTTGTTGCTATGGCAACCAGAGCTGCTGCTCTGAAAAGCTGTTTAAGAGGAAAGGCTCCTCTGGTCTTTTGATCTATCTTTCTGTATCTTCCCCTTCCTTCACCTCTTATTAGGCACCTCGAGCAACCATGTCTCCTAACATCCCTGTACATGCCCCCCTAAGGAAATCATTCACACTGAGGCTTAAACAACTGAAGAGCCTTCATCCTTTAGTAAGGCACAAGTTCTTAAACCAAAGCTCATATTATAACATCTAGCATTATAATTTTATGCATCATTTGGCTGGGTGGGGGAAAGGTCTTAAAGTGTAGGGTAGAGTTCATTCATTCATTCATTCATTCATCAAGCACTTATTAAATACTCACCAATAAGTACAGAAAAATGCTAGACACTGGGGATCCAGTGATGAGTAAGACACAGCTTCTACCTCACGGTCTGGTGGAGGGGCAGATATGAAAATAAATATTCACAATAAGGTATTGCTGTTGTCTGATAAAAGTCTATCTGGGGTCTATAAGGCATGGAGAGGGCAAGTTGTTCTACTGGGAAGGGGTATGTGAGGGATTAGGAAAGACTCATGAAGGAGGTGAGTTGTGAGAGAGAGACAGGTGTGCAGTGAGCACACACATTATTTCGGAGGCCTCTTAAATGATCTCCTGAATTCATTGTCTTTGCTTGATTTATAGGCTAGTGGGTTGAGTGGCGCAGAGAGCCTTTGTGAAATTTAGCGTAAATATGATTCAAAGAAAGCCAGGTGTGTCTCCCTAGTGAGTGCTTAGAAGGTGGAGGTGGTAGTGATGGAAACAGGGGTGGTGGAGGCTGGAAATGGGGGCAACCACTCAGGGACTCTCATTGGAGGAAAGCCCTGGCTAGAATATTCAACTGGACCTTGGGGAGGGGACAGTGGGGATAACTGGAGGCTGGCAGGGGAGGAATAGCTGGTATAAGGTAATAAAGCCCCTGGGGGTATGGGAGCCTGAAACTGGGTGGGGATACTGATGGGAAAAGATCCACCTGACTATTAGTAAAAGCAGTAGTATAGTATCATGGTTAACAGCTGGGCTTTGGACTTCAACAGATCTGGATTTGTCTTGGCTCTGCTGCTACTAACTGGAGACTTTGGACAAGTAGCAATCTTTCTCGGTCTATTTCCTTAGCTGTGAAATGTGGAATATATATCTGTTATTGGCTGAATTGTGTCTTCCCCCAAAATTTATATGTTGAAGTCCTACCCCCTGGTGCTGTATTTGGAAATAGGGTCTCCAGAATGTGACCATATTTAGAGACAGGGTCTTTAAAAATGATTAAATTAAAATAAGGTCATTAGGATGAGCCCTAGTCCAATATGACTGGTGCCTTTAGAAGAGGAGGAAATTTGGACACAGACACATACAGAGAGAAGATGACGTACAAACACAGGGAGAAGGCGGCCGTCTACAAGCCAAGGAGAGAGGCCTGGAACAGCTCCTTCCCTCATAGCCCTCAGAAGAAAGCAATCCTGCAGACATCTTGATCTTGGAATTCTAGCCTCCAGAACTGTGAGAAAATAAATCTCTGTTGTTTAAGCCACTGAATATGTGGTATTTTGTTATGGCAGACCTAGGAAACTAATCCACAGAGCTATTGTGAGGATTAAATAATTTATATAATACACTAAATCATGTGATAATTTTCAATATACGGTAGATATTATTATCAATAACAATAAAATTGGCTCTACTTTAAATTAAAAAAGTCCCAACTCACTTGCATTATTGGATTGTTCAGACTATCAATCAATTTTTCTGGTTAACTGAGCACCAGAACCCACTTTGTTTCCATTCTGATGCTGAAATCTTTTAAATATGCCTCATCCATCCTTGTGTTGATTAAAATTGAACCTCTTCTTTTGATTTACAGGCCTGAGTGCCTCTCTCTAATTGCAAGAGATTCAAATTGAACGTGCACTGCTTCTAGAAAGACGTTTTGTTTTGTTTTAATAACTCAGTTGTTAATGTTTTCTAATGATTTACTTCTTTCTTTTTTTTCCACAGTGGAGTGCTGAAAACTCTGGTTAACTTTAAGGTTTCAGGCAACTGGACAAATCCAGGGTGTCAATATCCTTTACTTTCCATGAGCACATTCTGCAAAACATAGTCTTGCATAACTGCTCTACGTTGTAAAGGCTCAAACTTGTTTCTGGAACTTTAATTATAATAAAAAAATATGCAAATTACTATCATTGTCTGCATTTATTTTGGACCAGCTGCTTCTAAACAATTAACAAATAGATCATGTAAATGCACTTAGTTAAGAGAAATACCAGACTCCAAAGAGAAAACAGAAGAAACTGAATTCTATTTACAGTCTTTAAGATTATGCTTCTCAACCGTGTTTATGGGAGCTGGTACCAAACAGTAAATTGCCCTGATCTGACGTTTCTACTTATCTTCTAAGAGTGAAATTTATTTAGCTTCTTTCTTTTCCTTGGGGAGAAGGTTATAAGCCACAGAACAAATGATCTTTATTGGTTCTTATCTACACAAGAGAATGCTGTGCCTGGAATTTCAAGTAAAGAAGAGTGAGGAAGAAAGACTATGGGAAGATGTCACTCAGAGTCTCAGGAGGAGGGAATAAAAGACCTTTAATGAATATGATGGATTAAAATGTCACTCCTCCCATTAGAAGTTTGAGCCTAGCTGAACTTGTATCTGAGCTGTACTGGGCTGTCCTTTGCAACTACCTCTGGCAAATAGAATGTGAGAGAACAAACTGTGATTTCCAAACAAGTCCTCAAGAGGACTTGTGACTGCTGCTCTCACTTTCTTGCATCACTGCTCTCAGACTGCCATGAAAAGAAGCTTGGTCTAGTCACCCAGAAGATGACAGACTACATGAAAAGGGTTCCAGCTGACTGCTAGCATCCCTGCCGGCCATTTGAGTGGGACCATCTTAGACTATCCACCTCCAGTCCCAGGCAAGACCAGCTGAGTCTAGCTCAAATTCCTGACCTACAGAATCAAGAGTCACTAAAAGGGATGCTGTTTTAAGTCACTAAGTTTTGGGTTGTTTGTTATACAGCAATAAATAGCTAATACAAAAGCGTATAGGACATAGAAAAAACATTTTACAAAGTCCAACACTCTGCCATGACAAAAACATGCAACAAACTAGAAATAGAAAGGAATCTTCTCAACCTGGTAATATCATCATACTTAATCATGAAAGACAAAATGCTTTCCCTCTGTCTTCCCAGAATCTTGATCTCAGCTCACAACATTTACAATAACATAACAGGGAGAAGGGGGCACATACTGGGCCCTGCGAAGTCCTGGTGCATTTCCCCCTTCAGCCAAGAGGAATTTGCATACAGGCAAAGCCTAATCTTGCTGTTTCTACAGCAAGTTCTCCCAAGTAGACACTTCCCTGACAGCTCCTCTCTTTGGGGATATAAATGTTTGACTTAAAACGCCATGAGGTTTTTGAGATTTATCTTGTTGAAAGTAGTAAGTTGCAGAAAGATGTGTATTGACAAATTGAAGCATAAAAACATGCAAGTGTTGGTATAAACTGTGTAGGGATTCATACACGGCCAGTGAAAACTCAAGCTATACGTAGGAATGGAAACACCAAATGAGATAGTGATTACCTCTGGCAGGAAGTGGGGAAGAGGATTGGTAAGAGGAAACAGGGATTTCAATTGGGCATCGTTTGTATATGGTTTATTTCTTAAACTGAGTGGTGGGTGCAAGGGTTTTTGATATTATTCTTCATACCTTTTTGTGTCTGAGGTATTTCAGAATGTAAAATAAAAATATACAATTAAGTTTGCAATCATTGATCTCTACTCTCTTTTGGAAGGCTGGTGTTTCCAAAAGTAGTAGTTGGCTTTAGTGGTTAAGAGTCCAGTCTCTGGAGCCAGCTTCTTGGGTCCCCAACCCTACTTCACCACTCTTTGCTGTGTAGCATTGGGCAAGTTGTTTGAGCTTTCTGTGCTTGTATTTCCCCATTCATAAATGACTATTCCTACATCTTTAGGATATTAACAGGATTAAGTGAGTTATTACAAGTAAAGTGCTTACAACAGTGCCTGGCATATAATAAATGCTTAAAAGATGTCAGCAATCTTTTTCATTTACAAACCAACTGACATTGGTTTTTCCAGGGACTTCTCATGACCAAATATAAGTGCTTCGAAAAATTTTCAGGGGAGTTATAAGCAAATGCTTTTTGGTATTGCCCACTGCACCCCTCTTTTTAGGAGGTGCAGAGTTCTTTGCCTCCAGAGATAAGTCAAAGTGAAGAGCTAGGAAAAAACATTTGTTTAACTTTGGTTTGCAAAAGTCTAAGCCCTAAGGACTACTGAAAGGACTTTGGACATAAAGCAAACATTTGGAGAAATATTAAGGGAGTGACAGGGCTTTCCCTTCTCCCTAATCCTAGAGAAAGGCCCCCAGGCTCATGAGAGAGAAAAGAGATATTAAGTGAGCTTCAGAGAGAAGCGCATGGGCTGCTGCTTCCAGGCAGCATCTAGCAGAGAAGGCAGGACAGAGAAGGATATGGAAATACAGAGGGCTGAGTTTCTGAAGTTGCCATCTTGAAATGGAGTCATTGTAAGAACTCTGAGAGGGAATGCCTCAGAGAATGGTTAGGCAATAGGTTCACCAAGGCCTATAGAGTCCCCTTGTCCATGATTGGCCAGGAAAAAGCAGAAGGATGCCCTATAGCTGGGCACAGAAGTTCCAGGAGGTCAGCTGGGCCTGGAGAGACTGTGAAGGCAGGAATGGCAGTGGTGACCCATGAGGACAGATGACACTGAGGACTCATCAGCCCTCCCTCCCCAAGGCATACCTGTAATTTCCCTTTGCAATCTCCCTGAAACTTTAACCTTGAGGAATGGGTCAGAGAGCTCTGACTTAACAGAGGTCAGACTGTCATCTTTCAGGAATGGAGCTCCAAATAGAACTTGTTACAGGAAAATAAGGAAGGTTATGTTTCTTGGACCCCTGTGTTGTTGGAGTATGATTCAGATACTATGGCAGGTAGATACCCCCAAAGATTCCTGTCTCCTGATACTCATGCCCTTGTGCAATCCCCTCCTCTTGAGTGTGGGCTGCACCTAAGGACTCGCTTTGAATGCATCTGGCAAAAGTGATGGGGTGTCACTTCTGAGATTAAGTTACTCAAGACTGCAACTTCTGTCTGGCTGGCACTCTAGCTCATGTTGATAAAGCCAACTGTCATGCTGTGAACTGCCCTATGGAGAGACCCACATGGCAAAGAATTGGGGGCAGGATCCAGCCGGTAGCCAGCAGCAAGGAAGTGAATTTTTCAGTCCAACAACCCATGGAGAAGTAAATCCTGCCAACAGCCACGTGAGTGAGCTGGGAAGCATCTCCTTCCCCAGTCAAACCTTGAGATGACTTAGCCCAGATGGACATCTTGATTGCAGGCTCATGAGAGATGTTGAAACAAAGGACCCAGCTAATTTGTGCCTAGACCCCTGGCCCACAAAAGCTGTGGGATAATAAATATGGCTGTTTTGAGTCACTACATTTGGAGTGGCTTGTCATGATTGAATAAATAACTAATACAGATACACTACATATGTAAAGACAGTCATTTTTTGAAGAGCCGATACCATTTCTCTACAGAGAACATGGCAGGGAAACTCTAGAAAGCCCCATCCTTGGAGGTCAAGATCTTTGCTTTCCATGGCTTTGGGAAAATTAGGCCAATATCACTATTAAACATAGATGCAAAAATCCTCAACAAAATATTAGCAAGTGGAATTCAATAATATATCCCTATCAAGGATCATATGTCATGATCAAGTGGGATTTCTCCCAGGGATGCAAAGATGTTCAATATCCACAAATGAATCAATGTGATAAACCACATCAACAAATTGAAGAATAAAAACTATATGATCATCTCAATAGATGCAGGAAAATCTTTGATAAAGTTCAACATACATTTATGATAAAAAAAACCTCTCAACAAAGTGGGTATAGAAGGAACATACTTCAACATAATAAAGTTCATCTATGACAAACTCACAGCTAACATCATACTCAATGATGAAAAGTCAGAAGCACTTCCTCTAAGATCAGGAACAAGACAAGGATGCCCACTCTTGACACTTTTATTCAACATAGTATTGGAAGTCCTAGCCACTGCAATCAGACAAGAAAAAGAGATCCAAATTGGAAAGGAAGAAGTAAAACTGTCACTATTTGCAGATGAAATGATATTATACATAGAAAATCCTAGAGATGCTACCAGAAAACTATTAGAGCTCATCAATGAACTTGGTAATGTTGCAGGATACACAATTAATACACAGAAATCTGTTGCATTTCTATACATTAACAGCAAACTACCAGAAAGAGAAATTAACTTGCTTACAAGAACATCAAAAAGAATAAAATACCTGAGAGTAAATCTAACTAAGAAGGTAAAAGACCTGTACTGGGAAAACTATAAGACACTGATGAAAGAAATTGAAGACAACACAAACAGATGGAAATCTATACCATGTTCATGTACTGAAAGAATTAATATTCTTAAAATGACCATACTACCCAAGGCAATCTACAGATTCAATTCAATCCCTATCAAAACACAATTGGTATTTTTCACAGAACTGGAACAAATAATTCTAAAACGTGTATGAAAACACAAGACCCCAAATAGCCAAAACAATCTTAAGAAGAACAAAGCTGGAGGTATCACATGCTCTGATTTCAAACTATACTACAAAACTATAGTAATTAAAGCAGTATGGTACTGGCACAAAAACAGACACATAAATCAATGGAACAGAATATAGAGCCCAGAAATAAACACACACTTACATGGGCAATTAATCTATGACAAAGGAGGCAAGAATATACATGGGGAAAAGACAACCTCTTCAAAAAACGGTGTTGGGAAAACTGTACAGCTACATGCAAAAGAATCAAACTGGACTATGCTCCCACTCCATGAACAAAAATAAATTCAAAATGGACTAAAGACTTAAATGTACACTTGAAACCATAAAATTTCATAGAAGAAAACATAGGCAGTAAGCTCTTTGACATCAGTCTTAGTAATATGTTTTTTGGATCTGTCACCTCAGAAACCAAAACAAAAATAAATAAACAGGACCTAATCAAACTAAAACCCTTTTGCACAATGAAGGAAACTATCAATAAAACAAAATGGCCACTTACTGAATGGGAGAAGATATTTGCAAATGATATATTCCATAAGGGGTTAATATTCAAAATACACAAAGAAGTCATACAACTCAACATGAAAAAGCAAGCAAGCAAACAAACAACACAGTTAAAAAATGGGCAGAGGATCTAAAATACACAATTTTCTAAAGAAGACATACAGATGGCCAACAGACTCATGAAAAGATGCTCAACATCACTAATCATCAGAGAAAAGCAAATCAAAACCATAATGAGATATCACCTCACACTAGTCATAAAAAAGATGACAAATAACAAGTGTTGGTGAGCATGTGGAGAAAAGAGAACCCTTGTGCACTGGTGGTGGGAATGTAAATTGGTGTAGCCACTATGGAAAGCAGTATGGAGTTTCCTCAAAAAATTAAAAATAGAGCTGTTATATGATCCAGCAATTCTACTCTTGGATATTTATCTGAAGAAAATGAAAACTCTAATTAGAAAAGATATATGCACCCCTATGTTCATAGCAGCATTATTTACAATAGCCAAGATATGAAAGTAACAAGTGCATATCAATAAATTAATGGATAAAGGAGATGTAGTATATATACCCTCTATATAGACACAATGGCATATTATTCAGCCATAAAAAAGAATGAAATCTTGTCATTTATGACAATGTAAATGGACCTAGAGGGTATTATGCTAAGTAAAGTAAGTCAGACAGAGAAAGACAAATGTTGTATGATTTCACTTATATGTGGAATCTGAAAAAAACAAAACAAATGAACAAACATAACAAAACAGAAGTAGACTCATGGCTAAAGAGAACAAACAGGTGGGTGCCAGAGGGGAGGAGGATGAGGGAGAAAAGAAATAGGCGAGGGAGATTAAGAGGTATGAACTTCTAGTTGAAAAATAAATGAGTCATGGGTATGAAATATACAGTGTGGGGAATATAGTCAATAACCATGTAATGTCTTTGTATATTTGTATATATTTATCTTTGTATATATATTTTTTATTGTGGTGATCATTTTGAAATGTACAGAAATATCGAATGACTATGTTGTGTAACAGGAAGTAATACAGTATATAAGTCAATTATGCTTTAAAAACAAACAGACTCATAGAAAAAGAGATCAGATTTGTGTTTACCAGAGGCAGGGGCTGGGAGGAGGGGGAATTGGGTGAATAAAGTAAAAAGTTACAAACCTCCACTTATAAGATAAATAAGTAGTAGGGATATAATGTACAACATGATAAATATAATTAACTGCTGTATGTCATGTATTGAAAGTTGTAAAGAGAGTAAATACTAAGAGTTCTCATCATAAGGAAAACTATTTTTTCTATTTCTTTAATTTTGTGTCTATATGAAATGATAGATGTTCTCTAAGCTTACTGTGATAATCATTTCGTTATGTATGTAAGTCAAATCATTATGCTGTACACCTTAAAATCATACAGACCTGTATGTCAATTATATCTCAATAAATCAGGAAGAAAAAAATAGCTACAATAAATAGTAACTTATTTTTATCAATTTTTTTTGATCATGACTATTTCTTGAATCCCACTTATTTCTTCTGGATTTTTTTTTCTTTTTGCTGAAGCAAATCCTTTAGCAGTTGTTTCAGAATGTAAGTGTCAGAATGTAGAAACATTTTTTGTCTTTGTATATCTTAAAATGTCTTTAGCCCTCAATCTTGAATAGTTAGTTTTTGTGGGTATAGAATCTAGGTTAACAGTTATTTTCTCTCAACACTTTGAAAGTCTTACTCTCTAGTCTTCTGACATGTACTGTTGCTAATGAGAAATCTCCTGTTAGTCTCATTGGCTTGGTTTTGTTTTTGTTTTTGTTTTGTAGTTAATTTGGCTTTTCCCTCTGGCAGTTTTTAAAGTTTTCTTTTTACTCTTGACGTACTATAGTTTTACTGTAATGTACCGAGGTTTCAGGTTATTTTTATTTATGCTGCTCAGCACTCAGTGTGAACTTTCAGTGGGAGGATTCATATTTTTCCTTAGTTGTGGAGACTTCTTAGTCACTATCTCCTTGAATATTCCTCCTCTCTTTTTCAGTTTTCTGTTCCTCTGGAACTTCGGTTAGACATGAATATGAAGATCACATCTTTTAAATGTTCATTTTTATTTTTCCTCTTTATCAGTCAATGTTACATTCTGGAAATTTTTTCAGAATTTTCATTTGGTCTTTCCTTTTTTAAACACCCATCAGTTCTCATTTCATTTTACCCTTTTTTCTTCATGGAATATTGTTCTTTAAAAAATAAGTGCTATTTCTTGATTTCTTTTAGTATCCAAATATCCTTTTTTTTTTTTTTTGCGGTATGCGGGCCTCTCAGTGTTGTGGCCTCTCCCGTTGCGGAGCACAGGCTCCGGACGCGCAGGCTCCTGACGCGCAGGCTCAGCGGCCATGACTCACGGGCCCAGCCGCTCCGCGGCATGTGGGATCCTCCCGGACCGGGGCACGAACCCGTGTCCCCTGCATCGGCAGGCGGACTCTCAGCCACTGCGCCACCAGGGAAGCCCAAATATCCTTATTTTTATACTGTTTTCATTTCATCAGAGGGAACTTATCTGCAGGTTGATTTGTTGGCAATCTTTCTTAACATTCATCCCTATTTGCTTCTTTTTTAAAATTAATTTTTATTGGAGTAGGGTTGCTTTACACTGTTGTGTTAGCCTCCACTGCACAACAAAATGAATCAGCCATGCACATACAGATATCCCCTCCCTTTTGGACTTCCCTCCCCTTTAGGTTACCACAGTGCATTAGGTAGTCTATTTGCTTCTTTATTTGCTTTGCTGCCTCCTCTTGTGTAGAGTTATTTTTCCTGTCTTTCTCTGTGCTCACCACCCTCCTCTACTCCCCACATCTAGTGGTTTATTTTGTCAATGCAGGCCTCTCTTCCCATGGTGTCATTGACAGTATCGCAGGTCCATGCAGTTCTTGGGGGGACAGCAGATCCAGCCACAGGGCAGAGTTAGGCTTGAGCCAGGTCCTGGCTTCTTTTGCTGTCTGTCTCGGTGTGCAGTTATGTAAGCTCTAGTCCCCAGGAAATTTCTGGTGTTAGCAGCTTTTATTCTCAGCCTTCTTTTAATGTTGGGATAGCCCTATCCCAACCTCCTGAATTTTAAGAATCAAGTCTGGCCCCGGATCCCTATCTTTTTTTTTTTTTTTGAAGTCTTTATTGAATGTGTTGTAATATTGTTTCTGTTTTATGTTTTGTTTTTTTGGCTGTGAGGCATGTGAGATCTTAGCTCCCTGACCAGGGATCGAACCCTCACGCCCTGCATTGGGAGGTGAAGTCTTAACCACTGGACCTCCAACGGAGTTCGCGGGATCCATATTTTGCATGAGGCACTGTTAGTCTCTCTGATCCCATGGGACCTAAAATCTCTGGCTGTTCAGCTTACTCTGGGAACAGAGCTTGGCAGGCCTGTGATGTTATTCCTGTACACCACTTTGTGCCGTCAGAGATGTTTATCTTGTGCTTGAATTTGACAATGTCCTTCTAATGTTCTCTTTATATTTTCATGTCACTTCTAAATATTTGAAGAGAAAGGGGAGGGAGGCAAGGAAAACCTCAAAGCATGAACTTATAGTGCTCTTTTTACTATACACCCCAGTCAGGATTTGATGTACTAGGTATGAAGGCCAGTGAGCTACAACAGGCTGGACACCTGGATAAATTACCAATACACGTGACAACATCATCAATGATCAATTTTATGAGTTTGCTCTCTAATAAAAGAGTTCCATGGTCAAATACATTTGGGAGATGCTGCAATGTATACTCTGTTCATGGAAATTCAAAGTGACTATTAGCATATTGAAGGCTCTGAAAAGTCCTGTAGTAAATAAACGTCTTTGTCTTCATTTAATCTGGTACTTCCAAATTTTCTTAACCATGCAATAATTTTTTCCAGAAAACCCATGAATATTTCATGAACGCTTTGGCATATATTGGCCCAGAAAACCTCTCTTTATGGACATATAACCATAATACTTATGAAGCTAGTTTCTATAAGACACAGGAAGAAGTAGATACTATATGAGTTAGAATGAAATTTAAAGACTCAAAAAATTCTAGGCCAGTTCTATTCACTCTGAACAAATCCCCTAACAGTCTCTCAGAATTAGGATATGGTTTATTCTGGAATGTGTCTTTCTCTGTCAGAAACTTTCGGGTGGCATCTTTGCATGGCAAGTCTGTCCTGCTTCAACTGCTGTGTGCCTAAGCTTTTCAGACAGCTGACCTACTCTTCTGGTCTCCATTGGTGCCTGCTTTTCACAACGAGCAGCTATGGGGGAAACAGTCATTTTTCTTCCAGCTCCCTGATGGCTTCCAGACGAAAGTGAACTCTTCCACAAGATGGTGGCTGTTCAACGCCCTCCAGTTCTTAAACACACGTCTGTTATTTGTCCAGCTCCAGACTTGGTGCTATCCAAGCACAATGGGAACATGGGGTTTGCTTTATCGTTCTCTGCTGCTGGTCTGCCCCTTCCCTAGTTTCCATTCCTAAACTGAAGGGTCTTTAAGAATCTTTTGGGAGCTAAGACAAAAATCACTTCCCTCAGCTCACCATTCTGTCAGAAATTGCTTTCTCTTTAATGTTTGTCTTTTCTACTGGACCCTGTGCTCATAAGGATAGAGGTTGTCCCTCATTTCACTTTCTATTCTCCACAACAGGCACAGGTGGTAATTCACAGTAGCTGCAGGATAAATAAATGTAACAGGAATGAATGCTTTTCATAGGGATTAAAATGATTTTTGAATAATTTTAAACTTTAAAAAAATTACACGAACCAGACGTGGTGACAGTTACCGAAGATTTGAAATAGTACTTTCTTCCCCAAACAGTAAGACAACAGGGAGAGGTTCCTAACTTGGGTCCATTTCCCCTCAGTCCTTTCTTTTCCCTTCCCCCACTCCTACCTTTTTATTTTGAAAAAAATAGTGAACTGCAGAAAAGTTGAAAGAATAGTAGAGTGAACACCTAGAATACCTTCACCCAGATTCCCCAACAATTATTATTAACGCAAAATAATAATTTTGCATTATTATTAATGCAAAAAATTAACAATGATACATAATATTATTTGAGACACAGCCCATATATATATTTTTTAATTTATTTATTTATTTTATTTTTGGCTGCGTTGGGTCTTCATTGCTGCCTGTGGGCTTTCTCTAGTTGCAGCAAGCAGGGGCTACTCTTCGTTGCGGTGCACGGGCTTCTCATTGTGGTGGCTTTTCTTGTTGCGGAGCACGAGCTCTAGGCGTGTGGGCTTCAGTAGTTGTGGCGTGTGGGCTTCAGTATTTGTGGCATGTGGGCTTCAGTAGTTGTGGCTCACGGGCTATAGGGTGCAGGCTCAGTAGTTGTGGTGCACAGGCTTAGTTGCTCCGCGGCACGTGGGATCTTCCTGGGCCAGGGCTCGAACCCGTGTCCCCTGCATTGGCAGGTGGATTCTTAACCACTGTGCCACCAGGGAAGCCCCACAATTACTTTTTAAAGCCAACTGTGTCTAAAAAAATCAGCTGATAGCCTTATGGGAGTTCCCTTGTATGTTATTTGTTGCTTTTCCCTTGCTGCTTTTAATAGTCTCTCTGTCTTTAATTTTTGTCATTTTAATTCCAATATGTCTTGGCGTGTGGTGAAATTTAAAAGAATGTTTAACTGTGGCCAGGGGGCCATTTGCTGACTTGTGCACATCTCTAGTTGAGGTTGCCTAGGTCTAGACTTTTAAGTAGGGCAGTTTTTATGTGACAGTGGAGGTTCAGTAACAGCTTAGAATAAATACACTGTCATTTCTGGCTTTGGACCTAAGGGGCTGTCTTTTTTTTTTTTTTTTTTAATGTAGTAGGCTTTCAGCTATGGGGACAGAAGGAATAAGTTCAATGACTGCTTTGAGCTTCCTATGCCTCTGACTTTATAAAAAGGGTACACTGTTTCAGAGGCAGACCCCCAAAAGACCCAGGAACATCCTCCTCAGTTCTGGGCAATTCCCATCTCAGTTGTTTCTGTGGGAACTGTTGCCCAAATCATGGAAACTTCTGTCAACAGAGAGCAGAAGAGGAAGCATTTTTGTAAAACATGTGTATAGCGTCCACTTCAAGCAGCAATGGGGGTGGTGGAGAAAATTAATGGTTGTTTTGACAGCCTGAGTCTTTAAACCGAGGCACTAAAAAGTACTTTGCACATTGTTAAATACAACTTCTCTCCTTCCTCAAGGTTGAGATGTAACAATGGTTGATTACCATGTACAGGCTACTCTGTCTCGACTATTTCTCAGTAGTTCACGTGGGAGGTTATTAATCGCAAAAGTCATCTGAGACTTGGATAGAATGCTTTTGGTCTTCTTAATAGGTCTGACATTAAATTAGTGAAAATACATGCCTACTAAAATGTTGACAGCCTCATCACGTGTTAGGGATATTTACTATCTCTGGGAATTTCAGGGACTAAACATATGAGCAGTTTTGGGGGTTACATCTTTACCTAGATGCCTTTTATCTAGCGGGGTCAATTCTTGGTTCTCTGAGTAGTACATGTGGAGAACCACCATGGTCTAGTGGAGAGGATTTGGAGTCTAAACCCTAGAGATTTGGACCCCTTGGTTTAAGCCTTGCCTTGGGAATCAAAGTAAACTTGATTAAGCACGAAGAGTGAACTTGATAAAGGTCACTGTGGGATTCATGATAAACAATTTTAGGTGTCAGGCGTTGACTCAAGTGTTTCAGCTATGCTCTATTACTTCATTCTCACACTGACTCTAGGAGGTGCTATTAATCTCAGAAAGTTTTGTTTAACCTCCCATGGTTAGCTCCACCTGGTATGTTCCCCTGTGCTGCATGTTTTCACGTGGGACACTTTACGATTTGTAAATTCTAAAAGTGCTGTGAAAACCTAAGAAATGACTCTTCTCTTAATTCAACCAAAATGGATCACACACAGTCCAAGCTGCTTCCTTGAGATTCGCAGGTTTGGAGACTGTTAGGATTTCTGCAACAAGGGAGAGAAAACAGTCTTATGGTTATAAAATTAACGGTTTAGAAAATCAAGTCCCAAGTAAAATGAAAGGGAGTTTGTTTTAAGCTGAGTAAAACTTCAGTTTTCAAATGTCCAAACAGTTGATGATTATAGCAGACATTGTGGGCTGACTCAACTCCATTTCCAACCGTGTTTTCCCTTGTCTGTTTCTGTCTTAGAGGCTGTAAAACCTAAAACCTTGTTTTCCAGCCTCCATTACAGCCAGGGGTGGCCATGGAACACAGTTACAGCCTTTTGAGGAGCTAAGGAGTGTCATAAAAAGAATTTGGCTCGCTTTTGTCCTTGGTTCCTGGGGGAGCCTTTAAACGCTTGGAATTTCCTGAGTGATGGACAGATCTTTGTTATTCATGGCAGACCCCTTAACTCACACCTAAGTTTATGCTAATGAGGTGACTCATGGTGGGTCCCTAAGTAGTTTCAAGATGGGAGATGGCCATGTTAGAAAGACCAACCTTGTGATTGAAGGGTTGGAGATTTGAGCCACATGAAATCAGCCAGACCTCCTGGGAGACAAGGGGCGTTGAAGTTCAGTTGTGTGGCCAAATGATTCAATCAATCATGCTCTTTAATAAAACTCCAATAAACATTCTGGTTTCCCAAAGTTTGGGTGAGGTTCTCTGGTTGGTGATACACACTGAAGGGACAGGAGGAGGATGCATGCTGAGGACACAGAAGTTTTGCATTTGGGATCCTCTCAGACCTTGCCTTATGGGTCTCTTCTTTTGACTCGTTTTGATTTGTGTTCTTTTGCTCTAATAGAACTATAATAAGTATAGTGCTTTCCTGAGTTCTACGAGTCATTCTAGCAAATTACAGAACCCAAGAGGATAGTGGGAACCTCTGAATTTGTGTTCAGTTGTTCGGAAGTGCAGGTGGCCTGGGACCCCCTAAGCTTGTGGCTGTTGTCTGAAGTGAGGGTAGTCTAAGGAGGACGATGCCCTTAACCTATGACATCTGATCTAACTCCAGGATTTAGCATCAGAATTGCACCGCAATTTAGCATCTTTTTCCAAACCAAAAGGCAAAAGCACATTAAGAGAAAAACCTCTGCCTTCACTCTTCACCCTTCACTCTTCTTCCTGCCTAGAATGTGAACACTATGCTTGGTGGTACAGCAGCTCTTTTGTGACCATGAAGACTAAAGCCACACAGAAAAGATGACAGAGCAAAAAATTAGAAGGAGCTTTGGTCCATGATGACACCATAGAACAGCTATCTGAACCCTGGAGTCCTTGTAATACGAGAAAAACCAATCCCTATGTATATAAGCTTCTCTTGGTTTTCTGTTATTTGTGGCTAAGTACATTTCTAACTGATATCCCCCATGTGCTGCATAGTGTGATAGCTCAGAAAGGGGGGCAAATTAGGCAGACTTTCATGTAGCACAAGTTGAATGTAAAGAAATAGGTGTTTTTCTTCTCTCTCTTTTTTGAAATGAGTGCTTGACATGTGTTTGGTATGACAAAAGGAATTATGTTCAGAAAATAAAACAACTTCTTCTTTACTATAATGCTGATGGTTTCTTCAGTTCTAAAGTTTTTCCTGCTTCTCACAATTTGGTGAAAATTAGAGATGATCTCTTCCTTAGAGATCAGCAGCCTGTTGCCCCATTTATGACATAAATCACTATAAAGTTACTAAGTTTGTTTTATCTGACATAACTATATTTGCCAAACAATTTATGAACAAATCAAATTGTACCTTTTTATGGTCCTAAACTAACACAATTACCTACAGCTTTAAAGACTGTTAAATTTTTTAAAAAACATTTAAATTATCCCTAAAAATCTATAGATTAAAAGAGACTTGATAAAAATACCAGCCAGTTGCAATTTATGGACCTTATCTGGATACTGATTTTGAGACAGGAGGAAAGGGGGCAGAGCACGAACTTTAAAAAAATGACATAGTCATTGACGATATGACAAAAACTGGTTAGAACTGATTAGGTCTTAGATGGCAGAAGATTCAACTTCCAGTAGACCTTGGGCCTCATTATATGCTCATTGTAACACATCAGCATATGCTAAATGACACACCCGCAGGTGCCATGACAGTTCCAAAGCTGACCATAAAAGGCCAAAAAGTGGGCAGTGGCCCAATTCCTGGAAATTTCCACCCCTTCCCCAAAATAGTTGGAATAATCCTCCCACTCGTTACCCAGCCCATGAAAACTAACCGCCCTTTACTTCGGGGCTGCTCTCGCCTTTTGAGATGGCCACATTCTGTCTATGGAATGTGTATCTCTCTCAATAAGCCTGCTTTCACTCTACTAAGGCTCATTCTTGAATTCTTTCCCGCGCGAAGCCAAGGACCCTCACTTGGTGACCAGGCCCAGGAACTCGCCCGAGACCTGGGACGTGGCCATCCTCTCACGCCCCATTTTCCTGCAACATCTTTACAAAGGAAGAGGAGGAAGGTGGTCTTCTCTTCCTCTCTACTTTTCCTTTAATTATAAAAAAGTAGCCCACTTAGTTCTCAGGGCAGAGCCCTCTTGCCTGCCAGCTTGTATCCTTCACAAATTAACTATCTGACCTAAAATTATCACTTTGCCTCTTAACTGAATTCCTCCTGTGCCAAGATATGAAGAATTCGAGCTTCATTAAGTCCTGAAATGAGTTGTGTGGTTTCAGTTGGAAGATTGTGGGTTCGAGTCCCATCTGAGGTGAGGTTTCATCTTTGCATGGCTTGATAACTCATTTCTTTTTAGCACTGAAAAATATTCAGTTGTTGGATGTCCCACAGTTTATTTATCCATTCACTTAGAGATCTCTCCCTCCCGCAAAGTTCTTACAGATGCTGTCCCCAAATTCTCTCTCCTTCTTCTCTTCTTCTTTGTCATCTCCAAGCGGTACCACTAATCCTCCCTAGCTAAGACCTTTTTTCCCCCCAAATAATGCAATCTCTAGGCTGAACCTCCTTAAAAGAGAGAAGAGGGAAAATGGTAAGCAATGTATTTATAATTTAATCTTTTTATTCTAGGACAATTCAAACATGGAGAGTGCCAAATAAAATATTAGCATCTATCCCTGCCCTCTTCTCCAGGGTTTAAAAAAAAATAACCCATAAAAGATGGCCTTGGAATCCATTAAACTCTCCTCTATTCAAATGTAACTGTTGATTTCTGGATCTGTATATAGTTCTAGCAGAAACAGAAAAAAAATTTGATCTTTCAAAAGATGTCAGCTGTATGTGTCCCTTGTTCTAGGAAGAGAGGGATCTTTTGTTTGGGAAAACAAAACACTTTCAAGGACTTTTTGAAAATGCAGAGACAAGGTCCAGAGCCCAATCCACATGGAGAGGTTGAGAGTAAGGCTGCTTTGCATGGTAAAATAAAAGGATGTCTTCAATGGGTGGAGAATGGTATGACCTTGGATTCCTTAAAAATCTTTGGAAATAGTGGGAGGTCACTGGGATTGGGGGGCTACCATCCTGGAGGATGAAGGTTTGGATCTTTCTATCTGGATGTCACAGGAAAGGGTTGAAACTGAGCAGGGCCCTGTGGAGCACTCCCGGGTGTGAAACCCTTTCTGTGTCCCCCATTTCTTGTTTTCAGGAAAAAGGTGTTAGCCTCCTAGACCTTCCCTAAGTTCCGAAGGGCAGATTCAGACAGTTACTAATTAGGGAAGTGAGGGAATGCAGAAACAAAGAAAGGCAGTCAAGAAACAATAGTGCAGGGATAGGGTCCTGGGATGGGACAGGGTCCTGGTTGAGTTCTTCTACAGGAACTAAGGCCCCCTCCCAGGTGAAGGATGGTAACTTCAGGCTGAGCACAAGCAGTGGATCACAGACTGGTTGGAACCTGAAGGCTGATGACTGAGATTCCTGGAACACCACGCTGTTATCTCCCCACCAACCAATCAGAGAAAGGACACAGACCTTGCAGAACGCTCCCCAAATTTTGCCTATAATAACTGCCCCCCCCATTGGGGGTTCAGGTCTTTTGAGCACAAACCACCTATTCTCCTTGCATGCTCCTGCAATAAACGTTTCTCTGCTCCAAACTCCAATGTTTCGGTTTCTTTTGTTTCACTGCACATTGGGCCACAAACTGGGCTTGACAACAGGGTGACCCCAGAAGGCTGTAGACCTGGGGGCCAGTTGAATCACCCAAATGGGATTGTGTTACACATATTCTTCAGCACCTTAGTGTTTTCCCTCAGCCTGCTGTCTTAGATGTCTTCCCCGTCAGTGCTTAGAGCGAGTTCCTCACAACTTTGTGGTGATAGTGAGTGAAGAGCCAGTCCAGAATTTAAAGGTATAGCTCATCAACAGAAGAAAAGAAATGGATATCACCAGGCAAGGAAGTAAATTAACTTTGCTTCAAATGTAAATGTTCCTGCTAGGAGCTGGAAGTGCATTTTAATGACCTTCCTGTGGCCAAATATGAAACACATCAACAGACCAGAGCTTATCTTATCTTCTTTTCTAGATTTTAATTTCCTCCTGTGAACAAAGGGACAATGGGGCATCTGATTCAGAACAAAATGTGTTGCAGGGCTGTCAAATTAAACGTGAGGCTTTAAAAATATGTGCCCATTTTTTCCATCCACAGGAGGCCTCTGCAAAATTATCACCTTACTCAAAAAGAGCTCTACTGTTGGATCATAAAATGCCCCAAACCCTTGGGAAATGAAAAGACTTGAGGTTAAGTATGGTCTGTTTGTTGCTGGGCCTCACCCTGACATCTTTGGTTTCCCTTTGGACTCTCTCCTTGCCTCCATTTCCCCTCTTTTTCCACTTTTGTCTTCTTCCTGAGTCCTGTCGTCAGCACACCTGGGCTCTCCAAAAACACTCACTGGTTTGCCTAATTCCTGAGACTCTGATTTGTCATGAACAGAAGGTTCACTTTGGTGTTGAGGACCTGGGTTTGAGCCTTGACTCTGACATTTAAACTGATTTATCTTCTGTTTTTCCAAGTGCAAAATGGGTTAGTAACAGGTCCTTACGATCCTTAGAACAATGATGGGTGATACCATTTGGGGATGTGCTTTCTAAGTTTCAAGAGCCATAGAGGTACAGGGCAGCTGGCATTAACAGAAGTACCCAGATTTACACTTCTTGTCACTGTGGTGGTGACTTCATAAATACTGCCTCTGGGCCAGAGGCAGATATTAGGAAGTGTTTTGTTTAGGGATTCGGAAGACATTTAAACACACAGAATGTTGGAGCTGGCAAGATCCTTGGAGGTCATCAAGGTTCTAGCCCAATCATTCCATTTTACAGTTGAGAAAACTGAGGACAGTGACTGTCCCAGGGCAAAGTGTCAAACAGGCAGGACCAGGACTGGATCCCAGGTGGCTTGATGCTTACTCCTGGGCTCTTCCCTCCCTCTGTGATGTTGGCTCAACCCTGTGGTTGGCTGAGCCTCAGAGGAAAGTGAGTAGCCCAGTTAAACTCTTCTGATAGGATTATTGCTCAGGGCAACTCAAGGGCTGCTTTGGCCGCCCAGCATTTAGAAGATGAGTTATTTTTCAGTGGTTTTTTTTTTTTTCCACATTTTGTTTTTTATTAGAGTAAAATTGATTTACAATGTTGTGTTAGTTTCTGCTGCACAATGAAGTGAATCCACTATATGTATACTTATATCCCCTCCCTCTTGGACCTCCCTCCCATCCCCACATCCCAGCCCTCTAGGTCATCATAGAGCACCGAGCTGAGCTCCCTATGCTACACAGCAGGTTCCCACTAGCTATTTTACACATGGTAGTATATTTATGTCAAACCTAATCTCCCAATTTGTGCCACCCTCCCCTTCCCTGCCCTGGGTCCGCATGTCTGTTGTCTATGTCTACATCTCTATTCCTGCCCTACACATAGGTTCATCTATACCATTTTTCTAGATTCCACATATATGCGTTAATATACGATATTTGTTTTTCCCTTTCTGGCTTACTTCACTCTGTATGACAGACTCTACATCTATCCACATCTCTACAAATGACCCAATTTCGTTCCTTTTTATGGCTGAGTAATATTCCATTGTATATATGTACCACATCTTCTTTATCCATTCATCTATCGTTGGACGTTTACACTGTTTCCATGTCCTGGCTATTGTAAATAGTGCTGCAATGAACATTGGGGTATATGTGTCATTTTGAATTATGGTTTTCTCAGAGTATATGCCCAGTAGTGGGATTGCTGGGTCATATGGTAGTTCTATTTTTAGTTTTCAAAGGAACCTCCATACTGTTCTTCATAGTGGCTGTATCAATTTACATTCCCACCAACAGTGCAAAAGGGTTCCCTTTTCTCCACACCCTCTCCAGCATTTATTGTTTTTAGATTTTTTGATGATGGCCATTCTGACCCATGTGAGGTGATACCTCATTGTAGTTTTTATTTGCATTTCTCTAATAATTAGTGGTGTTGAGTATCTTTTCATGTGCCTCTTGGCCATCTGTATGTCTTCTTTGGAGAAATGTCTATTTAGGTCTTCTGCCCATTTTTTAACTGGGTTATTTTTTTTTTGATATTGAGCTCCATGAACTGTTTGTATATTTTGGAGATTAATCCTTTGTACGTTGCTTCATTTGCAAATATGTTCTCCCATTCTGAGGGTTGTCTTTTCGTCTTGTTTATGGTTTCCTTTGCTGTGCAAAAGCTTTTAAGTTTCATTAGGTCTCATTTGTTTATTTTTGTTTTTATTTTCACTACTCTAGGAGGTGGGTCAAAAAATATCTTGCTGTGATTTATGTCAAAGAGTGTTTTTCCTATGTTTTCCTCTAAGAGTTTTATAGTGCCCAGTCTTACATTTAGGTCTTAAATCCATTTTGAGTTTATTTTTGTGTATGGTGTTAGGGAGGGTTCTAATTTCATTCTTTTACCTGTGGCTGTCCAGTTTTCCCAGCACAACTTATTGAAAAGGCTGCCTTTTCTCCATTGTATGTTCTTGCCTCCTTTGTCATAAATTAGGTGAGCATATGTGCATCAGTTTATCTCTGCGCTTTCTATCCTGTTCCATTGATCTATATTTCTGCTTTTGTGCCAGTACCATACTGTCTTGATTACGGTACCTTTGTAGTATAGTTTGACATCCAGTAGCCTGATTCCTCCAGCTCCGTTTTTCTTTCTCAAGATTGCTTTGGCTATTCGGGGTCTTTTGTGTTTACATACAAATTGTAAAATTTTTTGTTCTAATTCTGTGAAGAATGCCATTGGTAGTTTGATAGGGATAGCATAGAGTCTGTAGATTACTTTGTGTAGTATAGTCATTTTCACAATATTGATTCTTCCAGTCCAAGAACATGGAATATTACTCCATCTGTTTATGTCATCTTTGAGTTCTTTCATCAGAGTTTTATAGTTTTCTGAGTACATGTCTTTTGCCTCCTTAGGTAGGTTTATTCCTAGGTATTTTATTCTTTTTTGTTGCAATGCTAAATGGGGTTGTTTCCTTAATTTCTCTTTCTGATTTTTCATTGTTAGTATATAGGAATGCCAGAGATTTCTGTGCATTAATTTTGTATCCTGAAACCTTACCAAATTTGTTGATTGGCTGTAGTAATTTTTTGGTGGCATCTTTAGGATTTTCTATGTATAGTATCATGTCATCTGCAAACAGTGACAGTTTTACTTCTTTTCCAATTTGTATTCCTTTTATTTCTTTTTCTTCTCTGAGTGCCATGGCTAGGGCTTCCAAAACTATGTTGAATAGGAGTGGTGAGAGTGGACATCCTTGTCTTGTTCCTGATCTTAGTGGAAATGCTTTCAGTTTTTCACCATTGAGTATGATGTTTGCTGTGGGTTTGTCTTTTATGACCTTTATTATGTTGAGGTAGGTTCCCTCTATGCTCATTTTATGGAGAGTTTTTATCATAAATGGCTGCTGAATTTTGTCAAAAGGTTTTTCTGCATCTATTGAGATGACCATAAGGTTTTTATTCCTTAATTTGTTAATATGGTGTATCACACTGATTGATTTGCGTATACTGAAGAATCCTTGCATCCCTGGGATAAATCCCACTTGATCATGGTGTATGATCCTTTTAATGTGTTGTTGGATACTGTTAGCTAGTATTTTGTTGAGGATTTTTGCGTCTATGTTCATTAGTGAGATTGGTCGGTAATTTTGTTTTTTTTGTGATATCTTTGTCTGGTTTTGGTATCAGGGTGATGGTGGCTTCGTAGAACGAATTTGGGAGTGTTCCTCTCTCTGTAATTTTTTGGAAGAGTTTGAGAAGGATGGGTGTTAGCTCTTCTCTAAAAGTTTGATAGAATTTGCCTGTGAAGCCATCTGGTCCTGGACTTTTGTGTTTGGAAGATTTTTAATTACAGTTTCTATTTCATTACTTGTGATAGGTCTGTTTATATTTTCTAATTCTTCCTGGTTCAGTCTTAGAAAATTGTACCTTTCCAAAAATTTGTCCATTTCTTCATGGTCGTCCATTTTATTGGCATATAGTTGTTTGTAGTAGTCTCTTATAATCCTTTGTATTTCTGCAGTGTTGCAATTCCTCCTTTTGCATTTCTAATTTTTTTGATTTGTGTCCTCTCTCTGTTTTTCTTGATGAATCTGGCTAAAGATTTTTCAAATTTTTTTATCTTCTCAAAGAACCAGCTTTTAGTTTTATTGATCTTTGCTTTTGTTTTCTTTGTTTGTATTTCTTTTATTTCTGCCTTGATCTTTATGATTTCTTTCCTTCTACTGACTTTGGGTTTCCCTTGTTTTTCTTTCTCTAGTTGTTTTAAGTGTAGGGTTAGATTGTTTATTTCAGATTTTTCTTGTTTCTTGAGGTGAGATTGAATTGCTATAAACTTCTCTCTTAGAACTGCTTTTGCTGTGCCCCATAGGTTTTGGGCCATCCTGTTTTTGCTGTCATTTTTTTCTATGTATTTTAAATTTCTTCTTTGATTTCTTCAGTGATCTCTTGGTTATTTAGTAATGCACTGTTTAGCCTCCATGTATTTGTGTTTTTTACAGTTTTTTTCCTGTAACTGATTTCCAATCTCATAGCATTGTGGTCAGAAAAGATGCTTGATATGATTTCAATTTTCATAAATTTTCCAAGGCTTGATTTGTGACCCAAAATGTGATCTATCCTGGAGAATGTTCCATGTGCACTTGAGAAGAAAGTGTATTCTGCCACTTTCGGGTGGAATGTCCTATAAATATCAGTTAAATCTATCTGGCCTATTGTGTCATTTAAAGCTTGTGTTTCCTTATTTATTTTCTGTTTGGATGATCTGTCCATTGGTGAAAGTGGGGTGTTACAGTCCCCTACTATTATTATGTTACTGTTGATTTCTCCTTTTATGGTTGTTAGCATTTGCCTTATGTATTGAGGTGCTCCTATGTTGGGTGCATAAATATTTATAATTGTTATATCTTCTTGGATTGATCCCTTGATCATTATGTAGTGTCCTTCCTTATCTCTTGTAACAGTCTTTATTTTAAAGTCTATTTTATCTGATATGAGTATTGCTACTCAAGCTTTCTTTTGATTTCCATTTGCACGGAATATCTTTTTCCATCCCTTCACTTTCAGTCTGTATGTGTCCCTAGGTCTAAAGTGGATCTCTTGTAAACAGTATATATATGGGTCTTGTTTTTGTATCCATTTAGACAGTCTGTGTCTTTTGGTTGGAGCATTTAATCCATTTACATTCAAGGTGGTTACCGATATGTATGTCCCTATTACCATTTTCTTAATTGTTTTGGGTTTGTTTTTGTGGGTCCTTTTCTTCTCTTGTGTTTCCTGCCTAGAGAAGGTCCTTTAGCATTTGTTGTAAAGCTGGTTTGCTGGTGCTGAATTCTCTTAGCTTTTGCTTGTCTGAAAAGCTTCTGATTTCTCCATCAAATCTGAATGAGATCCTTGCTGAGTAGAGTAATCTTTGTTGTAGGTTTTTCTCTTTCATCACTTTAAGTATATCCTGCCACTCCCTTCTGGCTTGCAGAGTTTGTGCTCAAGAATCAGCTGATAACCTTATGGGGATTCCTTTCTATGTTATATTTTGCTTTTCCCTTGCTGCTTTTAATATATTTTTTTGAATTTAATTTTTGTTAGTTTGGTTAATATGTGTCTTGGTGTGTTTCTCCTAGGGTTTATCCTGTATGGGACTCTCTGTGCTTCCTGGACTTGGGTGACTATTTCATTTCCCTTGTTAGGGAAATTTTCCACTTTAATCTCTTCAAATATTTCCTCAGGCCCTTTCTTTTTTTCTTATTCTTCTGGGAATAAGATTGTTCATGCAATTAGTGTTGTCCCAGAGGTCTCTGAGATTGTCTTCAGTTCTTTTCATTCTTTTTTCTTTATTCTGCTCCTCAGCAGTTATTTCCACCATTCTGTCTTCCAGCTCACTTATTCGTCCTTCTGCCTCAGTTATTCTGTTATTGATTCCTTCTAGTGTATTTTTCATTTCAGTTATTGTGTTGTTCATCTCTGTTTGTTTGTTCTTTTGTTCTTCTAGAGCTTTGTTAAACATTTCTTGTATTTTCTCAGTCCATGCCTCCATTCTATTTCTGAGATTCTGGATCATCTTTACTATCATTACTCTGAATTCTTTTTCAGGTAGATTGCCTATTTCCTCTTCATTTATTTGGTCTTATAGGTTTTTACCTTGCTCTTTCACCTGTAACATATTTTTTTGTCATCTCTTTTTTTTTTTTTTTTTTTTGATGGGTGGGATTGTGTTCCTGTCTTACTGGTGTTTGGCCTGAGGCTTTCAACACTCCAGTTTGTAGGCTGTTTTGTAGAGCTGGGTCTTGGTGCTGAGATGAGGACCTCTGGGAGACCTCACTCCAATTAGTATTCCCTGGGGTCTGAGGTTCTCTGTTAGTCCAGTGGTTTGGACTCAGAGCTCCCACTGCAGGAGCTCTGGCCCGATCCCCAGCTCATGAATCAACATCCTGCAAGCCTTGTGGGGTGGCAAAAAAAAAAAGAAAAGAAAAAAGGAGCAGAACAATAACAAAGAATAAAAAAAAAATTAGATTAGAAAACTAACAGATATGTTAGAAAGAATAAGAAAATAAAAATATAGATGAAACAACAACCAGAAGGTAAAACAGAACCACAATAGTAAAAAAGAGGAGAAAAAAAAGAAGAAGAAGAAAAAAAAAAAAGCCAGAAAAGGCCTTGGCTGTGGTGAGTGGAGCTTAGGTAGGGATGGGGTTTAGGTGGTGGGCGGAGCCTATCCTTAGGACCCACGGGGCTGGAAAAGGCCCTGGGGGTGGGGGGGTGGAGCTTAGGCTCAACACAGTAGGAGGGGCCCAGGCATACCTCTGGCCTTGGAGGGTGGAGGACCTGACCTGGGAGCCCTGCAGGCTTCCTGGGGTCTGATTGGGCAGGGGAGATGCTTGGCATGCTCCCCGCTGATCCTCCGAGTCCCAGAGGGTTCCTCCAGGCATGGGAACCCCTCCTCTGCTCCCAGCCACCCCTCAGGGGTGCTGGTCCTGTCCGGCTTCCACTTCTCTTCCCCCCTCACTCTCCCCTCTTCCTACCCGGTCGCTTGGGGTTCCTCCCATCTCCTTGGGCATCGAGGTCCCCCGCCAGCATCTAGCAGGTGCCCTAGTTGTGGGGAGATGTGAACTCCACGTCCTCCCCTGCTGCCATCTTGACTCTGTCCTCATTTTTCAGGTGTTTTTATTAGGAGAAAGTGTTTGTTAGCATGAGGGAGTCGAGTATTGGCTTAAGGCCCTGTTTCTCCCTTCCCATTAACACTGGAGACTATGATTAGGAAGGTCATAAAGGACAGGCCTAGGCAAGATTGTGATAAAGACACATTGGTCTTTGGGGCCTCATCCTAAGTATTTGCTTTCTGTCTAATTTTGGTGATATCTCTTCCTTTATCCATCCCCAACTCCAATCACTGTTTTTCTGGCATCCTGAGGCAGCTTTTGAGAAATTCCTATGATTCAGACCTTTCCTGGCTCCCTTCCTTTGCCCAAAGATTGAGTCCCCATCACTCATTTCTACAGGACTCTGCTTGGGAAGAGAGTGACCTGAACTCTGAGAAATTAAAGGAGAATAATGGCCTAATGTCTTTTTCGTTCCACATGGGAACTGCATCTAGCTCTTGTGAATTTTATATATTGTAAAACAGTATAATGATAACAGTAAATGAAAGAAAAATCCACCCACAGTTCCACCCTCTAACACACCAACTGTTTTCATTTCCTGCCTTCCCTGCTAGGCTTTGACCACGTGCTACGTGTTTTCCAGAGTAGTAACTCATAGCACATCTACCATTCAGCTCTCTGCTTTTATCTGTAACATTGTATTAGTTTGTCCTGTTGTTACATAGGTTTTGGAATCATCATATGTAATGATCAGATAATATTTCCTACCCTGGCTATATCATGATTTTTTAACCATTCTCCCTTTTTTGGATGTTAGGTTATTTCTGATTTTTCTCCATGATCAACAATATTGCTTTGAAAAATAGATACCTTCAATTCTTTTCTCCTTTTGAAAGATTTCCACAGTATAAATTCCAAAGAGTTGAATAAATTAGTCAAAGGCTAGAAACAATTTTAAGGATGACCAATTTATTTAAAAAAAAAAAACAGAAAACAAAAAAATCGCTTAGTGAGCATCTGCTGTGCTGTGTCCTGAATCATCACAAATGAAAGTTATAGATAGAGCCTTCACTCAGTGAACTCAGCATCTAGTGGTAAAACTAGACAATTGTTATAACAATTACCCTCACTTATGAAGTGTCTGTTCAGTGCCACACACTATGCTACCAGGTGTTTGCATATATTAATTAATTAATTAGGCCATGGTGCGCGGCTTGTGGGATCTTAGTTCCCTGATCAGGGTTTGAACCTGGGCATTCAGCGGTGAAAGCGTGGAATCCTAACCACTGGACTGCCTGGGAATTCCCTACATATATTATTTTAATTCCCCAATATCACTAGAGGTAGCACTATTACATTTCTATTTTGCAGATGAGAAAAATCAGGCTCAGAGGAGTTAACTAACTTGCCCAAGTTCACACAGCTAGAGTTCTAGCTGGAGTTCAAACTGAGGTCTACCTGACTTCAAAGCTCATGGGCTTCCCATTAGGCTACCCAATTCCTCTTCATATATAGGTATTTGCTAAACTGTTTCCCCCAAAGACTGTGCAATATTGTAATTTGTCAACCGTGTGAGTCTTTGTATTTCATCTCTACTCTGTCAGCATAAAATGTTATTATTTTCACATCCAATTTTGTAGATTTTTCAAATGTAAAAGTATAAACATTATTATGCTTTTAAAGAGTGGCTTTTGAGGACTTAAAGGTTGACAGAAGGGTTGACTGATAAAATGCTTCAGAGAGCATGGAAAGGTTCACCCTCAAACACCCCTCTGGAAGCGGCTGCCTATGCGGAGGGTTTTGTCTTGATAACTAACGAGGGCAGAGCTCACTCACGTGGTTTCTGTAATTGTTCTGGATTATGTCATCATCCCTAACTGAAGGGGATTTGTGGGATGTCCTCAATCATTATCAGATTTCAGAGGCTATGAAGCTCTTTGGCTTATTCCAGGGCATGGGAGCTGCACCATAATACATTTGGTTTTGAATAACTTTTATTACACAAGAGATTCATGTTCATTATAGAGAAATCATGGAATCAAATAAACCAAAAATAGATGAAAAAGCAGCCATAATTCCACCTCTCAGATATAGCATCACTGGATCTATTGTATAGTTTAGCTTTCATATATATGATTGTGTCGTGCTTAATTTCCTGTGAATTCTCTGTGAACTGGTTTCTGCACTCAAAATATAGCATACACATGTCCCCAAGTGGTTAAAGATGCTTTGATAATGTTTCTGTATTGGCTACTTTGTGTTTCATTGTGTCATAACGTACTCAGTAAATCCTCTATTATTGGATATTTAGGTGGATTTCCTCTTTTTGCTGCAGTGCTGCAATGAACACTCTTGTACTTAAATCTCTTATCCACATTTCAAATCACTTCTCAGGATAATCCCTAAAAATGTAATTACTGGGTCAGAAGGCACGTGGTTTTCAAAAGGCTTTTATCAATGTTGAAAACTTATCTGACACAAAGACTACATCCATTTACACTCCTCAGACTCTTGGACGACACTGCATACAATACTTAATTTCCCCTGCCATCTTAATTGGGCTATATATTATCTTATTTTAGTTTTGAATTGCATTTCTCTGGTTAAAATGACGAATGTTTTTTCATGCATTTATTGGCAAAATGCGCTGGTTTTAAATCAAATTTGACCAAACGCTTATTTCTAACTTACCACGTTTGGTTGGACTAGCTTCAATGTGCCATGAAATCTGGAATTCTTCCAATCTAGAGGTGTTTACGAACACGGCAGCCGCGAAGAGCAAAAAAGATTGCAGAGAGAGAATTTTCTGGAAGTAGGATTTTAACGTGCTGCTGTGGTTCCAATCAAGTTATTGTTGAATGAAAAAATGGTGAGAGTCATAAAGCATCTTGTGTTTAACCTAAGAGACCTTCCCCAGCTGTGAGGTTTTGAGTCCGGTGTAGGTATCTGTTATTACACAAGTGAGGGATGGTTGCTACTCACTTACTGGAATACCATTTCTATTTCTTGGTGCTTAGATCTGGCAATCTGTCGCCAAATGTTACCTTCCTCTCAGGAGAATCACACCTTTTAATTAGGCTGGGAGGGAGTGAGCTGTACTATTGCCTGCCAGATGACACTTCCTGGCTAGAAAAGGAAATCGGTAAAAACATTAAGACCATTTAAAATTGAGTTGCCTCTGTTTCCTAAAATGAAATCTCTCAAGGAAGTCTCAGCACGACAGGACTGTAAGAAAGGCTTCCTATTTTTCTTGTACTTATTTCAGGAAGCTCCTTTAGAATTATGAATCAGAGGCAGATGATATTGGAGTTTACAGCTATCTATGACTGAATTATAACATTACAAATTAGTGTATTTAATATGCAAAACTGAAAAAGCATACTTAAGGCCATGCTTACTCTGAAAGCCAAATTTGCAGCTGACCTGCTTAAATCTTCTTCTTTCTCAACAGCATGCTTAATCTTTCATGCTTCACCTTTCACTTATGTATTTATTCATTCTAAAGAAGTTTTTAGTTTCTAGCTTATGCCGGAGACGATACGAAGCGGTGAGATAGTATCATACGGCTGCAGTGCAACAGAAAATTGTATCCGGAGAAGATAATCAAGTAGACAAATAGCCATGATATAAAACGTGAAACAAATGTTGAGAAAGAGAGAAACAATATGAAAAGTGGGTCTAAAAGGGAAAAAATTGCTGCATGGAAAAGTCAACGTTATGCCTCATTTCCTGTATTGTGAGTATGTGAAATTCAAACAAGTTGAAACACAGAATTGAAATTGTGTTGTTAAAGGTGGCTGCCTTGGCAGGGTGGGGCTGACAAGAAGAAAGCAAGAGCATTTTCTTGCCCTGTGCCTCTGAAGCAGCCCTGGCCCCAAACCCCAGTCTGTATCTACTGATGTTTCTAGACTTGCTGGGTGCTGAATGCTCACGTGAAGGGGCAGTGAGTATTGAGATCTTATTTCCAAGCTTAGTGCCGTAGAATCATAGGGAAGTCTTCAGTTTCCTAGGTTTTGACAAACTCAGTCATGTCCCAGTACATGTCTATTTGGATTGAAAAATGCACTTTACAGGCTATACTATTTAAGCCCCTTACTTTGGCTTCAGAGGCATTTCTTGGTATATACGAAGACCAATCTGCATTCAGTAGCCTTGTGAGCTGCTGAATGCCAGGAGTTGTGAGTCTCCAGACTGTCTTCTCCACAGTGGTATGTGTGGCTTTTCTTACGCAAAGGTCTGTTCTTAGAGCATTGCTGACTCCTAGTTTACAATAGTGACTGTCTCGTGGGTCATTTAAATAAATCTATCTTGTGTTTTTATTTGCATTAAAGGTTAAAGATTATAAACATTGAGTATTGTATGTATAATTCATATGTTGGCTAAATGAAGTCACTGTGTACTATTCATTTCAGTGGTAATTATGTGTTCAAGGTAATTACTATGGAAAGGGTCCATAGCTTTCAGCAGATTATTGAAGGGGTCAGTGATCCCCAAAAGATTGAGTTGAATTTCAGCCCTCTGGGCACAGGTAGGGGAGAGTTTTCAGAGGGGCAGGAGGCTTTTCAGAAGCTCTGTCATTACACCAACATGGTACCCATCTGCTGTTCCAGCTCAGCTCTGCCTGCGCTTCTGAAGAATTGCCACATACATTCTATGTTGCTGCCTGTGAATTATTGCTTGTATTTTCTTTGATTAGACTTAAAAATACGAAATTGCTGCTTTTTGACCATTTTTACACACAAAAATCTGAGTGCAAACAGTTCAACCCGATATATAAAACCAAGGACTGGAATTTGAACACTTTTGAGAAGTGAAATGGAAGTCCATTTGCATTACCCTTTTTTTTTCTTTTTTTTTTTTTACCTCCAATTGCATTATTCTTAAATGCATTTGTGGCTTTGCCACTTTTCCTCAGGACTATAAAGCCAAACATTTGCTTTGTTGTTGAATCACAACCGGCTCTCTGGGGTAAGGAGTCCAATAATTGACTCTTTAGGACAAGACCTTAAGCATGAGAAGGTGACTCCTGTGCTCCAGGGCCACCTGGAACAGATGCTAGGGCTGAAAACTGAGAGAAAATAAATGTTTCAAAGTGAAAGCCTTACTGGGTTGTGCCATCAGGAATATAACATGCAAGAGCTGGGTAACGCTCTGCACGCTTCACTTGACATTAGTTTGGCCCTTACACGAGAACTTTGTATAGGTTATAGCCCCACAATTTGACAGGTGAGGAGAAACAGGAGTGAGAACCGGAGAAAGGCAACACCAGGAATTAAGGGTTAGAACATCATTCCTTCGAATAAAAGCCTTGACATTTGTTAGCCTGCAAAAGAGAAGGATTGGAAGTGATTTAATAGCTGTCTTGTATTTAAGGCACTGCTAGGATCACTGCCACAGTTCTCTACCTCAAAAGAGGACTGACTAAGGGAAAACGGACTTCAACCGCAGGGAGGAATGGCTTCTTGATCATTACGGCAACTAAATATAGACGGTGCTAAGTGACATTTAAAATCATCTTTTCCCAAAGCACTGTGTAGAATCTTGGCATCATCCTTGCAAGATATCATGTCCTTTATCTCTAACCAGTAGGAATAATTGTCTAATGGTGACTCTGTGGGAATTGGGATGAGGCTGGTGGGAAGTTGGGAGCCCAGAGGACTTTTGTGTTGTCTTAGATTGAAAGATGCTTGAGCTAAGGTCAGTCCTGGCTGTGATAAAAATAACATAATGTGTCTGAGCCTTTTCCTACTTGTCACCAGAAGGTTAATCAGGAAAAAATACCATCAGAATACCAAAAAATAATTTATTGAGATGAAATCCATACAACATAAAATTAACCACTTTAAAGTGAACAATTCAGTGGATTTATAGTACATTCACAAAATTGTGCGAAGACCACATCTATCCAGTTTCAAAACATTGCCATCAATCCAAAGGAACCCCCGTAACCATTTAGGAGTTTCTCCCTATTCTCCCTCCCTCCCACCCAGCCACTGGCAACCACCAATCTACATTCCAGCTCTGTAGATTTATCTATTCAGGATATTTCATATAAATGGGATGATATATGACATTGGTTTCTGGCTTCTTTCATTTAGCATGATGTTTTCAAGGTTCACCAGCATTGTAGCATGTACGAGTACTTCATTTTTTACGGCTCAATAAAATTCCATTGTATGTATACACCACTGTTTGTTTATCCATTCATCAGTTGATGGGCATTTGGGCTGTTTCTACCTTTTGGCTGTTGTGAACAGTACAGCTGTGAACATGCATGTGCACATACTTGTTTGAGTACCTGTTTTCAATTCTTCGGTTACCTTCCTACTACTTGAATGGTGCGGTCATATGGTAATTCTAAGTTTAATTTTTTGAGGAATTGCCAAACTATTTTCCACGGTGCCTGAACCATTTACATTTCCAGCAGTAATGTACTAGGATTCCAATATCTCCACAGGCATGTCAGCATTTTTTATGTATCATCCGACTTTTTGATTCTAGCCATCCTAGTGGGTGTGTAATCGTATCTCATTGTACTTTTTTTTTTTTTTTGCAGTGACAGTTGTGAGGGGTAATGATCAGATATTTTGTGGAATGACCCCAATTTGAATTTGTCTGATGTTTTCCTTATGGATAGACTGGAGTTCATGGTTTCTGAGAAGAATTCCACAAAAGTGAGGTGCCCCTCCTCATCACATCATTTGGGGGGAGGCATGACATCAACATGACATCACAGGTGTTGTTGACCTTGATCATCTGGTCTTCAGGTTTCTCTAATATAAAGTTACTACATATATTTCCACTCTCTTTTCTTTGGAAGTGTGTCACTGAATCCAGCCCACACTCATGGAGTTGTTTCTTTAAAAGCATATTACTTTCTGTATTTTTATGACAGGCGGGAGAAAAAGCGTGAAAAATGTTTCTAATCAAGTCAGATATTTAAATAATAAATGAATAATGTGTTGTGTAGATACAAAATAAACCAGCAAATGATTCAAAAACTTAAAGATTCAGCCAGTCTTCTAATACTGAAACCGCCTGTACCCCGTCACCAAAGTCACAGTTCCAGTGAGGTAAGTAGTGTGGGCTCAGTGGTCCCCCCCTGCTACTGTGGAGTGTGACATTCACAAGTTCCGTTCCATGTGGCAGCTGATAAAATAAGTTTATCCCTGTCACTCTCACTTTTCCTCATACACCCAGCAAATGTGTGTAAGGTATCCTGGATAGAATTGTGTTTATTAATATGAATAAAGAATAATAATAATAGTAATAGCTAACATTTAAGCATTTACTATGTGGCAGGTAATGTTCTAAGCACTTTACCTTTTTTTTTTTTTTTTTTTTTTTTGCGGTACGTGGGCCTCTCACTGTTGTGACCTCTCCCGTTGCGGAGCACAGGCTCCGGACGCGCAGGCTCAGTGGCCATGGCTCGCGGACCCAGCCGCTCCGCGGCATGTGGAATCTTCCTGGACCAGGGTACGAACCCGTGTCCCCTGCATTGGCAGGCGGACTCCCAATCACTGCGCCACCAGGAAAGCCCAAGCATTTCATTCTTGGCCATCGTAATTACAGCCTTCCGTATGCCTCTCCTATGACTCCAATACATGTTGACATGTGAGTTTTCCAGGTAATTATGTCATGGAATATTGTCTTTGCGGGCTTATTTCTTCCTCTCCCTCTACTTCTGAAGATCTCTGAACTGTGGAAGAGGCAGAGAACACCAAACTCAAGTGCTGTAGAAACGCACTTGATTATTAGAAACACAACGTGATGGAGAAATCCCTATGCCCTTCACAAGTGGTTTGGAGACGCCCATGTTTGTTGAGAAGATACTGCAATAAACTTGCCTTTGTGGGGCCTCCGGGCCTCCTAAGCTTGGCGGAGGGTTCACCGGCTCCGTGGTTTCAGAGAAGCAGCCTGCATATTGAGGGAGGGGGCGGAGTGGATAGGGGTGGTGTCTATTGCATGTGAAACGAGGAAAGAAAGGTGCTCACTTTGAAGGGGGAAGGAAGGCAGAGGCAAAGCGGGAGAGGGGAGCCCAAGTGACAGCACGAAAGAGAAAGGGAACCTTCTGGAGAGAAAAACGCAAGAGGGGGATTTCTAAAGTGAACCTGTGTGTGCCCGGCAGTGTGATCCCTCTTGTGACCTCCTGTCCCCCAATCTTCAGTGACTTTGTGAAACCTGGTTTAGGGCTATGGTCATTGGCGCAGGGTCAAGACAGAACCAGAGAGCATGGGCACGGGGGTGTCAACGTCTGGCTCCAGAAGGATGTAAGTCAGAGAAAAAAGCACGCATGAAATTTTCTGAGATGCGCACATATAAGTTACAGATATAACGATGTAAAGGTTAATTACAAATAAAAAGGTGTGTAATGAACATGAATTCAAGAGTTGATTGACAAGATTCCAGTCTTTGCCTGGCCTTCACTGCAGTCCTGGTGTAAGATTGTGGGCCCTTCCTGGGCCCACTCCCACTGCCCTGGGATATGCCACCTGGATTCTTTCATGAAGGTCAGGACCAACGTCCCTTTTTGTACCACCACCCTTCTCCTGCATGACGCCTCAGCTCTCCCCAAAGAGCCATTTCTCATCCCTTAGGAAGCTCTCTCCCTGCCATCACGCTGGAGATGTGCTTTTCGGTGGTACCCACTGGGACGCTTTGCCTCCATCCACCCCCAGTGACAGGGCCGTGGCTCTGATTGTAAGCTGACCTGCTATTTCAGGCCTCCTGACACGTGTGATGCAATTACAAGGCGAGAGCTCGGGGCTCCTCTGCCCCAGCTAGCAGCCCTGCCCCTGATGCCCAGCCTGGGCCATTCCCCCAGGGGAGTGTCAGCTGGCTCTCTCTGTCCCTCACTGTAGGCAGAGAATAAGTCCCCTCCTGCTGGGGTGGGGACAGCATATTGGCCACGCCCCCAGACCTCCCCGCACCAGGCTGGTTCTTCTTGCAAGTGGAAAGGGAAAAATGCATTCCCTTACTTGTAAAGGGAGGTGTTTAAAATTATATGTATTTCTAGATCTGCAAATTTATAACCTGATGAATAAGCTGAACATGTGGAAAACAACATTAATATACTGAAAACACAGTATAATTATGAAAATAGACAGTTCCCACGATAATCACCCACTCTCCAAGCTGACACAGGCAGCAGCAAAAGAGACATGAAGCTTAGGCGGTATTAGAGACCCTTTTCACCACCAGACCCTGCACAGGCTGTCCCCTTGGTCCTTCCACGCTCATCAGAAGTCTCAGTCAGGTGGCCCCTTCAACAAGCCTGGCCTCTTGGAAGTGCAGGACTAGAATGCAACCAGCATCCCTTGAGAATCTGAGTCCCTCCACCTATCTGGACCTATCTCTGAGGAATATCAGGGAATGGCAGGATGGGGCAGAAAGACAACAGGACTGGTACCGTGGCTGTTTCTCCCCCGATCAGTGAAGAGGAGAGCCTGTAATAGCACCAGCCTTTCAATGCTGGCAAAGGGGGGACCTTTGAGAAAAATGACCCAACTGAGTCAGGTGGCCATGGGGTGGGCTGGGAGTTGCTCTTGGGTAACTTGGCTAAGGCTGGGAAACTTACCTTCTCCTCCCCTTCTGTCCTTTTATGCCTTTTCCCTGCTTTCCCGATTTTTGTTTTTACCCCATTGTCTTCAGGTGGTTCTCACAGCTGTATCTTCCTGTGGGTAGCGCTCAGGGCACTTCAGCAGAATGGTTGTCATAATGACAGTGCGTGTGGTGCTTACGGAGAGCCTGGAAGGAAGGATGAGAGTAGAAGTGAAGAGACAAGGCACCCGGGATAAAGAAAAGCAGTAGAAGCATCTATGCTGTGTTCTAGATATGTTCACAGAAAAAAACCCCACCAGATCCCCTAAAGGACAAAGAATACCAGGGCAGTGTGTTGGTGAAGCTTTCAGGAGGCCGATATGTAGCTGTACAGATTTTGATCAATGTCACTTTTGTACCAGTTTGAGCTTTCAGTACAGAAGGAAGCTGAGGGACATCATAAAGTTAGTGGCCTGATCTGCTTTTCTGGTTGCAGAGGACACTGACTCTGGGTTCTTTCTTCTCACTTGCTGGAGGTAAATCTTTCTCCCCTGGAGAGAGCCGCACCCTTGGGAGCTGAGCCCTGAAGAGGCCAGGCCAACTCCTTCAGTCCCACTTTGTGCCAGCAGCTAAGGAAAAGCACGGGTTTTCTGGCAGACAGATCACCGAGGGCTGAGAGGCTCTCCTGAATACGTACCAAAGGATGGCAGTCACGTCCACGGTCTGTGCTGGTGAGGCTGTCCGGCTGCAAGAGCGCAGACTCACTCATGCTACCTCAAGTGATGGGGACTCTGCACTTCGGACTCTCGGGATGATTAGGGACTTAACCACATGGCCAGGCCTCATGGGCCCTGAAATATGATAAAACAACCGGTCTCCAGTAGGACATGTGACCCACATCCTTCAGAATACAGAACCACTCCAGGGACACAAGCACCGGGATTCTCTGGTTTTCGCTTGAATGTCCTCCAAGTCCTGGGACTCAGTGCCTTCCTCCTCCTCTGCTCCTCTCTGTGCGTCACCTTGCCTCTCCTTTCCTTAGCCCCTACCTGATTCTCTCTAAAGCAAGCACAGCAGCTTGCTTTTCCCAGAGCCAGAGAGGAGAGAGAGAGAGAGAGAGAGAGAGAGAGGACACTCTGAAGACAGAGTGATAGTTTTTTCATAACCTAATCTCAGTGACATATCACTTCTGCCCTATTTTATTGGCCACAGGGACCGACCCTGGTAAAATGTAGGTTGGTCTACATGAGCATGTAAACACCGGGAGGTGGAGATCACTGAAGGCCAAACTGGAGGCTGGTCACCACATCCTCTCTAGAGGTATTGGATATTTGCTGTGCAGTATACTTGCCATCTGGCAGCTATCTCCATTCCCTACTATGCCTCCTCCTGTGAGGAACTCTATTTCTCAGGCTCCCTGTACAGCAGAGTTCTGGATACGATTGAGATGCAGCCAGTGAGCTGGTATTTGGGAGGCAGAACGAAGTGGAAGCCATTCCTCCTCCAGCATTGGCGGCGGCTGACACATGGGCTTTGGTGGATGAGAATGTCCAGTGTCTAGCCAGATTCTGCATCCCTCTGCCCGTCACTGGCTTTGGGGCTTGGGGGCAATGTTGATTTCAGCAGTGGCCCTGAAGCTTTCTGATCTCTCAAAGGTAGCAACAGCTTCTAAAACTCCGGGTCTTAGCTTGTGGCCATACGACCAAAACAACTTAATTGGCAGCCCCCTGACTTTTATTCTTCCAGGTCTTCTAACAGTTTTGTAAGCAAAAAATTCACATGATTTTGTAAGCACCTAATTGTAAGTACATAATTCTAACAGTTTCGTAAACACATGATAATACATAAAAGAGTAGTAAATCTCTCTTTGCTTGCATACCTAGAAAGTTTTCTGTTTTCCTGGTCTGCAAGAAATAGCAGTAGTGTAAGTGGTTAAATACATAGTCAGACTGACCCTTCAAATTCCATCTCTTCCACTTATTTGCTGTGTAGCATTGAGCAAGTTACGTAAGCTCCTTAAGCTTTGGGTTTCTCATCTATAAAATTAGGATAATAATAGCATCTGTCTCATAGGGATGATATAAGGATTAATGTGTTAAGATAATGAATAAAAAGTTTTAGTGTGTACCTGGCACATAGCAAGCACTTCATAAATATACATTATGATTATTATTGTTGACACGGATGTTGATGACATCGCAGGGCATAGTGAGACCCCCAATCTCTAAAGCCCACATGAGACTGCTCAAGCTGTCTGGCCTCTCATCTAGGTGGAGTAAACATGTGACCTTTAGAACTGAAAGGGATACGCATATGGCCCGGAGTTTAATGAAGGTCAGCTCAGGAGCGCCGCTGCTAGAGAACCAGGGAGAGCAGATGGCAGACCAGGGCGGGCTGGTGCTGGAGCACCACCTGCTGTGGCCTCCAGGTCTGACCCATTAAATCGATGACCATGTGCTCTCAGGCTCCTGGACCATCTCACACCATTATAAATGAAGCCCGCCTGTCTGCCAATGGTTGGAAACCCCAGCAAGGTGGGCAAGTAGAGCTTCCTCTGTTTGTTTCAAAAGACTGCTCAG
Organism: Aethalodelphis obliquidens; assembly: GCF_003676395.1. NCBI lineage: Eukaryota > Metazoa > Chordata > Mammalia > Artiodactyla > Delphinidae > Aethalodelphis > Aethalodelphis obliquidens. The sequence continues at coordinate 267,243 of NW_020837952.1, read as the reverse complement.
TCCATGAAGCAGACAGACATAGACAGGATCCAAGTGCTCTTGATAAACCACCTGGGCCCTCGGGGGAAGCGATTCAGCTCACTCCCCTGATCAAGACGGCCAGGGTACTTACAAAGTTGACAGTGAGTCTAGGGACACCTTCATCTCCCAAAGCACATGGAGGACAAGTGGCCTGCCCGAGGTCACACAGCCAGTTAACCCAAATCTCCTCACTCCTTTCTGGCACATTCTCTACTTCTACAGAGGTGGCTGTACTGAAAAGCAGGTGGATCTCTCAAGTTTGTGAGCCTCCAGTTCCTGGGTTATTTGGTGAAGGAGCAAGAGGAAGACTGTAATATTCTCTTAATTTTTTTTCAACTTTATGTTTTATTTCTAATTGAAGTATAGTTGACTTACAATATTATATTAGTGTACAACATAATGATTTGATATTTTTATAGATTATATACCACACAAAGTTCTTATAAAATATTGACTGTATTCCCTGTGCTGCACATTACATCCCTTATTTTTTTTTGCGGTACGAGGGCCTCTCACTATTGTGGCCTCTCCTGCTGCGGAGCACAGGCTCCGGATGCGCAGGCTCAGCGGTCATGGCTCACAGGCCCAGCCGCTCCGCGCCACGTGGGATCTTCCCAGACCGGGGCGCGAACCCACGTCCCCTGCATCGGCAGGCGGACTCTCAACCACTGCGCCACTAGTGAACCCCGGGAACCCCGGTTTGATCCCCTTCACTTATTTTACCCCTCCCCCAAACCCTCTTCCCTCTGGCAACCACTAGTTTGTTCTCTATAGCTGTGAGTCTGTTTCTGTTTTGCTATATTTGTTTGTTTTGTTTTTTAGATTCCACATATAAGTGAAATCATATGGTATTTGTCTTTCTCTGTCTGACTTATTTCACTAAGCATAATACCCTCCAGGTCCATCCATGTTGTCACAAGTGGCAAGATTTCATTTTTTTTATGACTAACGGTTCTTTGAATATATGTACCACATCTTCTTTATCTATGTATCTGTCGATGGGCACTTAGGTTGTTAGGTTGCTTTCATATCTTGGCTATTGTAAATAATGCTACAATGAACATAGGGGTGCATATATCTTTTCAAACTAATGTTTTCATTTTCTTTGGATAAACATCCAGGAGTGGAATTGCTGGATCGTATGGTAGCTCTATTTTTAATTTTTTGAGGGACTCCACACTGTTCCCCATAGTGGCTGCAACAATTTACATTCCCCCCAGCAGTGCACAAGTGTTCCCTTTTCTCCACATGGTCGCCAACACCTGTAATTTGCTGTCATTTGAACGATAGCCATTCTGACAGGTGTGAAGTGATATCTCATTGCGGTTTTGATTTTCATTTCCTTGTTGACTAGCGATGTAGAGCATCTTTTCACGTGCCTGTTGTCCATCTGTACGTATGTTCTGGAAAAATGCCAATTCAGGTTCTCTGCCCATTTTTAAAATCAGATTGTTTGTTTTTTTTTATATTGAGTTGTATAAGTTCTCTATATATTTTGAATATTAACTCTTATGGGACATATCATTTGCAAATATCTTCCTCCATTCAGTAAGTTACACTTCCATTTTGTTGATGGTTTCCTTCTCCGGGCAAAAGCTTTTGAGTTTGATTAGGTCCCATTTGTTAAGTTTTGCTTTTGTTTCCCTTGTCTGAGGAGACAGATCCAAAAAATGTTGCTAAGACTGATATTGAGGAGGGTACTAACTTTCCCTTAAGTTTTGAGATTTATGTTGTATTAGAGCATAAGGAAGCAAGAAAGGCAATGAAAGGCATTCAACATTCTGTCATTTGCATTTTATAGAGAGAATAGTTCCAGACAAAGGAGATATAATTGTCACAATAAAAGGCAACAGAAGTTCTACATCTGGAGTGTGAGTGCCCTTTGGGGTTCTGTGCATGGCTCTGAAGTTATGTGTGAAACTTTATGCTTATGTGGGAATAAAGGCTTCCAGCTTTCAACATATTCACAAGGGAATCGATGACCCCCAATTTTTTAAGACGCACTGCTATTGAATTTCACATTCCTACAGCATTGGCTGGGCTAGTTGATTCATTCGTTAAGCAGACAGTTATTGAACACAGTTGACATGTCAGAGGCATTTAAAGTTCAGCACATCTAAAACCTGAGTCAGGATCTACCCATGCAAACCTCTCTTGGTGTTCTCTTCTCTTCTGATGTCCTCTTTATCCGTAAGTGGTGTTCTCTGTATCAGCAAGTGACACCACCATCCAGCAGTTCTGAAAGCTGGAAGCCTGGGGGTCATCCTTGATTCCTGTCTCTCCCCACCCGCATATCCAATCCATCAGCAAACCCCATCTAATCCCATTCTACCTCCTAACTCTCTCTCACATCCCACTATATCTTACAAAATCAAAAGCCAGTTGGTAATAATATATCAATGTTTATATTTTAATAAAAGTAAGGAAGTTTTATTTAAGCTTTTTGTGGGGGACATTTTTTTATTTTTATTTTTTTTGTGGTACGAGGGCCTCTCACTGTTGTGGCCTCTCCCGTTGCGGAGCACAGGCTCCGGACGCGCAGGCTCAGCTGCCATGGCTCATGGGCCCAGCCGCTCCACGGCATGTGGGATCTTCCCCGGACCGGGGCACGAACCCGCGTCCCCTGCATCAGCAGGTGGACTCTCAACCACTGCGCCACCAGGGAAGCCCTTGTGGGGGACATTTTTAACCGTATACTAAAGTAGTAACCCACACCAACACCCACATACCAGCCTTAACGATTAACAACTCACGGTGCATCTTGTTTCATCTATACCCCCCCTTTCCCCTCTCCTCAATAGATTATTCTGAAGCAAATTCCAGGCGTCATGTCACATGATCAGTAAATATTTCAGTATCATTGAAAGTAACAGACTCTTTTTAAAAAACCATAATTATCATAAGTAAAAGGCCAGTAAAAATCCCCCAAATATCATCTAATATACAGTCAGTACACAAATTTCCCCAATTTTTCTCAATATTTATTATAATTTGTTTGAATCATGATGGAAACAAGGTCCATACACGGCAATTGATTGAGATGTCTCTCAAGTCTTTTTGTATCTCTACCTTCCCATTTCTCTTCTCTCTGCTTTGGGTAAATGTTAATCTGTAGCTTTTCCCATAAGTTGTTGAAAGGTTTTTATATCATTCCTCAAATGGCATTAAGTAATTTAGGAAATGAAAGAAGGGAAATTAAAATGTTCTATACCTATTTAATTCTTAATTCTAGTTCCTTCAATTTTTTAAAAACATGTTTAAGGGCTTCCCTGGTGGTGCAGTGGTTGAGAGTCCGCCTGCCGATGCAGTAGACACGGGTTCGTGCCCCGGTCCGGAAAGATCCCACATGCTGTGGAGCGGCTGGGCCCGTGAGCCATGGCCGCTGAGCCTGCGCGTCCAGAGCCTGTGCTCCGCAACGGGAGAGGCCACAACAGTGAGAGGCCCGCGTACTGCAAAAAAACCAAACATGTTTTAAAATATCTTAAGATAATATGCTTTTTGAATTGGAAGGGATGGTGGAGGCTGCCCAGCCTTCTTGTTTTCACATGTGGAACCTGATGCCTCTGAGTGATGGGCGCGAGGCCGTCCAGCAAGCTACACACATGACCTCTGTGTTCCTGTCTCTGGGTCCAGCCACTTCCTTGTAACTGCCCTTACTGTTCTATTCAGCATCCATTAGGCAGAATCTATTAGTCGGCATTTTTCTATTTCACATGTATTAGGATAGTTGATGTTTCTAGTAATGACCCATGAGACCAGCAGAGTGTTAGATTATTCCATCACATTCTAATTCCTGAACACTGGCAATTCTTGTAAAGTACCCGGGTAAAGTACACATTGCCCCATTTTAGTCTGTTCAGGAGGTAGTTTAGGAGGATTCCTCACACCTTCCTTTCGGCTGGCCGTCCCCCTTTTTTCTCAGTGGAACTCACAATACCTCTTCTGTTGGGCAGGAAATCCTTTGTTCCCCCCCACTGCAAGTGCTTAATTGGAATTTTTAGACAGACATTGAATTAGGAAGTGTGGATCAGGGTGAAGGTAGCCACTGGACTGTGGATAAAGCGTAGAATCACACCTTGGCTTTTGAATCTCTCAGCTTTGCTCACAAGCAGGACCACATTTAACCTTCCTGCTGCCTCCACCTGTGTCAATCAATACTTGTCTCCAACCCTCCTCAGCTCCCCTTTGCAATTCTCCAAGACAGTCTCTGATTTGAAAAATCTCTTAAAGTTTAAAAAAGAAAAAAAAAGTTGAGAGGATAGAACTAACTTTGGCTTCTTTCTTTCTTTTTCTTCCTTCCTTCCTTCCTTCCTTCCTTCCTTCCTTCCTTCCTTCCTTTCTTTCTCTCTTTCTTTCTTTCTTTCTTCCCTTCCGTCCTCCCTCCCTCCCTCCCTCCCTCCCTCCCTCTCTCCCTCCTTCCCTCCTTTCCTTCCTTCCTTCCTTCCTTTCTTTCTTTCTTTCTTTTTTTTCTTTTTCTTCCTTTCCTTCCTTCCCTCCCTCCTTCCTTCCTTTCTCTCTCTCTCTCTCTCTCTCTCTCTCTCTCTCTCTGTCTCTCTTTCTTTCTTTCTCTCTTTCTTCCTGGCTACTGGCTCAGACCTGTCCCTCCTTCTAATCTCTCATGGGCCTTGTTCCTCTCAGAAGAAAAAAAAAATCAACACAGATTGCTTTGAAACAGTATTCCCTGCAGAAGTGATCTCAGACATCTTTCTAAGATTATCTTATTCTTTACCAGAATAGGCTAGAGAGAGTATGTTATTTGATCAATAGCTATTGCAAACATAATGAATCTTTGCCCAGCACAGTGCTCAAAACTGTGAGTTTACAGCAAGTATGAAGTATGATCTCTGCTCACATGTTACAGAGGGAACATCGTTTAGGACCTAAGTTCAGAACCACTTACTATTTGACCTTGAGTTTGCTTCATCTCCCTAAGCCTTAGTTTCCTTGCAGTAAATAAGGATAATAATCCTATTTCAAGGGATTTTGGTAAGGATTTAGTGAAAGAGTAAATAAAAGAACATAATATAGTGCCAGATACAGAGTAAGTGCTCAGTAAATTTACCTAACATTACTATAGTTATTTAGAGAAGTAGAAAAATATACTTGAAGTAGATTACAAAAGCAACAATGAAGAATTTAGATTTAATGGGGTTTGGAACATTAGGCAAGTCATTTAATATTCTTGAATGGGTGATATTATGGCAGTGGTGTTTTAGAAATCCTGGTCCAGATGTATCTTACCTGGGCCAGGTAGATGTGAGAAGCAGAGAAGCCAGCTAGAGGTGGTTCAGGGAAGAGGGACTCAAGCTGTGTCTGAAGGAAGGAGAGTAAAGGGGTCCTCTGAGTAGCATTTCCTCAGATGAAACAAAGGGACTTTGTATCCATTTTGATTTAAGGAACAAGGATGAGAGGATAGCCAACACTGTATCTCACATTCACTAAACTGGGATGAAGAAAAAGAACTGTCCATGGTAGCCATCTGCTATTTAGATAAAAGCATCTATTCGTGTAGTAGGAATGGTGAGTTTTCTTTGGAGTTATTGAGTCTAAATTCAAGTGCCCTATTTTTTTTTTAACATCTTTATTGGGGTATAATTGCTTTACAATGGTGTGTTAGTTTCTGCTTTATAACAAAGTGAATCAGTTATACATATACATATGTTCCCATATCTCTTCTAAAGTGCCCTATTTAACTACCTATTTAAAGTCTTCCCTGATGGGCTGTAAGTGCTGTGAGGACAGGAGACTCTTGTCGTTAACCTCAGCATCTTCAGCATCCAGCGCAAAGCCAGGCACTTAGTGAATACTCTGTGAATACTCATTGAATTGAATTGAGTAGAGTTTAAGGTGATGGCTGGAGAGCTGAGAGAAGCTATAGCATCTGGAAATACGGCTTCTTTTGGGAGGTATCCCTTTAAAAATGGTACTTAAAAGCACATGAAAGGATGATCACACTTGAGAGTAAATGTAGAGAAAGAATAAAACAGCAAGAGCACACATTTTGGCGCCATTCCTAGTTTGAGAGTAAAAGGAGATAAAGGAATTGTATCAGTCAGACCAGGTTATGATATAGTAAAAACAAGTGCAGAATCTCAGTAGTGCAGCATCGCAAGTTTATTTCCCACCCATAACACTTGTCTGGCACAGTTGGTGGGATACTCTGTTCAACCTGGCCACTCAGAGACCTCTCTTGACACAAAACGGCTGCTTCCTCCTTGACATATATCCTCCTCATATTCTTATATTTCTTCCAGTGTCAACTGCTAGTTCTCTCACTATGGAACCATATTCAGACTTCTGAAGAGAGAAAATCTAATTGGTCCAGGAAGTCAACATCCATCCTATTGCACCATAGACCACTGTCCAGCCTGTTGTTTGTCTGCCTATGGAACAGGGGACATCTTCTTATCTAATTCTCTGGGGCCAAGAGGGGTCACATTAAAAGAGGTGACAGTCCAAAGATTTTACCTGAGTTGGCTTCTCAGAGCTTCAGGTCCATTCTCAAGAGGTTTGTCCAGAAGCAGCCTCTTCCCAAATGGAGACCATGGGGCCAGCATTAGGGTGAGAGTCCAATGCTTTTTTGAGGGGGGAGTTTTCTTCTCTCTATTTGTAATCAAGATCCCAATTAATTTGTATGTATAGACCTATTCTTATTTTCCTCTTTCTCTTCAATTTCTGAATTCATCTCAGAACAAAAAAGTCCACTTTGTGGTCCATTGGAGAAAAAAGACAAGAAATACTTTCATTTGATGTCATTGGTTTATTTGTAATAGCACAATTCAGGGAAAACATATAAATTGAGTTGTCACTACTAGAAGAAATGCGGTAATATCCACTGTCCTATTTATGAATGTAAAAAGGGGGAGAATACAGGAAATTGGAAATCAGATCACAAACACTTTTCCACCCAACGTCAACATCTTGAACGCAGAAACTTGGTAAATTAAATGGTTGACCAGTGCTGGTCCTACAAGCTTTGCTCCCTGAAGAAAAACATCTTACATTCCTGTAGAATTTGACAGCTAGCAAATCACTTTTACCTCTTATCTCACTGGAATATCTCCAATCTTTTAAGGTAAATAGGTGTCATTATCCTAATTTTCAGCAGAGGAAATCAAGGCCAGGAAAGTTGAAATTTAGCCACGATTTTAAAAGAAATATGGATAGATGCAAAGATTAGAATTCAGGCCTTCTAATTCCAAGTGTTTTGTTCTTTTGGGTTGTAGGAACCTTTTCCCTCTTTCACCTCCTGCAGTAACTAAAATGCAGTGAAGGGGCACAAATTAGGGCACCGATGACTCTTAGTGCCACCAGCGGTGTGACCTTGGACAAATAACTTGGCTCTCTACTCTTCATTTTCCTCAAGTATAAAATTGAGAAAATTATAACCTAACTCCAGGGCTTCACGTGATTTAGATAATGTCTTTAAAGTACTTAGCGAATGTTAACCACTTATTAAATGGTGGTTATTATTATTACCATCGAAATGATTCCATTGGATTAAACTGTTGCTGTCGTATTAAAATGTAAATAGGTGTCTTGGCAGGTCAAGCACATTAACCTATGGCTGCAGTTAACTTATTAAGAACGAACCTAGGCAGAAGAGTTCCATCGTTAGAGGGGAGAAGCTGGTGGGCGACGCGGCCAGGGAGGCGTGTCCACGTGGGGCTCCTCAGGCTGGGGCTGAACGCGCCTGCGCAGTGAGTAGGAGATTGGGGCACGTGTCTTGGCGCAGAGCCCTGGCCGCAGAGGTTGGGTCACAGCAGAGGTGACCGTCACTCTGTCATCTGTTTGGCCTGGGTTGGTGTTTGCTGGCAGGGATCCCTGGGACATCCTCTAGTGAGTGAGGTATAGTATCTCTCCCCAGGCATAGCTCAGAAATCCATTTACTTTGAGGACCATTAAAGAAAAGTTCTTATTCAAATGAGGCGCCACTCTTTGAGAACCTGTGCTGTGGGGTAGTACGCCCCTCTCCACCTCGCCCCTACCCCCATTCCCAGATGACACTATTAGGAGGCATGAAGGCAGGTGGGGGTCCAAACTTGTTTGGCGGGGGGAATAGAAATGACAAGTAAACTGAAGAAAATATTCTCAGCCTCACTAGAAATGCAAGAAATAAGAATTATACTAATTTGTTAGTATAATAAAATACCCTGGGAGGGTTTAAACCAAGGGAGGGTTGTGGTGAGAATGCTTTAAGAAAAATTGCCTCTGTCTCTCTGGCTACATCAATATGTAAATGATTAAGATAAAAGATTTTTTAATACCATAGTACCAGTATTTTAGTATTTAAAAATTACAGAATACTTCACACTGCTATTATGCTCACTGTGGAAGCTAGCTCAGTACCTCCTTCATCCACTCAGGCGTCTCCATGCACCCCCTAACTCTTTGTTCTGTCCATCTTTCCTGTTTCTGCTTCCAGGAACACTACCAGACTCCACTGTCCTTCCTTAATCCTTTTCTATTTCTTGTCTGTGTTGCACAATGAGACCATTTAAGCCGTGAAACATGTTTGAGTGCTTTGCAAACAAAGGCAAAATCTCTGTACTCAAGGAGTTTACAGCCCAGTAGAGTTGAATAGGACAAGGATACAGGTAAATGTAACACAAGGTAGAAGAAAAATGTTCCATCTTAAATATAAATTAAATACTATAGTCTTTCAAGGGATGAGGAGGATAGATTTTGTGGTGAACCTCTCTCTGTCCCCCATTTTGCAGACAGTAAAGTGGAGACCCACAGGGAGGAAGTGATTACCTTAGGTGCCAGGATCTGTTTCTCGTATGTATGTAAGATCAGGCACTTCCCCGATATGTCCTTGGCAGCATGACCCTGAGTGGACCAGGGTTCCAGTGTGAATTCTGGGAGCCCTAGGCAAATGAGGCAGTCTGCTTTTTGTGGTCAGGCTTTTGGGAAATGCTATATATAGTACACCCTCTCTTGGAGGTTCACAGTGACCATTCATGTATTAAGGGTTCCTAGAGGTTCAACAGAGGAGACAGCTTTATTCCTCACATCTCCCCTCACATCTCTGAGCCCTGAAGATCCAGCCTTCAGGTCAGAGAAGCCACTGAACATCCTTGGAGACCTGGTCTCAGTCAGTGCCTCCACGGACTGTTCTGCTCTACTCTGGAAACTAAGAGGAAAGAAGAGAAAGGTCTCTGTGGCCAGCTTGCTTCTTGGGCAGTTATTTGTGGGTTCGTTAAGAATAGTCTTTACGTAAATGTTTGGATGAAGGACATTTATCTCAGCAGGTTGGTTGGTGACGCATTCTGGAGCTTATGTCTGAGCTTGTGTGCCATTACCTGTGATATAATCCCTTCTCTGGGAACTTTCTATTTTATTTTTTTAATGCCAAAATAATGTACTAACTCTTATTTCTTTTAATACTGCTTTAAAAAATAGGTAATATTATACATTAACATGGCATAAAATTCAACAGTCAAAAGGGTCTGAAGTGAGAAGTCCTCCCTGAAATCTCTGTCCCCAATAGCCCAGTTTACATTGTTTTTGTGTGTGTGTGTGTGTGTGTGTGTGTGTGTGTGTGTGTGCATGTGTAATCCGTCGCCTTTCTTCCCAAGTGACCACGGATACACATTGTTATGCATCTGCTCTTTGCACTTAAAAATACATCGTGGTAATAGTGCGTTATACATACATAGAGAGGTTCTCATTTGTTTTAATAGCTGCATTGTATTCCACTGTATGTACCATCATCTATTTAAGCATGACATTTAGGCTACTTCTAGTCTTTTGCTCTAGTCAAACCTGCAGTGAATAATTTGAGAAATTGAGAACATTGGAAAAATTAGATAGCAGCTTCTTGCCACTAAAATAAATCCAGAAAGTTAGTTGATGATCTGTAAAAACCTTTTCATATAGGCAGCATAGTAAGGCAGCCTGTATACATAAATCACTAATAAACTGGGGTAGGAAAAACTTCAGATAAATTATGCATACTGGTGAGCACACAGCATAAGGGGAGCTAAAGGCAAATGATCCAAGACCCACAAAGGGTCTTTAATGTAAGAGAGAAGTATCTCATGGATGGTTACCAAATGCCCCAAGGGGCTTAAATAATAATGAAGCCGGTAATGTAGTAGTAGTTACTGGATTTCTCAATTTTTAAAACTAAGAATGTTCAAAATTGTTTACGTTTACTTCTAATAATAGTAAAACAATAATAATTCCAAAAGTTAACATTTATTGAGCATTTACCATATTCAGACACTATTCTAAGTACAGGTATTACCTTACTTAATCCATTATGAGACTGATGCTATTATTATCATCCCCATTTAATTAATTAATTAATTAATTTCATTGAAGTATAGTTAATTTACACTGTGTTACTTTCAAGTGTACAGCAAAGTGATTCAATTATATTCCTTTTCAGGTTCTTTTCCATTGTAGGTTATTACAAAGTACTGACTACAGTTCCCTGCACTATACAGTAGGTCCTTGCTGTTTACCTACTTTATATATAGTTTTGTGTATATGTTAATTTCAAACTCCCAATTTATCTCCCCCCCACCCCCCTCGCTATCCCCTTTGGGAAACATAAGTTTGTTTTCTATGTCTGTGAGCCCGTTTCTGTTTTGTAAATAAGTTCATTTGTATCGTTATTTTAGATTCCACGTATGTGATATCGTATATTTGTCTTTGTCTGACTTAATTAATATATCATCCCCATTTTAGAGATGAGAAAATTGAGGCCAAAGGAGGTTAAGTAACTCAGCCAAGGTCACGCAGCCAGTGAGCAATGGAGCCAGTTATTGAATGCAGGGCTTCCTCCCATGACCACGGCTGCCCACTGTGGGCACTCTAATTAAAAAATATATATATATATATAATATATATATAATATATTATATATATTATATATATTATTATATTATTATATATAATACATATATAATATATATTATA
>NW_020837952.1:251972-255893 GCF_003676395.1 Aethalodelphis obliquidens | reverse complement strand
TCTCTCTCTCTCTATATATATATATCTATATATATATATAGAGAGAGAGAGAGAGAGAGAAACACTCTGCAGATCTGTAGGGGGTTCCGCTTAAAAACTCAGTTGACCACTGATCAATGCATGCAGTTGAGAAAACAACCCAAGGCCAGGGAAACAACAACCTGAAAGAATTAAATGGAATTTCTGGAGCTCACACAAGGCATAAATAGTTCTTATTCCCCCTAGCCAAAGTGAAAAACCTCATAATTACTGGGCCATCAGGTAGAGTACTCAGAAGACTTTTGCCTCAGTAGGGAGACAAAATTTAAATGCTTTTCTGGTCCTGTTTAATAAAGCTTAAAAACAAGACCCAAGAGGCTCAAACCATTTCTAAGTGCTTTAATTCTGTCCCAAAACAAAGTTCAATACTTTCCACAGGAATACACAAATATCTAGCACTTAGATTTACAGTGTTTGGCATCTAATTAAAACTTGCCAGCATACAAATGGAAAGAAAATACAACCTATGATGAGGTGCAAAATTAATCTATTGAAACCAACCAAGAACTAATAAAGAATAGACAATGACAATAAAAGTTATTATTACTGTATCCCCATCTTCAAGAAGCTTAGAGGAAAGATTTAACATGGTAAGTAAAAGCATAAAAAAAGATTCAAATTGAACTTCCAGAGATGAAAACCACAATGCCTGAAATGAAAAATGTATTGGATGTGATTAACAGCATATTAGAGAATTGCAGAAGAAAAGATTAATGACTTGACAACATAGCAATAAAAACTATTCAAAAATTAAACACAGAGAAAAAAGAGACAGAAAAGGAACAGAGCCTCACTGAGCTGTGGGACAACTTCAAATGGCCCAGCATACCATTAGGTAATTGGAGTCACCAAAGGTAGGGGGCAGAAAAATTACCTAAAGAAATAAGGCCAACAAATTTCTCAAATTCAATAAAAACTGTAACTCATAAATCCAAGAAGCTCAACAAACCCCAAATGTAAGAAATATCAAGAAAACTACCTTGAGCTACATGATAATCAGTTTGCTTACAAAAAGTGATAAGGAGAAAATGTTAAAAGTGGCCAGACATAGAAGACACATTAAGTACAAAAGCTCAAAGACAAGAATAACAGCAACTTCTCAATAGAAATGATACAAGCCAGAAAGTACTTTAAATGTCTTCAAAGTACTAAAAGAAAAAAGACAAACTCAACATACAATTCTATATCCAATAAAAATATTTTTTTAAATGAAGGAGATATAAAAAAGCCAAGAAAATTCATCACCAGCAGACCTGCAGTACAAGAAATATTAAAGGAAAATCCTTTAGAAAGAGGAAAAATGATATCAGATGGAAATCTGGATCAACCAAAGGGATGAAGAGTATTAGAAATGGTAAGTATATGGGTAAATACAAAACACTTTTTCCTTATTATTTAAGTATCTTTAAAGATAATTGACTTTTTAATGCAAAATTAATAGCAATGTATTGTGGGGTTTATAATGTATAAAGATGTATGGCAAGATGTATGGCAACAACAGCATAAAGATTGGGAATGGAAAAGTGGAAGTATTATTGTTCTGAGGTTCTTATACTATATTTGAAGTGATGTCATATTATTCAAGGATAGACTGAATTACACTAAAAATGTGTAAACCTTAAAGCAACCACTAAAAATAATAATAAAATATAATAGCTAAGTCAACAAAGTGATAAAATGGTATCATAAAAATTACTCAATTAATCCAAAAAAAGGCAGAAAAGGAGAAAAAGGAAAGAACAGTTGGAACAAACAGAAAACAAATTGCAAGGTAGTAGATTTAAAGCCAACTGTATCAATCTTCACATTAAATGTAAATGGTGAAAATACCACATTTAAAGACAGTGATTGTCAGATTGGATAAGAAAGCAAGAGTCAACTAATATGCTGCTTACAAGAACCACTTCAAATATAAAGACAAATAGGTTAAAAGTAAACGGATGGGACTTAAGACAGAGGCTTGGGCCATATCACCTGGGACTTGCAGGGATTTCTGTACGGGAGACAGGCTACCAGTTCTGCACAGTCATGGTGTCATAGTATATGGCCAGTTCCTCAGGCTAGGGGAAACTCATTAAGGACAGCCAGCTGCCCAGTCAGCCTGGAGCAACTGAGGTGACATGACGTCTTTTAGTGAAAACTGAATGTGGCAAGTACAAGAATCATCCAATATTAGAAAAAATATATGAAAAGAGAGAAACCATTCCTGGATTGACATAATAGCCATGTGCAAAGATAAACTACAAAGTATGAAGAAAATGTTCCTCTAGGCACAGATGAATTAGAGAAATACCTGCCCAAAGAAACAGAAGCTTTATCTCTCTCCACCCCAAACAAACACACAAATAAACAAACAAAAAACAACAAAATTATTTTATCATACATATCCTACCATATCAAAGAGGAAGAACAAATATTCCATTGAAATATTTTTTCAAGATTTGGCTTAAACGGACCTCAGAACTGGGAGTCCTTCTCTGCCATTAACATCAAAGGTTCACAGCAAAAAGGGTAAATGATGGTTAAATTAACCAGTGGAGAAAAGAATGATTAAACAGAATAGCATTTCAGTAAACAGAAAGACATTATTTCAGAACCAGTTACATGGACTGATGCTCCCTTGGGCAATACTTTTGATGTAACGATTTTAAGCTTCCTGTTATTTGCCTGTGGTATCCCAGCTGACAGAAATCCATACTAATGGCCTTTTCAGATTCTTTTATATTGGGTCTAAAACATATGATACTGGATATAGCTGAACTTTTCCAAAGGGCTGGGTCACCCAACCTATTTTCCTTTTAGATGAATCCAATTTCCTGGGAAGTCTAGCATAAACTGCACAGAAATGGCTGGGATTTTTACGTTAAAAGAGCAGTAATTGGATTGTATTCCTTGCACTATGTAACTACCCTATTTAGCAATGGTTGTGTTCAATTCACATAGGTCCCTTTGCTGAAGACATTGTAGTCAGGAGATAAACACTTACTGCAGGCACGTGCGGAGGCTTGGGGCTGTTGAGCCCTAGAAGATGGTTCTGGATTTGTGCTGATTTGTTTTGTTCAGAAATAGTGAGGGAATCTAAATTCACACACAAAGCCTCTCCCATTCAAAAATTTCTAGAAGTCATCAAAAACAAATTTCATGATTTTAATGTTTCACACCATAAAAATTCCACTGCCAAGCTCCTAGACAAATCAAGAGATGCTTTACCAAACTTTGTTTTGGTTCCTGGGCAAAGATGACTTTATTATTTTTAAAAGTTGAAAACTGCCCATCTGAAAACATCTCACAACTCTGAACATTAAAAAAAAAAATTCCTTTTGCTTCTCTGCTTGATTTAGAAAGTAATATTTGCTGGTAAATTCTTTTCTTTTGTTGTTGTTTTTGCTGTTGTTGAACTATATAACGAAGGGGATATTTCTGCCACTCACGGCCTAAATACTAGGATAAGTTCACAAAACTCATATTTGGCTCATGGGGTATATCTCTAGAGCAGTGAAAGATGTCCTTTTTTTTTTAAAAAAAAAAAAGGCAATAAAAGGTTCAGTTAGTCCTGGCTAAATAAGAGATAGGATTTAAAAATAGCTCCCCACAGCGCTGGTACTCAGTGGGAAACTCAGTATTGATTGATGGTAGACCATCCTTTGCTGGAACCTATGTAGTAAAAGAAACCTTTAAGCAAAATACTTGAAATATAAAATAAAAGTTACATGGTAGAGATTCCCGTGATTACTTTTCTCAAAGAACAATTGTAATCTCATTTCAAATTCTGCTTCTAAGGGACTAGAACTCACTATTGTTATTATTCAAAGCCCAACATTAAGTTTGAAAATCTAAAAAACCTAAGAATTTTTAAGCTGGCTAAAGAGCTTAAAATAATAA
>NW_020837952.1:234457-251872 GCF_003676395.1 Aethalodelphis obliquidens | reverse complement strand
TAAATTTAAATAAATTTAAATAAATTTAAATAAATTTTAAATTTAAATTTAAAATAAAATTTTAAATTTTAAATAAATTTTAAATAAAACCACAATATTTAATGGATACAGCTCCTGAGAAATTTTTAAAATGTAATAGGGGAGGAGTGAGAAAGAAGACAAAATGTGATTTGAGGCATATCAAAAGAGTTCATTTAATGCTACGCTCTGCAGTACAAACTCTATCTTACGTACCAAGGGTAGCCATCAAAGATATTCAATGAGGAAAAGAGGAATGGGTTGGGTATTCTAAAAAGAGAAATCTGAGAAATCTGGTCTGCAGAGACCTGCAATCCTTAATTTCAGTGCTGGGTTTAATTTAGGCATGGAAAGCAATTGGTGTACTATGTATTACACAAGTTACTGTATCATCTCTCCCAGCCCTTTAGGGCTCCTTACTGTTTCCAAATATGCAGAATTCATGCCCATGTCTAACACCCTTAACTTGACATTCATCCCTTGGAACACAGTATTGTTTTATTTGCAAATCCTACCATTTCTGTAGCTCTGTTTATGCCTCACCTCCCCCTTAGGAGTTTTCCTACCCCTTAGGCACATGCTCCACAGAACTCCAATACTTCTTAGCTCTATCATTCCCATAATACTTATTGCAAACTACCTTGTAGTGTGGCCTTCTGCATGTGTCTCTGAAATCAACTGACTACAATGTCCTTGAGTGAGGGGACAATGACTTATGTGAATTGAACAAAGCCCTCTCCCTCCACCATTAAATTATATATACCATCTGAGCTTGATAGATGCAACATACATAAATATTACCCCGCATACTATACCAGTCTCTTCATTGTAGTCAAAAACTAGAGATAACAATTTCAGTCTTTGTAATTCAGTTTGTAGGTTCCATGCTGTCTGCAATTTTCCCTGAGGAGGATTATAATTCAATACTAAGGAGACAAACGGCAACATTACTTTGCAGTTCTTACCATCAAGAGATGGAGTCTATTTCTCCACGCTTTGAATCTCGGTTTGGCCATATCATTTGTTTTGGCCAGCGGGACATTAGCAAGCATGGCATAAGCAGAGGCTTGACCAGTGCTTGTTCACTGGGACTTGTTCTCTGTCTTGCTGTTTTTGGAACACAGCTGCCACGTGAAAAAGCCCAGAGTAGCCTGCTGGACACTGGAGACGTGACCCAGATACTCTGTTGTCCCAGCTAACCACCAGACATGGAAGCGAGCCACCCAGGACCAACCAGCCTCCAGCTAATCCACCAGCTGACAGCAACCACACGAGTGAGTCCAGGTATGGCCAGTGGAGGAACTGCTTAACCAAGTCCAGCCCAAATGCTGACCTATGGAATTTTGAACTAACGTATAATTATTTTTAAGTCTCCAAGTTTGGGAAAGTTTTGTTATAGACCGCAAAATCAAACTGATTGTGTATAAAATAAAATCAAGATATTAAAATTTTCATTTTCATGCATATTTGACAGAAAGCCCACTGTGCTTTAAGGAAGATTGTACACAACTTCTTTAGAACATTTTAGTCAAGAATTAAGAACTATTCTTCCTGGCTGAATCTAGGAAGAACAAACAAACAAGAGAAATAAAAAGAGTCATGCTGGCAAGTTCATTAAGGTAAATAAACTACATTCCATCACTTTGTAGCAGGAAGAGCTTCTTTCCTCCTTTCCTAGAAGGCGACATAGAAATAGAAGTCTGTAACATGTAAGAGAAGGACAGGATTACAACTTCCTGTTCAGCTAATATGATTCCTTCTTCACAAATATTTCTTTTTGGTTGCTCAAATGCTTCAACAGACAACAACATAAACAGAACTAACATAGTCCAGGAACTAAGCTAAGAACTCTTCATGGATGATCTTTTTTAATTCTCCCTGTGACTCTATGAAGAGAACACTGCTCTGATGCCCATGTTACAAATGAAGAAACTGGCTTTAAACTGCTTAAATAACTTGTCCAGGTGAATATTTAAATAGTAAAGTGGTAAAGCTGCAATTTGAATCCAGGCAGTCTAGATTGATTCTTTTTTTTTTTTTTTTTTTTTTTTTGTGGTACGCGGGCCTCTCACTGCTGTGGCCTCTCCCGTTGTGGAGCACAGGCTCCGGACACGCAGGCTCAGGGGCCATGGCTCACGGCCTCAGCCGCTCCACGGCATGTGGGATCTTCCCGGACCGGGGCATGAACCCGTGTCCCCTGCATCGGCAGGCAGACTCTCAACCACTGCACCACCAGGGAAGCCCTTAGATTGATTCTTAATCAAGGGTCTATACTCTTGACTAAGGTGCTATACTGCCTCCCAAATAAAGAGCTAAAACAAAACAATCTGTAAGGACTGCTTTAGATTCTAGTACCCTACTTTGGAGAATGAGAAGGGATAGTTTCACTCTTAGTTCATCTGTCATTTGTAGGCCTTGAAGCTCAAAAGAAAAGGTGTAATCATTAGGCTACTTACATGTTGGATTCCATCATTTTCCACTTTCTACTATTAAAAATTATTTTCCATTGTTTTTAGTCTTCATGTGTAGGATTTCAGCCATAGCAGGGAATGATGTGTCTTTACAGTAATGGAACCCTGGTTAATATCAGAATATGAGAGATAAGGGCCCCTTCTATTCCAGAAGAATCATAGTAGGGTCCCAAAGCAAGAGATTAAGAAGATTTCTAGATCCACGCAACAACCACAGAGACCTGAACATTGCAGAACCCACTTGTAGCTCAATTTATTACATCAATCAAATGAACTCACATACTTGAAGTGTTCTGCATATTGTAAAGTGTTATACAAATGTACAAAGTGTTCATTGTTTTTTGCTAAATCAATTCTTTAGAAATGTAGACACGATAGAAAAAAACAAGATGGCAAGGCCATAAAGCTAACAGAGATTGAATTTCATTACTGATTCTGTTATGAGCTTCTGTCTGACAGCAAAGCATCCTGGGAATATCTTTGGCTCCTTTGACAACTTGATGACAGCCTAATAATGCTATTTACACGACCAGCTGCATACTTGAGTCACTTGTAGACCACTATGTAGTGTTATAAAACAGAAAGGCATTTACATACTTTTACCAAATCATTCAAAGTTTCTGAGCCTCCGTTTTTTTTGTAAAATGGGCATCATAAGATTGTTGTGAGATAAGGATAAATGCATATGAAGATGCTGCTATAAGAATCTATGCATTCATTAGTATTACATTCATTTTATGTGAAAAACATGTACCAAGACATTAATACAACATAGTACATTCAAACCCTGGGCCTCTAAGCCAGTGATTCCCCAAAAGGTCTCATTACTGTTTGTTTGCAACCATATTGGAAGGATAGAAACACTCCATCCTCAACAAATTCTCTCTGTCCTTACAATGTTTTCCTTGCCCCTCTCTCCCCTTTCTCCACCCTATCTTTTCAAAGAGTCTTCAGTAACTACAGTCATATACCCAGCCATCATTAATATTTTATAGTGCTCTGTAACTGTCTTCCCATGACCTTTGTTTTCCCTTGTTTGCAGACATGTGCTGAAAGATGAGTCAACCCCTGGCCTAATGCTTAAAAAGATGATGGTTTTCTCAGAAATTGGAATAGAGAACAGTCCTTAGTTAAACTATCTATATTTAAGATCAGAATGCGCCTTTTAAAAGTTACAAAGAATGTGTTGCTATGAACAAAGGTTCTCTGAGTATTGATTGAAGCAAACTCCCATAACACAATGTTTAAAATCTGATAATGTGCTACTGGTTAAAAAGATTCGCTAGGATGAGTTGACCTAAAATGATCAAGTTTGCGGATGAGAAGATATGGGGAATTTTATAAGGTTCATTTATGCTGACTCCGTCTTTGGAAGAGATCCTCAGACATCTCTTTCTCTCTCCACACCAGAAATAATCTGAGGTGTCAGTAGTGACAAGGATTTTACGGGGGGTTGGACCTTGTACCAGCCCTCTTGTAAACTTTTCAATCTTCCTCTGTGCTCCCGGGGTGTGGGAGGTGGGCGGGGATTATTATTTTTTACATGGTTACGGTCTACAGTTATTGAGCTAATGAGAGACTGAGGTGGGACTAAACCCAGCACTCTCTGACTCCAAAGTGCTGCGGTTCCTCTCTGACATAACCTCCGCCTGGAAACTCCTTTCCTTGTGGGAGGACCTCTCTCCGCTGTTTTCCAGGGCTAATCTTGGCCGAAACTGTATGTCTTCTTCGGCACCCTCCTCCTTGCTCCCTCACCTTGCCTGATCTCCCCACATCATTCAGTCTCTTCCCCCGTACCGTGACCACGTGGGGTCCTTCACCGGGACCCAGGCAGGCTTGTACTTCCTGGATCCTGCCAGGAGGGGGAACAGTGCTCTTCAACTATCTTCCTCCAGACTAACTCCTTCATGGCTACAAAAGAAGCTCGATGTCATTCTTCTTGGGGTGGTTTGGATATTTCAATAGGAGGCAGAATAGTGGCAGAGTTTAAGCAGTGGAACGGGCAGGTGAAGCTGGGACAGGGCATTTGATCAGGGAAATTGTTTTAGCTTAAGTTAGAGGGGGTAGCAGCCGTTTTGACAAGGGAAAGAGCGCAGTTGCAATCAGGTGGCAATGCCTGCTTTAGCCAGGGTGCAGGATAAGATAGAAATTTGTATTTCTGACTCTGGTGCCGCCAAGGCTTGGAAGAGGTGAACCTCAAGGCCCGTTTGGTGGGTGGTGAATAGACAGTTCAGTTGGAGGTTTCCTACTTCAGGAGAATTTCTGCTATTGTGGCCCCTAATTTTTGCCCATATCCCTTTCCTTGCCTCCATGTCCATTTTGACCCTTGGATGTGCACAGATCTGAGACCCTGGGTCACCCTGAGAGGGAGAAAAGGTATTTCAGCACTGCATCCAGCCATCCCAGTCACGGGGTATAAAGAACATTGGTGGGTGACAGATGCTGAGATGGCTGTGAAGCCTGTGAGTAGGATTAGGATGAATAAGCCTAGCACTCTTAGTTGGGGTTCAAAGCATCAGGGCCCTGGGGGGGAGGACAGCAGAGGGTCCACCACCTCAGAGGGTCAGCGGACGCTTCTTAGTGCTTGTAATGCTGTTTCCTCATGTGTGACCTGTCATCCTCTGGTACCCTGCACCCCCCCCCCCCACCAAGGGGGGCAGAAGTCCAGAGATATGTGCCGCTTGCCCCCTGGAGATAAATGGTCCTGGGGATGATTCAGATCTTACTTACCCGCTTCTGCTCATTTACTTATCACCTTGCAGTTCAGTTCCACATGCTGCTTAAAGCATTATTTCCTAAAATAATGAGA
Organism: Aethalodelphis obliquidens; assembly: GCF_003676395.1. Classification (NCBI taxonomy): domain Eukaryota; kingdom Metazoa; phylum Chordata; class Mammalia; order Artiodactyla; family Delphinidae; genus Aethalodelphis; species Aethalodelphis obliquidens. The sequence goes on along the minus strand of NW_020837952.1, from coordinate 246,574 downwards.
AACGGCTATTTCACATCCCTTTCCCAGGTACGCCTAAATTGTGGGTTTATTTTTTTATGAACCTGTCAGTAGAGTTCAATTATATTCTTGTCCTTTCCAGATATGTAAAAAATAGGGCTTTCTCTATAATTCAGGACGGCTCTCTACAACAACAAAAGCAGGAAGGTAAACATGAGGAATGGAAAAGAAAACTAAAGGAGGAATTATATTCTAACCAGAAGGGTCGCCATTTCTAGAGCATCAGCATAGATAGATTTCACCCAGGTCTAGAGTAGAAACAAACTGGTTGATGGCTCTCTTTAATTTTTTCTTTTTGAGAGAACATATTTGCTAAGACCTTAAAGTACACGATGTTTCTGAAGACAAATGTGAAATATTTGAGGTACAAATATAAGCACGGGAGAAAGCAACAAAACAATGATCCTTCTGCTGAAGCCTCGTGAAATGCAGAAAATATTTCCTTTTTCCTCAAAACTATTTCTCAAGATAAATTCATTTGGATCACAATACAGAAGGGAGAGAATAATTCAGGTGAACTAAGGCTAAGGAGAAAATTAGGCATGAAAAACTTTTCTGTCATTCTTCCTAAAATAGAATGGTAGATACACAATCTCTTATGAAATATATTAACATGATGTAGAGAACTTGAGAAATGGAATTGGGAAAAAGTGAAGCCTAATATAATCCAATATCTGGTTATCAGTAAAGGAGAATTTCACAGAGTCCTTAAACACTTAAGATCACAATGAACCAAAGGTGCTGGGAACAGAGCCGTGAAGTCTAGGAAGGAGTTGGAATTATTTTCTCCAATTATTGCTGTTACAGATGTAATAGATTAATCCATCCACCTCATAAAAATTAAAAATATTACAGATAAGGCTAAAATCTCTCTTTGTCTACCACCCACATCCTAGTGCCCTCAGCATAGGAAAATTTTTGTGTATATTCTTGCATATATTTACTTACACACTTACAAACATTTATTACCTGGAGAAAATGTATATTATTGTTTTGGTGAGCATACTTTTTCTTAAAACACAAATGGTAAATTCTATATGTGTAGTTGTGCAACTCTTTTTCCTTCAACAATACATCTTCGAGATAATCTCCGTGTTAGTATGTCTAACACTATCTCACAGAGAACATATCTCACATTACAAACATAAATCTCAGCTATTTTTATTTTTTAACTGATGCATAATATACCATAGTGAAGATAGGCTTAGGTTATTTGACCATTCCCCTATTGAAGGACATTTAGCGTGTTTCCAATTTCACTTTAACGTATCTTGAACATGCCTTCTTGGTCATATGTGCAGATTGTTTCTTTAGGGAAGATACTAAAAAACAAATTTACTGGGGTGTAAGATATGTACCATGTAGCATTCTGTTAAGTGGAGATCAGAATACATATTTACCTACACTCTGCCTACAGTTGATATTATCAAACATTTAATTTTTTGTCAATCTGATAGGTTAAAAATGGTATATCTTTGTTTTAATTTTTATTTTCTTGATTTTTAGTGGAAATGAGCATTCTTTTTTAGGTGCTTGATGCCCTATTTGTATTTTGCTTCTGTGAATTGCCTGCTTGCATGTTTTTTGGGGGGTGGTGGAATCCGTCTTTACAATGGATTGTTTGTGCTGCCTCCCATTTTTAGAGATTTTTCTTTTTCTATTCCAGAAGCCAATCTTTTGTCTATCACATATGTTGAAGTATCTTCTCCTAATACACCACTTTAAAAACATCTTTTTCTTCATGATATTATTTGTCACATGAAGGTTTTAATTTTGAAGTACCTGACTTTAGCAGTCCTTCTCTTATAATTTTTTGTTTTTGTGTTCTAAGAAGGAACTACCTACCCAAGGTCATGCATGTATTTTCATTTATTTGTTTTTAATACTTTTATGTATTTTTATCTTATCTTTAGGACCTTAATTCAATTGGAATTTATCTTGTAACTAGCGTGAAATTAAGATGTATCTTATCTTTTTTCCAATGGATATTCAGTTGATCTGGTACCATCTGTTAAATAATCTACCCACTGATTTGAAATGCCACTTTAGCATATACTAAATTTCCATGTATATGTGGAATTTCTGTTCTAGTCCAAAGATCGACTTTATTCTTTTTCCGATACTATATTGCTTAAGTTACTATAGCTTATTTAAAGCTTGATGTAGGAAGTGAAAAGTCCTAGAATGTGTTCTTCACTTACAAAATTACCTTGATCATTGCTTTGCATTGAATTTTTCATATGAATTTTAGTATGGTCTTGCCAAGTTACATAAAAAATAATTGGGAGATTTTTATTTACAATTGCATTAACTTTATAGATTAATTTGTGGAGAATTAAGTGTTCACAAGTATTGAATCTTCTGGTTCACAACCAGATCTACTTTCCAGTAATATTTTATAGTTTTCTTTAAAAGGGTCTTGCACATCTTGATAAATTTATTCAAGGTGCTTTATAGTTTTGTTACCATCGTGAACGGTGTATTTTGCAATTGCTCAATGCAGGTGTATAGAAAAGGGTTGTACTTTTAAAATCTTTTTTCATAACAGAAGTTTCCTATGTGAAGAAGACTTTCCCTTTTCAATGCCGAGAAAAAGCTTTGATGGGGTTCAGGGCAGGCTGCCCCACAATATGTCAATTTGGAGTATTGATTATTTTGAATTGAAGTTATTTAGGAACAGCCAGTCCAAGAAGGACACTCTGGCCCTCCTTTGTCCCCTTGAGAGCAGCAAGGACTCCAGGACTCCATGGAGAGAGGATGGTTGGAAGCTTCGTGTTTGGGACCCTTCCAGAACTCCTGTAGGTTCTCTCTTTGTCTGGTTCTGATGGTATCCTTTCGCTATCATAAAATTGTAATTGTGAGTACAGCACTTTCCTGAGTTCTGTGAATCATTGCAATGAATTATTGAACCTAAAGGGGCTCATTGGAACCCCAGAAGGGAGAGTGGACCTGGGGACCCCAAACTGGCAGCTGGTGTCTGAAGCAAAGGCAGTCTTGTGGAGGAGGACTGTGCCCTTCACTCGTGAAGTATGGTCCAACTCTAGATAGTTGGTGTCACAAGTCATTGCAGGAAGTCTCCTTGAGTAAAGCAAAGGCCTGCCCTCCAACTTATCTTTCTTAAGTTTCAGTGTTTGCATGTTTTGTACACGGATGGGGGAGGGGCAAATTCCCATCCCATAATTCCCTTCTCCGTGGTGGATGTAGCCATGCTGTGGCCTTCATGTGCATAGGCAGGCAGGGATGAGCTAGGGGAAAAGCTCAATATATGTAATCAGTAAGTCCAGGTCTAAGGGTTGCATATTCTCCTTAACATCAGAACGTGCCAAAGAAAACGGGCATCAGGGCTGTGGAGAGCTGGATGAAGACTCCTCAGAAAGAAATCTCCCAGACAAGCGTTCTGGGAGTCTCTTAGATCATATTCATCTTGTGCCTTAATTAATAGGCAGCTAAGCGCAGAATGTGTAAAATGCAATTAAGATGCAGATGTGAGTCAATTTCATAGCCACTGGCTCAGAAAACATGCGCTTCCTGCTTGAGAACTAGAACGTTTTTTTCACACCACGCAGCAAGAATTACACACATTAACCTTTTTTTAAAGTTGGTAATTTCATTGAGCAATGTTCTGTGTTCAGTCTACACTGAATAAGCCATAGTATGCCTGTGTGCCCTCAGTGTGGACAGCAGTCCCACCTCTCACACCAAACTTCTAGGGTATTTTGCTGCTCATAGGGTTACAAAAATTCTAGTCACCAGATAGTTCTATGGAAAGAATTCTGAAGAAAATGTCCTTTCTTAGCCAATGAAATTTTCTCAAAGTGTCAACCTGGTTATTTAGAACAACTCTGAGCTGTGGCCACTGTTCCTATAGGGAAGAAGAAATCATAAAGGAAAATCTCCATTTATGACATCTGTGTCGTCTCCTAGGGCTGCTAAATTACGACAGATTTGGTGCTTTAAAACAACAGAAATTATTATTATTTTTTAAATTGAAGTATAGTTGATTTACAATGTTGTGTCAGTTTCAGGTGTACAGGAAAGTGACTCAGATTTCTCTTCCATTATAGGTTATTATAAGATTCAAATATAGTTCCCTGTGCTCTACAGTAGGTCCTTGGGGTTTACCTATTTTATATATAGTAGTGTGTATCTATTAATCATGACCTCCGCCCCCCCCCATCCCCTTTACCCTTTGGGAACCATAAGTTTAAAACAACAGAAAGTTACTCTCTCACAGCTCCGGGGAACAGACAAAATCAAGGTGTCATCAAGGCCACACTTCCTCCGAAGTCTCCAGGGGAGAATCCTTCCTTGCCTCTCTCAGTTTCTGGTGACTCCAGGCATTTCTTAGCTTGTAGCTGCATCACTCCAAATTCTGCTTCTGTCTTCACACGTTTTCTTCCGTGTGCCTCTGTGTCCAAATCTCCTTCTCCTTTCTCTGATAAAGACATCAGTCATTAGATTTGGGATGCACCCCTAAATCTGGGATGATTTCATCTCGAATTATTTAACTAATTACATTTCCAAAGACTCTATTTCCAAATAAGTTCACAGTGTGAGGTTCTGGGTGGACATGAATTTTCGTGGAACACTATGAAACCCAGTACATCATCCAAAGATGCAGATTTGAGTCATGCTGTTTTCTGATCTAATCGTTTTTTGAGCCTCAATTCCCTCATTTGTAAACTGAGGCTAAAGACGACACCCGGCCCAACTACTACACAAGGTTGTTAAGGTTAAATGAGATAATTGATGTGCAAATGCTTTATAAACTATTATATAAGTAATGGGATAAATATATAATGGAATATTTTTTTAACATCTTTATTGGAGTATAATTGCTTTACATTGTTGTGTTAGCTGCTGTTGTAAAACAAAGTGAATCAGCTATATGTATACATATATCCCCATATCCCTCCCTCTTGCGTCTCCCTCCCTTCCTATCCCACCCCTCTAGGTGGTCAAAAGTACCAAGCTGATCTCCTTGTGCTATGCGGCTGCTTCCCACTAGCTGTCTATTCTACATTTGGTAGTGTACATATATCAATGCCACTCTCTCACTTCGTCTCAGCTTACCCTTCCCACCCCCGCGCCGTGTCCTCAAGTCCATTCTCTACGTCTGCGTCTTTATCCCTGTGCTGCCGTTAGGTTCTTCAGAAGCATTTTTTTTTTTTTTTAGATTCCATATATATGTGTTAGCATACGGTATTTGTTTTTCTCTTTCTGACTTACTTCAGTCTGTATGACAGACTCTAGATCCATCCACCTCACTACAAATAACTCAATATCGTTTCTTTTTATGGCTGAGTAATATTTCACTGTATATATGTGCCACATCTTCTTTATCCATTCATCTGTCGATAAACACTTAGGTTGTTTCCAGGTCCTGGCTATTGTAAATAGAGCTGCAATGAACATTGTGGTACATGACTCTTTTTGAATTACAGTTTTCTCAGGGTATATGCCCAGTAGTAGATTCCTGGGTCATATGGTAGTTCTATATTTAGTTTTTTAAGGAACCTCCATACTGTTCTCCATAGTGGCTGTATCAATTTACATTCCCACTAACAGTGCAAGAGGGTTCCTTTTTCTCCACACCCTCTCCAGCATTTATTGTTTTTAGATTTTTTGATGATGGCCATTCTGACTGGCGTGAGGTGATAACTCATTGTAGTTTTGATTTACATTTCTCTAATGATTAGTGATGTTGAGCATCCTTTCATGTGTTTCTTGGCAATCTGTATATTTTTGGAGAAATGTCTATTTAGGTCTTCTGCCCATTTTTGGATTGGGTTGTTATTTTTTTGATATTGAGCTGCATAAGCTGCTTGCATATTTTGGAGATTAATTATTTGTCAGTTGTTTTGTTTGCAAATATTTTCTCCCATTCTGAGGGTTGTCTTTTGGTCTGTTTATGATTTCCTTTGCTATGCAAAAGCTTTTTTTTTTTTTTTTTTTTTAAAAAGCTTTGCTTAAAAGCAAAAGCTTTTAAGTTTCATTAGGTCCCATTTGTTTATTTTTGTTTTTATTCCCATTTCTCTAGGAGGTGGGTCAGGAAGGATCTTGCTGTGATTTATGTCATAGAATGTCCTGCCTATGTTTTCCTCTAAGAGTTTTAGAGTGTCTGGCCTTACATTTAGGTCTTTAATCCATTTTGAGTTTATTTTTGTGTGTGGTGTTAGGGAGTGTTCTGATTTCATTCTTTTACATGTAGCTGTCTAGTTTTCCCAGCACCACTTATTGAAGAGGCTGTCTTTTCTCCATTGTATATTCTTGCCTCCTTTATCAAAGATAAGGTGACCATATGTGCATGGGTTTATCTTTGGGCTTTATATCCTGTTCCATTGATCTTTATTTCTGTTTTTGTGCCAGTACCATAGTGTCTTGATTACTGTAGCTTTGTAGTATAGTCTAAAGTCAGGGAGCCTGATACCTCCAGCTCCGTTTTTCTTTCTCAAGATTGCTTTGGCTATTCGGGGTCTTTTGTGTTTCCAAACAAATTGTGAAATGTTTTGTTCTAGTTCTGTGAAAAATGCCATTGGTAGCTTGATAGGGATTGCATTGAATCTGTAGATTGCTTTGGGTAGTAGAGTCATTTTCACAATGTTGATTCTTCCAATCCAAGAACCTGAGTATATCTCTCCATCTGTTTGTATCATCTTTAATTTCTTCTCTCAGTGTCTTATAGTTTTCTGCATACAGGTCTTTTGTCTCCTTAGGTAGGTTTATTCCTAGGTGTTTTATTCATTTTGTTGCAATGGTCAATGGGAGTGTTTCCTTAATTTCTCTTTCAGATTTTTCATCATTAGTGTATAAAAATGCCAGAGATTCCTGTTCATTAATTTTGTATCCTGCTAATTTACCAAATTCATTGATTAGCTCTAGTAGTTTTCTGGTTGCATCTTTAGGATTCTCTATGTATAATACCATGTCATCTGCAAACAGTGACAGCTCTACTTCTCCTTTTCCAATTTGGATTCCTTTTATTTCTTTTTCATCTCTGATTGCTGTGGCTAAAACTTCCAAAGCTATGTTGAATAATAGTTGTGAGAGTGGGCAACCTTGTCTTGTCAAGAATCTTAGTGGAAATGGTTTCAGTTTTTCATCATTGAGAACTATGTTGGCTGTGGGTTTGTTATATATGGCCTTTATTATGTTGAAGTAAGTTCCCTGTATGCCTACTTTCTGGAGAATTTTTATCACAAACCAGTGTTGAATTTTGTTGAAAGCTTTTTCTGCATCTATTGAGATGATCATCTGGTTTTTCTCCTTCAATTTGTTAATATGGTTTATCACATTCATTGATTTGCATATATTGAAGAATCCTTGCATTCCTGGAATAAACCCCACTGCATCAGGCTGTATGATCCATTTAGTGTGCTGCTGGTTTCTGTTTGCTAGTATATATATATATATTTTTGCTAGTATTTTGTTGAGGATTTTGGCATTTTTGTACATCACTGATATTGGCCTGTAGTTTTCTTTTTTTGTGACATCTTTGTCTGGTTTTGGTATCAGGGTGATGGTGCCCTTGTAGAATGAATTTGGGAGTGCTCCTCCCTCTGCTATATTTTGGAGTTTGAGAAGGATAGGTGTTAGCTCTTTTCTAAATGTTTGATAGAATTTGCCTGTGAAGCCAGCTGGTCCTGGGCTCTTGTGTGTTGGAAGATTTTTTAATCACAGTTTCAATTTCAGTGCTTGTGATTGCTCTGTTTACATTTTCTATTTCTTCCTGGTTCAGTCTTGGAAGTTTGTGCATTTCTAAGAATTTGTCCACTTCTTCCAGGTTGTCCTTTTAATTGGCATATAGTTACTTGTAGTAATCTCTCATGATTCTTTGTATTTCTGCAGTGCCAGTTGTTACTACTTCTCCTTTCTCATTTCTAATTCTGTTGATTTGAGTCTTCTCCCTTTTTTCTTGATGAGTCTGGCTAATGGTTTATCAATTTTGTTTATCTTTGCAAAGGACCGGCTTTTAGTTTTATTGATCTTTGCTATCGTTTCCTTCATTTCTTGTTCATTTATTTCTGCTCTGATCTTTATAATTTCTTTCTTTCTGCTAACTTCGGGTTTTTTTTTTGTTCTTCTTTCTCTAATTGCTTTAGGTGTAAGGTTACATTGTTTATTTGAGATTTTTCTTGTTTCTTGAGGTAGGATTGTATTGCTCCTCACTTCAGAACTGCTTTTGCTGCATCCCATAGGTTTTGGATCATTTTGTTTTCATTGTCATTTGTTTCTAAGTTTTTTTTTAAATTTCTTCTTTGATTTCTTCAGTGATCTCTTGGTTATTTCATAGCATATTGTTTAGCCTCCATGTGTTTGTGTTTTTTACCGTTTTTTTCCTGTAGTTGATATCTAGTCTCATAGCGTTGTGGTCAGAAAAGATACTTGATACGATTTCAATTTTCTTAAATTTACCAAGGCTTGATTTGTGACCCAAGATATTATCTACCTGGAGAATGTTCCATGAACACTTGAGGAGAAAGTGTTCTGTTGTTTCAGAATCCAAAAACAATTCTGTTGTTTTTGGATGGAATGTCCTATAAATATCAATTAAGTCCATTTTTTTAAATGTATCATTTAAAGCTTATGTTTCCTTATTTATTTTCATTTTGGTTGATCTGCCCATTGGTGAAAGTGGGGTGTTAAAGTCCCCTACTATGATTGTGTTACTGTCAATTTCCCCTTTTATGGCTGTTAGCATTTGCCTTATGTACTGAGGTGCTCCTATGTTGGGTGCATAAATACTTACAATTGTTCTATCTTCTTCTTGGATTGAGCCCTTGATCATTATGTAGTGTCCTTCTTTGTCTCTTGTAATAGTCTTTATTTTAAAGTCTATTTTGTCTGATATGAGAATTGCTACTCCAGCTTTCTTTTGATTTCCATTTGCATGGAATATCTTTTTTCCATCCCCTCACTTTCACTCTGTATGTGTCCCTAGGTCTGAAGTGGGTCTCTTGTAGACAGCATATATATGGGTCTCGTTTTTGTATCCATTCAGCCAGTCTATGTCTTTTGGTTGGAGCATTTAATCCATTTACATTTAAGGTAATTATCAATATGTATGTTCCTATTATCATTTTCTTAATTGTTTTGGGTTTGTTATTGTAGGTCTTTTCCTTCTCTTGTGTTTCTTGCCTAGAGAAGTTCCTTTAGCATTTGTTGTAAAGCTGGTTTGGTGGTGCTGAATTCTCTTAACTTTTGCATGTCTGTAAAGGTTTTAATTTCTCCATTGAATCTGAATGAGATCCTTGCTGGTTAGAGTAATCTTGGTTGTAGGTTTTTCCCTTTCGTCACTTTGAATATGTCCTGCCAGTCCCTTCTGGCTTGCAGAGTTTCTGCTGAAAGATCAGCTGTTAACCTTATGGTGATTCCCTTGTGTGTTATTTGTTGTTTTTCCCTTTCTGCTTTTAATATTTTTTCTTTGTATTTAATGTTTGGTAATTTTATTAATATGTGTCTTAGTGTGTTTCTCCTGGGATTTATCCTGCAGAAGTCTCTCTGCACTTCCTGGACTTGATTGACTATTTCCTTTCCCATATTAGGGAAGTTTTCACCTATAATCTCTTCAAATATTTTCTCAGTCCCTTTCTTTTTCTCTTCTTCTTCTGGGACCCCTATAATTTGAATGTTGGTGTGTTTAATGTTGTCCCAGAAGTCTCTGAGACTGTCCTCCATTCTTTTCATTTTTTTTTTATTCTGCTCTGTGGTAGTTATTTCCACTATTTTGTCTTCCAGGTCACTTGTCTATTCTTCTGCCTCAGTTATTCTGCTATTGATTCCTTCTAGAGAATTTTTAATTTCATTTATTGTGTTGTTCATCATTGTTTGTTTGCTCTTTAGTTCTTCTAGGTCTTTGTTAAACCTTTCTTGTATTTTTCCATTCTATTTCCAAGATTTTGGGTCATCTTTACTATCATTACTCTGAATTCTTTTTTGGTAGACTGCCTATTTTCTCTTTATTTGTTTGGTCTGGTGGGTTTTTACCTTGATCCTTCATCTGCTGCATATTTCTCTGTCTTCTCATTTTGCTTAACTTACTGTATTTGGGGTCTCCTTTGCACAGCCTGCATGTTTGTATTTCCCAGTTTTTGGTGTCTGCCCGTAGTGGCTAAGGTTTGTTCAGTGGGTTTGTAGGCTTCCTGGTGGAGGGGACTGGTGCCTGTGTTCTGGTGGATGAGGCTGGATCTTGTCTTTCTGGCGGGCAGGACCGTGTCCGCTGGTGTGTTTTGGGGTGTCTGTGAACTTAGTATGATTTTAGGCAACCTCTCTGCTAATGGGTGGGGTTGTGTTTCTGTCTTACTAATTGTTTGGCATGGGGTGTCCAGCACTGGAGCTTGCTGGTCGTTGAGTGGATCTGGGTCTTAGTGTTGAGATGGAGATCTCTGGAAGAGCTCTCACCGATTGATATTATTTGGGGCCCGGAGGTCTCTTGTGGTCCAATGACCTGATCTCAGCTGTTGCACCTCAGAGGTTCAGGCCTGACACCTGGCTGGAGCACAAAGACCCTGTCATCCACATGGCTCAGAAGAAAAGGGAGAAAAAAAGAAAGAATGAACAAACGAAAGAAAGAAAGAAAGAAAGAAAGAAAGAAAATAAACTTATTAAAATAAAATTTTTTTAAAAATTATTAAAATAAAAAAATTTAAAAATAAATTAAAAAAAAGAAGAGAGCAATGAAACCAGGAAACAAATCCACCAATGATAACAGGTGCTAAAAACTAAACTAAGATAACCATATAAATCAGAAACTAGTCAGTCACATACAACAAATCCCAAGTCTACAGTTGCTCCCTAAGTCCGCCTCCTCAATTTTGGGACGATTCGTTGCCTATTCAGGTATTCCACAGATGCAGGGTACGTCAAGTTGATTGTGGAGGTCTAATTCGCTGCTCCTGAGGCTGCTGGGAGAGACTTCTCTTTCTCTTCTTTGTTCGCACAGCTCCTGGGTTTCAGCTTTGGATCTGGCCCCACCTCTGTATGTAGGTCATCCTCTGGTATCTGTTCTTCACCCAGAGAGGAGAGGGTTAAAGGAGCGGCTGCTTCAGGGGCTCTGGCTTACTCAAGCTGGGAGGAAGGAGGGGTTCAGAATGTGGGGCGAGCCTGAGGTGGCAGAGGCCAGCAGTGATGTTGCAACAGCCTGAGGTGTGCCGTATGTTCTCCCGGGGAAGTTGTCCCTGGTTCATGGGACCCTGCCAGTGACGGGCTGCACAGCCTCCCAGGAGGGCAGGTGTGGATAGTGACCTGTGCTTGCACACAGGATTCTTTGTGGCTGCAGCAGCTGTAACGGAATATCTTAACCGCTGGTGATAGGATTTACTACCTTCATTCAGGGAAATATTTTGGTAAGACTATCTGCTGTGTCAGTGAAAGGCTAAGGATTCGGTGTGGGCAGTAACCAAGATAACAAATGTGGATGCCCAAAAGCTTTGTATATGTCAAGAAGAGGAAAATTTATTTTACTTTTATTTCCCTTAAGAGGAGAGTGTGAGCTGGGAGAAATTTGGACACAATCTGGGTTTAAAGGCAACACGTAAAAGCAGGGAGGCTGAGACATTTCTTAAAAACAGAAATTGCTATTTTGTGCTTTGAAGTTGGTTGCTCTCTGGTGTGTAATGTGAACCTCTCCTATGGAGCCCAAGTCCTCGGAAATGTCAACTGCACTAAGGGTGTTTTCAGCAGATAGGATTTCTGGGAAATTTTTTGAAGATCAGTTTCAGATTTAGGCTTGTGTGACTTGGAAAACTGCATACATGTAAAAAGAGCCAGGACATAGAGAAGATCTTGAGAATGTCATCCTTCCTCACACCCCTCCAGGAATTGGCAGAAAATTGGGGGAGGGCTTTGGTCTTAACCAAGATATGAGATTAGGGTTGAACCTGTCTTATCCAGAATTCCCTGGGCAGGATAGCCCCAGGTGATACTGGGTTCCTTAACACTGGATACAGGGATTAAAGAAATAAAAGGTTTGGGGACTTACCTTGTGGTCCAGTGGGTAAGACTCCATGCTCCCAATGCAGAGGGCCCAGGTTCAATCCCTGGTCGGGGAGCTAGATCCCACATGCATGCCACAACTAAGAGTTCACATACCACAATTAA